>NC_141542.1:89735000-90105000 GCF_021556685.1 Rattus norvegicus | reverse complement strand
GATGGTGCTAGGATGTATGTCTTTGAAGACTGCTGTGGGTGGGCTATACAACTGTGGCTTTGAATGTGTCCTCTAGGAGACAAGGGACTCTCTTAGGCCTGAATCTTAACCCAAGCTGGAAACCCCTGACTGGTTTGTTCCCAGAGGAGAGGACACTGGAAAACAGATCCTAATGGAACCTTTGCTGCCATCAGAATGCACAGTTCCTGCTCAGTTTGCCCAACTGCTGGCAGCCACTGAGAAATCCAGTGACTTCTCCCTCCTTTCCCTTCTAGATCCAGGAAAATCCTGGCTGGTACCCACCTGGACTGTGACCTCGTGGGAAAGGCAGCAAATCCACCCTACAGGTAATTTCCAGGAGGCCCGTGACTCCACAGATATAGGGAAAACCCCAGGGGTTTTCAGTTAAGAGGCTGATTTCCAGTGAATCCCTGTCTCAACTGCCATCCCTCCATCTTTACTCTGCTGGAGTAGGGCAGGGACCATTCCTAGGAATGGGAATGAGAAAACATCCTCCCAGTGCTTCCGTTCTTTAGGAGGCAGAAAGACTGTGTTGTCTCCATGGAGATCATCAAGAAGCAATCTTAGGGGAGGTTGGAGGCTGGGTAAATGGGGAGCAGAGGCAGCTTGGTAGTGTTGAGCTTAAAGTGTGGGCTCACCACAGGCAAAAGCAAACTGATAGGATGCCTAAGAGCTAGAGGTCAGGAGTGTCCCCATGGGTGGTCCGTCTACTGTGTAAGTGACCCACTGACCTCCAGAAGAAAGCAGTAGTTCTGCTGCTCCAGTGTGACTGCTCCCATGAGTAGGACACTGCTAAAGGCTGCAAATGAGACCAGCAGTGCACAGAGGAAAAATAATGATAGCATCTTGGGAGGGAGTAGGGTCCGGTCCACAGGTTGGTTAGTTACCCAGAAACTTCTGCACTGCTCACATCCACCCTTCTGTACCTCATCCTCATCTCTAGGCCTCTAGGACAAGCTTTTCCCTGTATCTATTTTCTCTTTCCCTTCCCTCCATCCTCTGGGGAACAAATGCCCCATTTCCATGCGCCTACTAGTCAGGATGGCTCACTCCAGCCCCTTCCTCCAGGTAGGGGGACAGATCCTCACAATATCTCTCATGCTCACTCTCAGCTTCCAACAGTCCCCTCAGAAAAAGAACTGCAAACTGCCTTCCCAAAAGGAGTTTACCTTCCCAGAAGTATTAGCTAACAAGTCTGTGTTCCAGACCTCTTTCTCTGGAAATCCCTGATATTTCAGTCAGAAATATCATGCAATTTTCTCACTAAGTATTGCATAGACCTAGGGACCACAGGTTTCCTTAGTTTAATGTCAGTTAGTCTTGGGGGCAACGTACTAGCATTAGGAATCTTCTCTGTCTATCTCTGTCTCTCTCTGTCTCTTTCTCTCTCTCTCTCTCTCTCTCTCACACACACACACACACACACACACACACACACACACACACACACACACACACGAAGTTGGCCTCTGCCAGCCTAAGATGGTTTTGTTGTCATCCTTGAGATGTCTTTCGGGTAACCTGGGCTAACCTCAAACTGCTGGTCCTTCTCCCGCCATCTCCCAAGAGCCGGGACTACATGCGTGCATACTTCCACAACCAGACAACTGGAGTGTTTTGCCTGTTGGCTTTGATGTTCTACATTTTGGAGATTGTTAGACAAATTGAAAATCTTTACAGAGCATAACAGGGTAGGTAGCACGGCTCCACTGCATCACAAAACTACATATTCTAGAACATGGGGGTAAAAACAGAAAATGCACTTCTGTTCCCAGCAATTTAAGCTGGCCCTCAATTTTTAGTTCTCTGTCTTCCTTGCTGCCTCACTATTAGGTTCCAAGATTTGTATCTTAAATGTCCCCCAAAGCCCATGTGCTAATGGCCAGCATTGTGCCTATCAGAAGGTTGTCGTGACTAAGGGCTGAGTTCTAGTGGGATAAAGTTAGGTGATTGGGAGGGTGACTGAGGAGATGTCGAGCCCTTGGCCTCTACTCTCTCCCAGTTGTGATAGCCTTTGCTCTTCCATGGAACACGCCCTCCCCCAATTATGAGATTCCACCTTACCACAAGCTCACACCTACAATGCTAACTGACCACACATTGAAACCTTTGAAACCATGAACTAAGGTAAGCTTGTCCTCCTTAGAAGTTGCTTAACGCAGGTATTTTATCACAGTGCTGGAAAGTTGAATAACGTAAATTTGCTCAGTAAACTCCTGTAACATCTGGTATCTTTACCAGTGCAAACATTGCTGACACCCGTGGTTGTGCATCCTTGTCAATCACTACAGAACACTGGAGTCCCAGCTCTGCCGAGAGCATGCATGCTGGTAACTCATCCCCTTTACTCCTGCCTTGCTCTTTTGCAGCCCTGACCTACAGTGACTGCTATCAAAAGGAGACCAAATCTTCCCTTTTCTCTAGAACCAGTGGTCTCTATATTCTAGAAGCAAACATATGTGCCCAGACACTAACTTTATGAACAATTTCTCTTGTTTCTTGTTTAATTGAATACCTATCCTGATTCGGTCTCTATATAGTCCATGTTTCATGTGATTATCTTGGGATCTCATCTGGAACCTAGCACCCACAGTTCCGAAACAAACTGAAGCTGATCCAGATTGACTGCGGCAGCAGTAAGTGAGTGTTTGGGTTTGAATCCTGGATTTGTCACTTCAGTCTCCTTCATCTGCAATTGGTTAACCACAGTTCCTGTGTTCCAGAGCCATGTTAAAGACAATGCATGCAACTTTACCTAATGTTTTGAGTGTAGCCAGCAGATAAACGTTAATTGCTAAAATTGCTATTACTTGAAGAAGTAGGGGTTGAAGTTGACAAAAATGAGGTGATTCATTCAAGATTGTAAGACCAGGCAGTGGCAAAAGTCCATCTGCAGGCATCTGAGTGACATTTGGGCCCTCTGAATAGCAGCGTTTTCTCATAGCTACACAGGCAAGCTTCTACCTACACTCTACTGGCTTGGTATTTTTTCCTGTTTAATGTCGCTGATGAGTCTCCCAGCTGAAAGTACTTAGTAAACAAACAGAGCCCTTCAAAGGAAAATGGATTGAGTCAATATGACACATCCAGACCTGGGTGGAGCCGGAGCTGAAGTTAGGACCCAGGTCTGGTGCCTGTTTTTATATGGCCTTGAGCTGGAACGTTTTGAGAAGAGACATTTTCCTGTAGGCCATTCTCATAGAGGTAAGCTGGTGGAGTAGCGTAAGGACACCAGCTGCAGGCTTTACTTATAAAGGGAGCTAGATAGCAACTGAAAAACCCTCACTCTTTTCTTCATCTGCTATGTATTCTAAGGTAGCGAGGTCTTGGTAAGAAAAATGTCTTTGAATAAGCCTCCACATCAATAAAATAGGAAGTTGCCCCAATGGTGGCAATTTAAGGCATGCAAAGCTGTTCTTTGAATAGACATCTGTTGCATTGGAAGACACTTGAGAACTAAATGGTTTAAGCAATAAACTCTTCTTAGGTCAGTCTCTGTGGATCATGAATGCGACAGAAATCCAGGTGCATGATTCTTGCTAATGGTCTCTCATGATCTAGCAGTGAAGATATTGGCTAGGGCTGTAGCTAACCAGAAGGCTAACCTATGTCTGAGAGACAGGATTCTATTGAGATGGACTTCGGCAGGAGGCTGAGTACTCAAGAGACCAAGTGTCAGATTGGAAGCTGACACTCCCACGAATAAGTCATCAAGAGAGACATTGGGGCTGGAGGGATGGCTCACTGAATAAAGTATTTGTCACTTAACACGAAGACTTGAGTCTGATCAGCAGAACCTGTATGATAAAATGACATGCTGCCATGAGCTTGCAATCTCAGCTTTGGAGAGGCAGAGACCTGTGAATCATTGGAGACAGCTGGCCAGTCACCCAATTTGATCAGTTAATTCTAGGCCACAGTGGGAGACTCTGTCTCAAAAAAAAAGTAAGAAGGGTCCTAATAAAAAGCATCCAAAGTTGTTTTCTGGTGTGCATATGCACACACACACACACACACACACACACACACACACCTGCAAGCAATTGTGCACACACACAAACACACTTCTATATACATGCATACCTAGAAAAGAGAAATACTAAGACAGAAACCATAGTGCCTTTCGTGGCCTGGCTCAGAAGTCACAAAATGCCATTTCTGCCCAGTCCTTAGGTGTCTAGTACTAAGTACAGCTCATATGCAATGGGAGATGAATTAAGTGCTGTGTCTTAGGGGAAGAAGTCCAGAGAACTTGTAGACATATTGTAAAGCCATCAAGTGATCTGCCAACCTCAGAGGTACATGCTTGTTTTCAATTACATCATAAAAAAAGTTTTTACTGTCTAAACAACTTAAATTGGTGTTAATTTTAAGCATTTAGGACAGCAATGGCCAGTAACCAGAAGTTCAGATTCTGTGTGTCTCTTCTTCTGGGCCTGCTTCAGCTCCTTCATTTAGGAAATGAAATGGTTGCCACTTAAAGAAACAATGCCGGAGAAACTGAATATTTGCATGCAAAGGATGGAACTAGACCTTGACCTACTCTTAGATGCAAAATCTAATTCATTATGTATTAAAAACTTATGTGATCTAAAAGTATGACCCTCCTCAGAAAGAAATTAGGCCACAGGATTCATAATGTTGGGTTTGGCAATGAGTTGAATATGGCGTGAAAAGCATGGGTGAGAAAAGAAAAAGACAAATTGGGCTTAGTGAAAAAATTTTTTAACTATATAATAAAAGGAGAATGTCAGCCCACAGACTGGAAGAAAATATTTGTAAATTTTACACCCGATGAGGACCCAAACTCATCATGTGCAGAGATGGCTTACAACTCTACAATAGAAAAAATAATTCGGCTTCAAAATGGGCAAAAATCTTGAACAGAAATTTCCCCCAAAGAAGACATACAAATAGCCACCGAGTGCAGTAAGTGCAAGGAGAGGTTGACATCATCGGGCACTAAGGAAGTGCAAGGCAAAACTACCATGAAGCACCACCTTGCCCTGGCTAGCAGGGCTCTAATACAAACAAAGAAAAGAAAATAACAGAGTGCCCAGACACAGGTGAGTTGGAACCCTTGTACGGTCTGGCTGGGAATGCAAAGTGGTACAGCTATGGTGGAAGATCACATAGCAGCTCCTCAAAAATATAAAAAGAAAATTAGCCACTCTATTCCTGCCTATATATGTGAAAAGAAAATCTGAAAACAGAATCTTGAAGACATACCTATATATTATGTTCATCACAGCATAGCTCAGAAGATCAAGGCAGGCATTTCCCCACAAACAGATAGATAAACAAAATGGAGTCTATGCATACTGTCTTAGTTAGGGTTTCGATGCTGTGAAGAGACACCATGACCTTGGCAACTCTTATAAAAGAAAACATTTCACTGGGGCTGGCTTGCAGTTTCAGAAGTTCAGTCCATTATCATCCTGGTAGGAACATGGCAGCATCCAGGAGGACATGGTGATGGAGGAGTGATGGAGGGGTCAAGAGTTCTACATCTTGGACTGCAGGCAGCAGTAGGAGACTGAGCATGGGAGACCTCAAAGACTGCCCCTCATGCCCAGCAACATGCTTCCTCCAACCAGGCCACACTTCCTAATAGCACCACTCCCATGGGCTAAGCATTCAAACACATAAGCTTGTGAGGACCTTACCTACTCAAACTACCACACATACAATGAAGTATCATTCAGCCAGAGAGAGGAAATCCTGATGTCAGTCACCTGAGGCCTTTATGTTGCGTGACATAGCCAGTCATAGAAAGACAGATATTGTAAGGTTGCATTTATTTGACACACACAGTATCCTAGTTTGCTTCCTGTTATGATCAAAACCATGACCAAAAGCATCTTGGGGAAGAAAAGGCTTATATCATCATACAATTTAGTCATCAAGAGAAGCAGAGAAGGAATGTGAAGCAAAGACCATGGAGGTGTGCGGCTTACTTTCTTGCTTCTGAGCTTACCTATGTTATCCAGCTGAGCTCATATACCTGGATCCACCCATAGTGGGCTAAGCCTTTAATGTGTCAATCAGCAATCAAGAACCCCCACCACCACTTTTCAATGAATGCTCACTTGATGGAGATAATTTTTTGATAGTTTTCTTCTTCCTAGTATGTCAGGTTGGCAACCAAGGTAAGCCATTACACTTGATAATAGCGGTTACAGAAGTAAAAGTTATGGTGGTCCAGAATCTGGGGTTGTTGAGGAACGAAGCTTAAGTGTTTATTGACTATAAATTTTTGGTTTTACAAGAAACGGATAGAGATGGATGGTGATGATAGTTATTCAAAATTATGAATATATGTGATACCCTGGATCTATATATTAAGACATTTAAGATGAGGAGTTTAATTTTGATTTGACTTTCACTTTACCTTTCTGAAAATCACTAGGGAGCAAAGCAAAGAATAATGAAATGCCTGAACTTAGAAGCCTTCTACTGTTCTTTTGTGCCTCTGATATTTTCTTCTCCAATATTATCTACCATTAGATTCTAGAATTTAGATTTTACTTAGGACAATCACTCTTCTGTACCTACTAGTCTCCCTGACTGTCTATGTGTTTGGATGTATGTTTAACATGTTTTTGCACGTGTCCTCATGTTTCAAAAACCCACATAAATAAATCTTTCATGGCCCTTCGGTCCTCAGAGGGAAGGTGAGGCTGTTTATGTTACAAGAACACATTTTATTTGCCCTCAGCAGCCAGAGCTTTGCATGCTGTCCCTGTAAATGGGGCATGGCGCTCTTCTGTTGTAACATGCCTTTTGATGTAAAACAGCCACAGTCCAGTGACTTCCAAATATATCTCGGTCTACTGTAAAAAATAACCCATCAGGTCTTCCCATGGATGCAGGGTCTCTGCACATGTTCCCAGGAACTTGAGGCCATTTACTAAATCCAAACAGAGAAACATTATTTTAATAGTTATGGGTGTGTCCAGTTGGCTTCAAATGAGACTTCCTTCCCTTCACAGGCTCCTAGCTGCTCATGCCTGAAGCCTGGGTAAGAAGAACAAAATAGCTGAGTATTTTTCCAAGACAAGATACCAAACCTTAAACTTATCCCACAGATCAGCCTTAGTAATTCTTAATCCACCATCAAAATTACCCATTTATCAAATCATCTTTCTTTCCCCTCAAAGACTGTCCACCCTTAAAGAAAAATGGTTCAGGAGAAATCACCTTGTTTTAGAAGTTGCAATCCTCTTACATTTTTCAGCCCCTGGATTTTAGTGCTTTCTTAGTTTTCTCAGCATTTGCATGTGCCCACACATACCAGGAAACTGTCTGCACAGGTCCAGAAGTGGGTTTCACTCAAGGTGTTCACAACATCTGTAGTAGTTGGAGTAAGACATGTAGCTGCCCTTTTGTAGGAAATAAACAAGGATGTGGGAGAGGCATTCCCTGGACAGTAGGCAATTATTAGAATCATATTTGCTATTTAGGGCTATGCAACAATGTATGTCAAATTCACCGCTCAATTCAATAAACATTTATTGTATCAACCCCTGTGGGTCAGGAGCCAGTATGATGTATCTGGATCCTTAGCTCAAGGTCTTCTATAATGGCGCAATCAAGTTTTGATGCTAGCAATGCTCATCTCAAATTTCAATTAGGTTAGGAGAGGATTTGCTGCCACAAGCCTGTTGGCATGATTCAGTTCCTTTCTGATATTTGGCAGAAGACTTCAGTTTCTTGATGGCTATTGCCTGGAAGATTTTCTTTGGTCCTTGATATTACTTTTTCCAACAGGTGACCTGCAAATATTCAGTTGGCTTCCATGAGAGTAAGCAAGTGAAAGAGCGAAAGAGAAAGCTATGCTTTTATGATCTAATCAGAAACTTAGCACTTTGGCTGTATGCTTTCCCATCGAGGACAAGTTACTAGGTCTAGCCCACCGTCAGTGCCTAGTGACTGTATAAACACATGAAAACTAAGAGGCTACCATCACTGGGAGCCATCTTTGAGCTGCCTACCACAAAACGCAACAAATAAAGGACCACACAGTAGTGAATGCAATACTCGACAGCTGACTAAGTGCTGGATGAGCTCTACAGGCAAATACAATTTGCTAAAATTAAAATGCCCAGGGCAACATGCTATTTACTTTGCAAGGATACAAATCAATTCAAGAGTATATAATGATCACCCTGTAATGTTTGTCTTCTGGGAGCAGCATGTGGAGGAATTGGGAACAGATTATCATGTAAATCCAGGGTAAGGTGGTATAGACACAGAATTAAATTGTAGAGTATGAAAGAAGGACTAAGCTGAACTTGCGTGAGCTTCGAAAAAAAAAATCAGTCAAGAAAAAGTGCAAAGCCTGCAGAAGATGCTCACTAAGACCTAAGACCGTGTCTTCAGAAGCTCCCCACCCAGTGTCAATTTACCTCAAAAGCTCAGAGAGCTTTGCAAGAAAAGTTGTCTATGGCATATACTGTTAAGAAGAATGTTATAAAGTTTGCTGTGTATAAGGTGCATCCACAGGCTGATCCACTGTCACAGGGACACAACTGTCCCTGTTCTCGCTGCCTCCAATGGGATAACTTGATTGGTTTGTCACTTTGTCACCCAGAGAGCTTGTTAAAGTACAGACTGAGACACCTTCAGAGTCTCCAAGTGACTGAGCTGGGCTAGAAGTCTGCATTTCAAACAGACTCTGAGGCCCTTTTAGGGGTTGAGGAAGCTGGCTTAGTTAATACAGTGCTTGACTTTGAATCATGAAGACCTGAGTTCAACCCTCAGAACCTACAATCGAGAGAGAGAGAGAGAGAGAGAGAGAGAGAGAGAGAGAGAGAGAGAGAGAGAGAGATTGTGGTATGTATTTGTAATCTTAGCATTCAGGAAGCAAAGACAAGAGGATCAGTGGGCAAGTTTCAGGCCAGTGAAGAACTGGAAAAAAGAAAAAGATGGATAGAGAGTGTAAGGAAGGATACTCTCTGGCTTCCACATGCACATGTAAACTTATACACATATGAACATTCAGACAGAGAGAGAGAGACAGACAGACAGAGAAACAGAGACAGAGAGAGAGACTTGTTGATTTAATATAGGGTGTTCATAGGTCAAACTTTGAGAAACTCTCCCAAGAAAGGGCAAGAAAGAACCTAACTTGGACGGGCAGTGCTGTGAATACCAAAGACACCAGCTGTTCTCAAGCGCATGCTCCTGAGTGTAACACAGCAGCATGGCCTGCTGTTAATCCTCCAGCTCTACTGCACACCAGTTCACAGCTCACTGACTCTAGAATTTATCTTCCTCTTAAGACAAACCTCAAGATCCCAGAGGCAGAGTTCAGTAAGAGGTCAGGGCAGGAGTATGGGAAGGAAGATTTCCCTGATTGGCTGTTATAAAAAACAATACCCCATGACTGCATCAGGCATCCAGTGAGTCCCCCACCCCCCCACACCCCTACCCGACAGGGTGATCTGAAGAATGTGCTAATGTGATTAAGGTGAGAACCTCAAGGTCTTCAGGAAGTGGCACACCCAAAATGTAATCTCTGAAAAATATTTTCCGTATTTGGATAATAGAAGCGGGTTACGGAAGAACATTGACCTGAGAGGGTAGTGATGAAGTAATGGCAAATGTCTCCAGAAAGGCAACTGGAGGTAGGTGTGGAGTCCTCAGAGCTCCTGGGAGTGGTGTGGCTTCAGGTATAGGAAGTAGATCTGTCCCCAGGGGGAATTGTGTGTCTAGTGACAAACCAACGATAGTCTTTGTTTTATTTTTTTTTATTCATTGAGTGACTCTTTGAACTCTTTCTTCATTTTCTAGGGCAGATTCAGTAATTTCTCTGTGCGGGTCCTGTTGTTCTGGTTTTAGTTTTTCTGTGGACGTCGAAGCATTTTCACGGTGAACGCTGACCACCAGAAGACGGTGGAAACAAAGCACGCTGATGGATTTCAGGGAAAGAAGCCACTGCTAACAATTAGCTCTGTCACAGGCTTAGATTCATCTTGTCTCCCAGACAAGTACAAGCAGTGTCTTTGGTAACTGGTTTTCGGAAACACATTGACAGGAGTGAGAAGTCAGAGAAGGCAAGCTGACAGAGGGGGCCCAACATACCCATTACTGGAGGGGAGGGAGGGCAGCTGGCATTAGGGTTGCTAGAGGATTCCAGGAGACAGCAGAGTATACACTGGCAGTATATGGAACGTATTTCAGAGTTATTATAGACAAAGGGGTATCTGTCCATTAACCGTCCATCTGTCATTGGTTGAGGGTGGCTTCCTGGGAGATTATGTCTCAGGCATGTCTGGTCCTCCTTATATGAGAATTCAGCATATTCTTGTGGCTATAGAGGGTTTTATAAATGTTTTCCATAAGCAGCCTTGAGGAGGGAGATGTGGGTAGGATACTAATAGCATCTGCCACAATTCTTCAAATTTCCCCATGTTTGAATGTTTCAGGCACCAGATTAAATGTATATTATTTCATTTATTAATTGATTAATAATCTCCATTTTCCCAGGCCCTGAAGGTAGGGGGAAGGGATGTGAAATAAAGAGTGATTTGCCTATGATCTCACAGTCAGCTAATGGTAGAGTCAGGATTTGAACCTAAAAAATTTCAGGGGCAAAGTACTGGCTCCTCAAAGAGTTTATAATCAGTTGAGGGAACAAAAATAGACTCTAAGTTGTAGGTATCAAGCCTACCCGTTCCATGAAGTATGGGCCAGAGTTCAGCTTAGGATTCAGCAATGGTATTGAGGTGCAGAAATTCAGTGTAGGTCAAGGAGGATCAAAGGAGATGACTCAGTGGGAAAAACGTTTGCTGCACCAAGAGGATCTGAATTCAGATCCCCAACATCCACCTTGAAGCTAGGGATTCATACATGTAATGCTGGTGCTGGTGGAGAGGAGGCAGGCAGATTCTATGGGCTAGGCAGCCAGGCTAGCTGAAATTGTATCTTCCCGTTTCAGTGGGAGAGCCTGTCTCCAAACATACAGTGGCAAACAAAAGGGAAAGATCTCCGATGCTGACCTCTAGTCTCCACACATTCGTGCGTGGGCAAGCAACCCTCCTCTTGCACGCACCCACGTGAAATCAGAACTTATTTTCCTCCTTGAACGTGATAGCCAGTTGTGTTTGGTCTCACTACTAGTGTATCCTAGTAAGAAGCTCAAAGAAGATGTAGCCCAAACCAAGCCTCTAACATCCTCCCACAAATGTAATTTTTCTGTCAGCTCATTAATGATTCCATCATTCCACCATCCAGCAAGATCCAACACCCAGGATGACCTTTGGTCTCCTCTTCGACTGCACACTCCAGCTATCCTGTACCAAAATCTTGCTGATCCTAAGCCACAGTAATGCCTCTTAATGTTGATGGGACCTTCTTCCTTTATGTGGGAAAAAGGGCGCAGTATGATAAGAACATAGGAGAGGGTCAAAAGGCAAAAGCACAACCCATGTCCTTTACATGAATGTCCATGCTCTTTTCAGGTGACCAGTTATTTCTGTTCTTGTAAAGAGAATGATAGAACTCATCACAGCTTCTGCCACCTCCCAGGGAGAAGCAAGCTGCGGAGGCCTGACTCTCCGAGATTGCCCATTACTGTTAGCCCCGAATGCTGGAGCTTCCCCCCACCCCACCCACCCCCCAAAAAAGAGGCAGAGCATCTAGCCTCCTTCCCAGCCAGTCTCTCCTCAATACATAGTCTGTGTCCTTGAGCACTTCAATGAAGCAGCCTGGGAGAAGGGTTCAGATAATGTCTGTATTCTTTCCCAGACACCCTCCTCCCACCCCAACTCTAAATCCATTTATCTCCCCCATAAAATGCTTATTGACAGAAGACTTGAGTGCTCAGACCACGACAACTGATGACAGGCCTCTCCAAACAGAGCAGTCATGACCCCCTTCCCCTCCCCAGCCCGATCCAAAGCAGCCCGTGTTTCTGCCTCAATCTCCGAGATTAGCTCAGGGACCCCACCCCTTCCCACCACCAAATGCTTTCTTGGGTCACTGATTTTTTTTTTTTTCAGAGAGAAAATGCTTGCAATGGAATCATGAAATGGCACTGCTCAGACTCAAGATGGGGTTTATAAGATCTTTCAGCCAAAAAGTAATTTTATCTGGGCTTTCAGATAGCCACCACCTCCATTCATCCCTCCTTCTTCGTCTGCAAACTTTCTTTACTCTTTATGCTTGGCTTTTACAGCTCTACTGCTGCTGCTTCCTTTGTTGGTTTACAGGAGTTCATGCTTACAAGTATGTGACAAGGACAGTCTGTAAAAAATAAAATGGAAGGGACAGGCAGAACCAAGGGTGTACTAGTTCTTGGAGCCCCAGGTGGTTTCATCATTTCTCCAATCTCACTTCTCCTGGGTCATTTCTGTTCTACTTAGGTCCTGCCTTAGTGATCTTGGCTGGTAAAAGTTTATCATTCATGGTCTCTGAGATAAACCGTTACATGTTGGTCAATAGATGGGTGAATAAAGATATGCAATGGAAAAGTACTCACCTTCTCACATATGGAATCCTGACTGACATCTGTGACAACCTGGGCCTATAAGCAAGGAAGCAAATACAGCATGCCCTCGTGACCTCATCTTTCTCTAAGACGTTTGAAAGAACTCATAGAAGCAGAGAACAAAGAGAGTTGCTAAGAGCTAGATTAGAAGGTGTGATGGAGTTCCGGGGCTGAGGTATTGGTCCAAGGAGACAAGGCTTCTATTAGAAAAGATGAGTACATTCAAGAAGTCCACTGTGCAGGATGGTGAATACAGTTAGCAGCAATGCACTGTGCTCTCGAAATTTCCTAGGACAACAAATGCCAAGTATTTTAGTATGCACAAAAGAAGGCATGAAGGACAATGCATGGTTCTGAAATCAATTTATCAAACATGGCTTCCAAGCAGAGAACAGGCCTAGCAATCCGGTACCAGAGTTTTGATATGGAAAAATTGCCTCTGGAAAATGATGCATGTAGCTAGATTTCCCTTCAATCTTTCCCAGGGACCACCAAACACAGAAAGGAGCCTGGAACTGCAGATGATGTCATTATTTGGATCATTATTGTAATCTTCAGATATGTGAGTGAATGAATGGCTCTGATTTATACTTCAGCATACAAAGCATTGTTCTGATTCTAGTACATTCCCTCTTGCAGCACATTTTGTTCATGCTGTTTGTGGACACCCTACTTTGCTGTTCTCACCCTCTGGAAACTTCGAAATAGTTTGTTATAGAGACAGGAGAGCTTACAGTATGGCTATCAGAGCATGCCCTTGGTTTTTCACATGGTCGGCTTACCCAGAAAACATATAGTTGATCCGGGCTTACCTGATAGGCCCTTTCATTTTTCCTACCTTCTCAAGAGACAAGTTCTCTTCAACAACTGAGTTCCCTCACTTTCCCTGAAAGATCTCCCCACCACTCTCGAACACTGTTCTGTAACAGTGTGTTGTGTTCTTGGTCCCATATGTCACTCCCGGGGCCGTTTTTCTCCTTAATAAATGCATGTTTATGTCATGCTAAATATAAGAATATCTCTTAGAGAGACACACATGTTTAGGTAAGACCATCACACGCCTGGAGGCTGCATGCACGCAGACCTATGGACATGTTGCCCATGTTAAAGTGTAAAGGAGAAACAGGATTTCTTCCACGCCTTGCTCTTCCCTCCCACTCTTGCCTCCAGGACAAAAGCTTTGCTACCCTCTGCTCTTGCTCACGCCCACTCTTCTCTTCTTCCCCTCTCTTCCAGTAACTTCTGTACACCAGGGTTTATGTGGATCTTCTCACAGAATTGCTTTGTGAGGCTGAGTACAGAGATCCAGCCTCCAGGCTAAGCCGTGTTGTACCTTTCAGTTACCAAGGACATAAATCCTCCCTTCAGTCCTCTCTCAGGGATTATTTAAATTGGTCAGATTGAGAATCCATCTATTTCTTTAAAGCTCGGCCATGAGTTGCTGTTAACACAAAGCAAGAGTTTAAGGCATTAAGCTTGTACCTGCAAGTCTTTCTCAGTCCTTCATTTCCTTCCCCCAGGGAGTGCTTTTCCAATAGGGAGGGTAATGGGAAGTGAGCCCAGAGCAAGTAAACTGATTTATCTGGAAAGCTCTCCTCTCCATCTCTGCCACTTTAATAATGCTCAGCTGGGGGAGGGATTTGGTGTCCTTCAGGAGCTGGCCCGTTAAAACAATCCAGGAGTGTGTCACCCGAAGCTCAGGCCCCGCACCTCGTCTTCAAACTGATGTCACCTCATAAATCCACAGGCACAGCCCGGACCCATCAGCGAGCTGCTTTTTCTGGAGATTCATTATTTGTTCAGACAGGGGTCAGGTGGAGGGTTTTTGAAGGATCCCTTTAGTATTCGCCCTTCCCCCTCTTCTTCAGCTGAAAATGGATTCTGCTGTGTGGCTGGGCTGGAGAAAGAAGTGCTGTATGAAAAATCCCAGCCAGCCATCTGAGACAGAAGGGCATCACTTGGCCCACTGTACCTAAAGAAGAAGGGGGGAGGGGCTGTAATCAGGGAAGAGAAGGGCCCTTTAGCCTGCTGCCTTAAAATAATGGGTATTTTAATTTGTCTGTCCCAAAGGCTGTTTGCAGTCATCTGCAAATATGATACATGGAGAAAGTCACAGGTTAGAGGAACCAGCTGACAGGGACAGTCAGGGGATGTCTGCTGTCTAAGGGGGCAAGGGAGGCTGTTGGAGGCCTCAGTGACCACACAGAATAGACCATAGGTTTCTTTCCAGGAAGTGTTGGGATTTGTTCATCAGCCACCTGGATGTCTGTCCTTCTGGGGAAATACCTTAAAGACTCAGAGACCCAGTCAGCTAACACAAAGGAGAGAGGAGATGGCAGGCGGTTGTCAAATACTTGAGGGTTTCCAGAATGAAGACTGCTGTGCAGATGGACTTTTTTTTTTTCTTGCTTGATTAAATGGAGCTGGTGAGAAAAACACTGAAATCTCATTCTTGTATCTAAGGCAGACTATGAGCAGTGGATTGTGGGTGTTTAAAAAGTGTCTCTCTAAGAGAAGGTAAAAAACCCCTGCTTATTTTACTCAGCAGCTACTGGCCACTGAGTTCTGTGGTCAAAGAAGTCCCACAGCCTTAATTTCAAGAGGGACAGGAAGTCATTGAGTGTGGAGCGTGCAGGGGTTGTTGTGAAAAATGGGTGGTTCTGAGCTGGTGTGAGCCGGCCCTAGCTTGTTCCCATTTGTAATAAACCCATGGAAAGGGCTACTGAAGATTGATATTAGTTCTTGTGCTCCAAGATGCTGCAGGCGAAGCTACACAGAGCAGGAGCCCTGGGCCAAGGGCAAATCTTTCGTACCATCCATACTGCTTTATACACTTGTATATAAAATGATTCAATAAAAAACTTGAAATATCGAACCATAAGATAAAAAAAATCATAAGAATTGGTATTCTAAATCTCCTATCTTTTTTTTTTCCTCAAAAACTTCTCATCTTTGGTAATGGTCCAAAAACTAAACTGAATTATCACATTATAACTAGTGGGTGGTTTCCTTTGCGAAGCACTGGAAAGAGAGAACCCGGTCTCCTTCCAGGTACAGGGTTTGATTGACAGTACTACAGGGATCATGGAGAGTTCTGGAATGTAGTTCTTTTCTTAGCCCTTGGCTCCCCTGCAGGCCACAAATAAACACAGATCACTGATGGTGGTTTCAGACAAATCCCACTGCAGGTGCTGGCACAGCAGGCTGGGGCCACCACAGACCTTATCTTCTAGGGTGGGGCAGGGAACAAGGCTCCACACTGAGGTAGGAGAGGAGAGTGGTGGGGGTGGAGACCCTGAAAACCACTTACAGCATCCTCTTGACTTGGCAGCCAGCCTGGAAGCCCGAGGCCTTCTGGGAAAAAGCCAAGATGAGAGGACCAGGGGTGAGTAAGGCGGGGGTGAAAGAAGGGGACTGGCTTTCACTAGCTGGGTGACTCCATGTACCCAACTGGTGGCTTTTCCTGGAATTACCTTCTGCAGAGAGGGAATAGGAAAATAAAGCCAGGAGCCCTGGACACATATAGTTGCCTTTCAACCTCACAAACACCCAGAAGGCAAAGTTTCTCAGTTAGTGAAACTGAGGTCCAGAGAGGCAAAGGCAAGGCCTGCTCCACACAAATATTCATCAGCAAAGGTAAGAGTTGACTCCACCCCTTTCTGGACCCAACGCTCTGACTTTGACCTTATGCTTCCTTTTAGGATCCTCTAAAGTTCAATTTGTTGGATCAACCAGCCGAATCCAGTTCAATATCTTTGCTGTTTTCTTCTTTATCTTATAAAACCAGCCCTTGGGTTGGAGGTACGGCTGACAATGCTGGTGGTAGAGGTGGCCATTCGAGAAGCAGGTTATAGTTCAAAGTCAAGGCACTTTTCTGAAAGCAATGCCCAGGAAGCTTAGTTACCTTGGCACAGTCGGGAATCAGGGCGATTTTCCTGCCAGGAGATTGCTAATAATACCATTGGCTTCTTCAACTTCTGGATCCAGATTCCAGTGAGCTCTGTAAGATCCATGGTGTGTCCCAACCAGAGAGCCAGCGCTGTTCAGCTGCTAGACCATAAATCTAGACATGTCTACACTTCTGTCCATCAGTCCCTGAAGTCGTGCTGCCCTTCCGGCCCTCTCGGTATAAACAGGAAACTCAACACGGATTCTTCACAAACAATATCGAGACCCTGCCTCAATGTGAAGGCAGCCATGGAGAGCCACCTGTCTCTAGCCGTCTTGCCGTTGAGTTGAGCTCCTCCTCCCTGGCGTTTGGCTTTTTTTTTTTTTTTTTTTTTTTGAAACAGAGAGACACACCAAGGTTCTCAACCATTTTAAAATGAGCTGAGATTTATTTTTTGTTCTTTTTTTTTTTTAAATAGAATAGAGTTTATTCAGGGCATGGGGAGGGGACTTTAGAAGATAATAGAGGCAGAGAAAGGTGGGGAGAGGAGAAAGAGAGGGGGGAGAGAGGAGGAGGAGGGAGAGAAGAGGAGGGGGAGAGAGGAGGAGGAGGGAGAGAGGAGGAGGGGGGAGGAGGAAGAGAAGGAGGAGGAAGAGGAGGAGGAGGAGGAGGAGGAGGAGGAGGAGAAGAGGCCGGCCATGAGCACCTGGATAGAGAGGGAAAGGGAATGAGGAGAGAGTAGGGGCAGGAAGGCAAGAGCAAGAGAGGAGCAAAAGAGCAAGAACTTATTTTTTGTTCTTGTTTGACAGATTGAGTTTTGTTATTTCCCAAATGGGGATATATATTCATAGTCACTTCTACAGATAAGGATGCTAACTCAAAAAAAACCACACACCGTGCTGGACAATGTATGGAAATTCTAGATGAGGATTAAACTTTTGATCCTCGTGACTCCATGATTTATGAATTACCTTCATTTTCATATAGGTGGAATGAGGTTCTGAGAATTAAGTTAAAATTCACTTAGGCTTTCAAAAGTGAACAGCCTGGGGAGGCTGAGGCAGGAGGATCACTGGAACTCATGAGTCCAGAATCAGTCCAAGCAACAAAATTTTCAACACTCAAAAGAAAAAAAAAAAAAAAAGAAAAAGAAAAAGAAAAGAGAAAGCAATAAGTCTGGTTCTAGGATGGTACACTTTACAACTATATTGCTGTGGACCTCAAAATATGTTCATGTACATGAAAAATGATGACAAACTCTATAAAAACAGCCAGCCTGGAAGCCAAACATGATTTAATACCAATTTATAAGGGTCAACCTAAAATACCCAACCAAGATTCCCAGAAGGTAGTAACCAAACTTGATTACCCTTATGCTTCAGTGCAGTGATTCTCAACCTGTGGGTAGTGACCCTTGAATATCAGATATCTGGCTTATCAAGTATTTACGTTCTGATTCATAACATTAGCAAAATCACAGGAAGTAGCAACAAAGTAACTTCATGGTTGGAGGTCACTACAACAGGAACTGTATTAAAGGTTCGCCGCACTAGGAAGACTGAAATCACTGCTTTAAAGGAAGTGTTCCAGTCATAACAAGTCCCCTACAATCCATTTTCCAAACCAATAGTCAATACTGAGGCCATATTGGGTTCAGCTGGATGAGAATCACCTGGAGAGAAATCATCCCTTGGGCGGAACCTCTGGAGTCAACAACCTTTTCTCACATCTCATTTGTGCTTTCTCTTTTGTACTTTTTGCCTCCTAAGTCAGAGACTTTGAGGAAGAGATGGGGGGGGAGGGGCGGGAGAGAAGGTGGAGGAGGAGGTACCAGAAGAGCTTTAAAGTGCCCTGTGGGTGGAGGCGGACTCAAGGCATGAAAGCGAAGTCAGAAGTTCGCTGATCTTAACAGAGAGAACGTTCAAGGTATCTCAGGAACAAGGACATGGTCTTAATTTTGGGTATTTTCTGTTGCTGTATCAGAATACCTGACATGGAGTACTTTATAAGAAATAAAGTTTATTTTCACACCTAGTTGAAGGCTAAGCCCAAGAGCATGACAATGATGAGTGCCTTGTTAGCACATGGAGGAGGGGACATGGGTGTGGGAATGGGGCCAAGCACAAAGTAGCCTTGCTTCAGGATCTTGTAACTCTCCACCTTAACCACAGCAAGAACCCATCGTGATAACCCCTCTTCTGTTATGTCCTCATCTTAATGATGCCACTTGGGGGCCAAATGTCAACAGGAGTTTTAGTGATAGGAATTCATGCCCCAGTTGCAGCAGATATCAAACTCTAAGAAGCAGAAGTGAGGAAAGTAACACTTGGCAGCTTCTTTTCCCCTGCTCAGAAAATTGCTGAACAAGTCTTGGGAGAGAAAGGAAGTAATTGCAAAGGTTTTTAAACCTCTCCCAGTAAAAGCATGCTCACTTGTAGCACATCACACACATTGCTTCCATGTGCATACGTTAAGTACAGCATATGACTGTCACAAAAACATAAATGAAGTAAGAAGAGCAAGTTAAGCATTTCTTTCCAAATTCCTGAAAAATATCTTCTTCAGACCCTAGGACATAGTCAGGTCATTTGCAATGCTTTTGGGGCTTGGCCATGCTACAGATCAAAAGAGAATGCAAATCACATATGCAATTTCTAATTTTCTAGTAGTTTCCCTTTTTCAAAATGTAAAACTAAACCGACAATATCAGTTCTAAGAGTGCATTATACCTGACATATCCCAACCACTATTATTTCAATGGGTGGTATAAAATTGTTAAGGGTAGATTGAAAATTCTTTGCTTTGCAACCAAATCTTTATATTCAAGTGTGGTGGTGTACAATGGCATATTTCCAATCAGACAAGGCAGACATTGAGTGCTCAGAATCCACATGTAAATGGTGACAGCTGTATTGAAGGAATCAAAGGATTATAAACCTCCTCAGAGAATAGAAACCCAATGTGGTTTAATAGTCATTAAACTTGTTATAAGAACCAAAAAATGGGAGAGAAAAGCCATCCAATTCTTATTGCCTATGGGTGACTTTACTGAATCTGCACAAGAATGAGCCCATCAATAGCCAGACAAGGATGAGAAGGGGCACAGGAGCCTTACTTCTTCCTACCGAACTTTCTTGTACAGACTCGGGGAAAGGAGGGACTGTTTCCTTCAGTTATGTTCCTACTGCTGACCTCAGCAAGCTCCAGTGGGTAGCACTACTCCAATAGCACACCGAGTGGTTAAATAAGCCACTCACCCAGTAAACCCAAAGGTCATCAACTGGGAGAGGCATAGGTAGGGAAGAATGGGGATTAACAGGGATGGGAGAGAGGTTAGAGAGGATGTAGGGAGATAATAGCTAGAATGTATCATACACATGCATTAAACTGTCAAAGAACCAACCTAATAAAAATTAAAAAGGGAAGTATGTGTGATTACATAATTGAATGATCATAACCAAAGACATATGTACCTCTATCAACTGTGAATATTGATCACTTTGAGGCCACAGGGTGGAAGGACAATGAATAGAAGGGATTACAGTTTTCTTTGTGTGCATCTGCAAAGCCTGGATTGTCAAAAGATATGTATTTATTTCAAAACAGTTTCCCAATGACAATATTAAGCACATGTGTAATTTTTCAGAATATACCATTTGACATTCGTTGATAAAATAATATTTTCTGTCATAGAAACCTAAATTTCATGTGTAGTTAGTGTTTTCTTTAGCCAAAGTTTCTTTCTTTCTTCCTTTCTTCTTTCTTCCTTTCTTCCTTTCTAAAGGGAAGTCTGGAAGAGGAGTACTAGGCTAAAGATTGCCAGAAAAACACAAGACACACAGTAAATTAGAATTTCAGATGCTGATAAACAACGGTTAAACTTTGGAATGAGTATGCCCATGCAAACATGTCCTTTAATTGATACAGGGATAACCTCAACATTTGCATGGGCCATACATATTTATCCCTAAAGTATTATTCAGTGTTTATCTGAGATTCAAATTTCATGGACCATCCCGTCTTTTTGTTTACCAAATGCAGCTACCCTACTTATCATTATCACAAACGGGCAGCTGTGGTGATGAATGGCTGCTTTCCCCTGTTGCTGGGGTAAGTGCAGTTTCCAGGGGAATTATTCCCATTAGTGGTTCCCAGCTAGGATGCAGTGGGAGGTGCTTCCAATTCCTTGTGCCAGAGACAGTAATTATGAAAGTGGATTCATCTCCCTGTCTCTAGACCTCTTAACTTGATGGTCCCTGAGAAAGTCTTGGTGTCTCTTTTTGTTCTTTTTCTATTGCGATTTTTAGAAACTTAAAAAGAGATTTAAGGATTCTGAAATGACCCCTAAACATGTTGTCCACCAGACAGAGATAGGTGTTTTATTCTCATATCTCAAAGAATTTATAGTGCTTAGTGTAGAAGATGGTCCACCAGTTTTCTACATGCCTATGTGTAGGTCAGGGCTCTGATCATGTATTTGGTACAAATGTAAATGCCTCTTGCCTCTCTCTCTCTCTCTCTCTCTCTCTCTCTCTCTCTCTCTCTCTCTCTCTCTCTCTCTCTTTCTGTATCTATGTGTATGTGTCCCCACAAGTCCTCACTCTGTACCCAAGGCAATCTACTGCCTACCACTAATTGCTGGTGATCAGATGGGCATTGACTTAGATCAGACTTGCAGAAAACCAAAAGCATAAAATCTCACCAAACTATTCATCAAATTCAAGTTTTGGCCTTACCAGCCAGGTGTGTGTTCTTTCCTTTAAGTGATTTAGAGATAAATTCAGCTTCAAATAGCTAACTTGCCAATCTCTCCCCAAATGCAAATCCTTGAGAAATTAACCTGGGCACCTGCCACAAGAAACCACAGCACTCATTCCATGGCATTTTAATGATGAAAGAATCCTTTGATCCAGAGTTTTCTAATGTCTAATCCATTAGTGGAATTGCTTTTTCCATCACAGACCTCTTTATGAGACTCAAGTAGCCCTGACCATGGGCTCTACCACAGATTAAAAGCTGTGTGCATAACTGGCTCACCAGACATCTCTCTACTTGTAATGAGTGTTAGCAATCAACAAATAAGACATAAATACATAATTCAAAGAAAAAAAGAAATAAGTGTTATAGAATTTAGAAGAGATACAACCATACCAGTATTCACAAAATGAGTTAAATTGAAAACCTATTTTATAAGTGTATGCATTTGATATCTGCCTTGATATTCCTTACCAGATTGGTTAGCCAGCCTCACCTCTCTCCTTCAACATTGCAACTCTTAAAAGTTAGTGCCTTTTAAAATCATGTGATCTCATGGGCTATTATTACACAGTCAACATGAACATATTAGTAAGACAAATTGTCTATTCATTTGCAAAATCAGACAATCTAGTTTTAACCTTCAGTGATGATGTTAAAACCATGTTTCACTCAAAGTAGACATGTACATCATCTATCAAAATAAAATTATACAGTGATTATGAAGGATATTAATTTTATAAAGGTGTAACAATAACTAATAAAATTTCTAACTAGCCAAATAAAAAGAAAAATCTATTCCTGGGCAATGTTAATTCAAACAGCCCCTGACTTGATCAACTCATAAACTTTTTAAATTAATGTTTTTATTTATGTATTCTTTAAATTTTATAATTTAGTACAATATATCTTGGCTATGTTCATGCCCCTCCTCTTCCTACTCACCCACTATACTTCATCATCTCTCTCTGTCTTCCTCTGTGTCTTTCTATGTGTGTCTCTGTGTATGTCTTTCTGCCTCTCTGTCTCTCCTCCTTACCCCCCTCTCCTCCCTCTGCTTCTCTTTCTGTCTTTCTCCCTCCCTCCCTCCCTTCTTTCCCCCCTAACCCTCTTCTCCCACCCAGTTTGTATTGTCTGATGATTTCTGGGAATGGGGCCTGCCCTGAAATGACCAACATGCCAAGCATCATCCTTTGGGAAAGAAAAGAAAAGAAAACTTTTCCTCTCCTAGCATCAATCAATTGCCAAGAGAACCTTGGCCAAGAGTGAGTGGTACTTCATGTCCAACTGTCCTCCACTATGCTGAGATTTTTGTTAACCAGCCTCTGTGAGCTCATAAGTACATCAGTCCTATTGTTACCTATGTGCTTGTTAAACATTGTTTCCTTGAACTCACCTTCACCTTTTGGATTATAGTCTTTCCTCCTGCCTTCGCATGGATCCCTGAGCCTTTAAGGGATGGGTATAATAAAGATATCTTACATAGGGATGAGCATTCCAAAGTCTCTCTTGCTTTCTGTCCTTTGGTCATTTGTGGTAATTGCCATCAACTGTAAGTAGGAACTTCTCTGATGATATTTGAGCAATTTGATTTGTGAGTATAGCAATATGTCATTAGGAATCACATTATTGCTATGTCTATTCATGAGAATGATAGTGGTAGGTTTTCTCCTAGGGCTATTACCTAGCTAACTTCGGGTTCTTGGCCTCACTGATAGTGTCAGGTATGGATGGGTTCTATCACCCAAAGCAAGCCTTAAGTCCAATCAAACAGTGGCTGGTTACTCCCATAACATTCATGCAGCCATTGCTCCAACTGGCACCTCTTGCCAGGCGGGTCATTATTGCAATTCTGAGTTTTCAAAACTGGGTAAGATGCTCAGCTTCAATATTTTGACAATAAAAACATAGCACACTATGTTAGATTTGGATTTGGATCTTTTCCAGAGGTGTGTGGCTAGTTTTATGTCAACACCATCTAGAGTTATCAGAGAGGAGGGAACCTCAATTGAGAAAAATATCTCCATAATAACCGGCCCTGTATAAACCTATGGGGCATTTTCATGATTAGTCATTGATGGAGGAGGTCCCAGTCCGTTGTGCTTGCTGCCATCCCTTGGCTTGTGGTCCTGGATTCTATATAACAAGGCAGACTGAGGAACAAGTCAGTAAGTAGCATCCCTCTGTGGCCTCTGCATCAACTCCTGCCTTTAGGTTCCTGCCCTGTTTGAGTTCCTGTCTTGATTGCCTTCAATGATGGACAGTGATGTGGAGGCATAAGCCAAATAACTCTTTCTCCCCAACTTACTCTTGGCTATCGTGTTCCACCACACAGTAGTAACTGTAATTAGGACAGGAGCCAATGACATGTGTTACCGTGCTCTCTAATGATGCTGAGACGAGGCTGAGAACCCTGCCAATGCAGGGATAAGCAGCCCATACTTCACGTGTTTGATAGAATAGGTATATTTAATGTATTTTCAGATTATTGTGTTTATGGTTTATACTGCATTTTGGCACTCTGTGTGTGTGTGTGTGTGTGTGTGTGTAAATGAATACAGAATACATTAAATATGACCAAACATGGAGATATTAGAGAAAGGTAAGTACTGCAGAAGAATACTCTTTACCTACAATCACAGATTTGAGATTTTGTGTAGCATCATAAATCTCAGACAAAGTTTTTCCCTGTAGTGCAAGTCCAAGCACTCTGACACAGGGCCGCCCTTACCAAGCAAATCAGACTTTATCCACAATATCTCTGCCATAAAGTTCCTAAGTACACATGACTTATAAATGGTATGCTTATTTTTTGCCCTTGAGTTTTATTTTGTGAGGATAATAATATTTTGCTTTTATTTCAGACAACCATCTTTGGGGGTGGGGGAAATAACATTTTCTCACTTGTTATTTAACCCAAACAGTTTCAGCACATGTCTAAATTCAAAAGACTAAAATCACACCTCTGTCCTGACAGAATTAATGAAAAAACATCCTCATTTACTCATAGCAGTGTGTGCATGATGAGTTCTGGAAATGAATATCTGGGTAAAAACAAAAACAAATTACAGCTTAAGAAGGCTTAATAGGTGAGCTGCTAATGGCTGACTCACTAACCCCAAATTCCCAGTGAACCTTAAAACATACTCAAGAAAAACATAATTAATATAAGAATCTATATGCCATCATAACTAAATTGCAAACTTAGAATTAACCTAAAATTTTATTCAACATCAAATTCTTATATATGGAGAGATAAGCACTAAGTTTTAAATAGATATTTTTAAAATCATACTTGCAAGTCTTTACAGAAAATGAGGAATTCAGGAGGGTAACAGTATGAATAGAAAAAGGGAGCTAGTGTTTCCCCCTAAAATTCTAACAAGAAGAAGGAGGAGAAAAGGATGAGGAGGAGAAAAGAGAGGAGGAGGAGGAGGAAGAGGAGGAGGAAGAGGAGGGAGAGGAGAAGGAGAAGGAGAAGGAGAAGGAGGAGAAGGAGAAGGAGAAGAAGGCCAGAGAGAAACGAATATTCTTTACAAGTGAACTGGAATGTGTGGAGGGGTGTGCTGCTAGTTCAAAGCACTGACTTCAGACAGGGAGGAGCCTTAGTGGATAAGGTGAATGGAGCCAGGCAGTCTTGGGAAGGTAATGCTTTAGGGGGAAGACTGACAAGAAAGGGGAAAACTTGCAGGCAAAAAGAAAACTGAATCATTAATGAAATAAATTATGATGTAGTATTTGAAAAATTACTATAATTATATAATAGCATAAGTAATTTATAATTCAAAAATAAATAAATTTTGAAATAAATATAGAATTCTATAGATAATTCCACTGCCTACCACTGTGTCCCCACCCCCATTCCCGTAACAAAATCGTTCAGGATAAAAACCATATTTTATTACACTGACAGACGAAAGTGTTCTCTAATGTATCTGATAAATCTTCCAAACCACCTGCCCCAGCACAGAAACGTAGAGACACAAACCAGCTTTGTGCGTATGAATGCTTATCAAGAGAAACCAGAGTGAGTGTCGGAGCACGGGCAGCTGATGAAAGTTGGTCTGGAATCAAACAATGAAGAAGCCAAAGAAAAAATGCAAGATGATACTCCAACCTGAACAGAAGATCCTCGCACAGCGCACACTTTTGTAACACCCCACGTTGAGTCTGAAATGTAACACACACACACACACACACACACACACACACACACACACACACACACACACACACACAAACACAAAGCACCCAACACATGAAAAGAGAGGAAAGGCAGAAGACAAAAGAGAAAATCCATATACAAAATAGACTAAATTATAAGGTGCCAGAGGTAAACCAAATCTGAATGGTAGCATAGTAAGGCCATTAAATCAGCACAGGAAAGTAACCAAGAGGATAAAAGTTATCCTATCAAAACTATTAGATTTCAAAGGTAAGCCAAAGAATCCTTTAACTATTGAAGTCATAGAAAAATGGCATTAAATACAGAAAAGCCCAAGAGACCTTGTGCCCATGAACCCTAATGAGACATGTGCTTACAAGATGAAATTTATCTGAAAAAGGAGATTAACAGTGCAACTTACAATGGTGAACTTTCAAGTGTCTTGACATAGGGTGAAATAGAAGATTTGCATGGAAGAATGAAACCTTCCCTATATTCCTTAGGGCCTATATTATACGTTTAAATAAAGTAGAAATAAAACAAAGTGAACAGAGTATGCCAATCATATCAGAAAGTGTAAATGGGCTTAATTCAACCATTGAGATTCTTTTAAACTGGGGGAAAACCTCCAAACCCAAATGACCAGAGAAGGAAAGTGTAGGGGAGACTGTTCCAGTAAATGGAAGTGCTTAGAAAGTGCTTAGAGAACGAGGTGCCAGGCCAAGAATTCATAACAACAGTTTCAGTGTGACAAGCGACGCCATTTCCCATCGCTTCTCAGCCTTTTGGCTAAGATCAAGTGTGAAGATGACTTTTTAAATCGTGCAAAAGACAGAATTTGCAATTAAGAATAATGGCTATAGATTTCTGTCCACCAAATCAATACAACACAATTCAAAGTCAAATTATGAGAGACATAAGGATATAAAGGTAAAGCATAGTGAAAAGTGACTTTTCTGTGCAAATCGAGTGGGCAAACCAAGTGTGTTGGTTAGAGTTCACCAGAGAATGGGGCTGTTGAGTGTATAAATAATTGTAAGGGAGAATTAATTGGGGTGACTCAGATGTTAATCACCTGTAATCTGGAGAGCCAGGGATGCCCTGGAGCTACACTGTATAAGAATCTGGGTACTTTAAAGCCGGGGGACAGAGATGTGGCTCCAGTCTGGAGCAGAAGGTGTGAGAACTTCCATACGGCATTGGTGTGTCTATCTAGAGGCTGAGGAATCTAGAGGCAACAACAGCAGCCATACAAATGTCTGGCCCAAGACAATCCACTGCTCCGATGAACGTAAGCTTCCACACATTGGGCTCGGCTTTTCATCTGGGCCACCAGCTCCGTGGATGGTGGCTCCTCTTGAGGATGGCTCTTCTCCATATACAAGATGTTTTTGCAGTCCTGATGGAATAGAAGAAAGAACAAGATGGGGGGAAAAGACACAAGGAGTCAACAACTAGAAAGACAATAGATCTAATTAAACCCCAAATCTTCTCCCTTATGGTTTGTGAACAAATTAACAACTGAGATTAATCACACAGTAGCCTTTAATAGGAATGGTTAAAGCAAAAAGTTATACACTTACAATCCAGAAAGGATATTTCTGAAATGAGAACAAATTTTAGACATGATACTGTTTTATAGTTCTTTATGCAAGTAAATTGAAAAATTAGACAAACTGTATTGTTTTGCTTGGAAATATAAAGCTTATGGAGATGAAAGGCTTTAGTACACCCATTCCATGGAAGCCCTAAAGAACGTTACCAAGGGTTAGTCATACCATTGAGTAGCAGACCTGGGTTATTTCTTGGGGAAGGCAGCAAGGGAAAAAAGGACAGGAAAAGTTTTGTTATGCTTGCAAAAACCATAGGGGTATAAATATTCCCTAAATTATTCCAGGAAGTTAAAATTAAAAGAAATACACGAGTACTTCCCTGAAGCAGATGTGACATTGAAATCTTCACTGGACATGGAAAGGATACATGCATAAATTTCTCAGTCACTATCCCTTAAAATAATGGGTTTACAGTTTCTAGATAACATTTTAACAAATATAATCTACTACCATGTAGAAAACACATCTTAATAAAGTGGGATTTATTGGAGAGATTCAAATAATTATGAAATTAGAAATTAGAAAATCCAAATGTCTACCTACGAGAAGTTCTAAGAAAAATTTTGTACCATCTATAAATGATTGAAAATAAACACTTTCCATATAAGTGCTTGCTTTCTCTCAATTAAAGTATAAAATTTGTGATTAATTTAACATAATAAAATAAGTTATACATCCCTAAACCATGAGAAATTTCTGCTAATGCCAAGAAGAAAGCAAAGACATTTGCTAGTCTTCTTTGTTCTTCTTAAAGTATAAACTACTACGATCACAAGAAAAATAGATTCAAGATCTTACTTCGAAAATTAGATAGAAAAGCAAACCTGTCTCCTACTTACACGATCATCCATGTGTAATGTCTTAGAACTAATGACAAAGCTAACCCAAACTCTAATAGTGATCACAATATGAAATCAGCTCATAGGAGAGCCATCCAGAAGATGACAATTCCAGGAAGACATGACAGAGAACCCAAGGAAAATATAATTAATGAGGATATGCAAAAATGCAAAGTCTTAATGAGAAAAAAATGAAAATATATCTTAAAGATGCAAAAGCTAGCTTGGATAAAACCAAAGATATACCATACTCATGGACAGAAATTACTTCATGTTAGGAAAAATGTATCTGTTCTATCAAAGCTAGTTTGAATATATACTTGCAATGTCAGTTTTATGTAGAGCTCTACTTGTCTCCCAACTAATGAATACCCAAGTTCAAGGAGTTTTAGCATGAGTCCTGTAAGATAAGACCAACTTGAGGTATGTTCATAGAGATAGAAGAAATAGTCTTGTGAACAGTAAGAAAATTTCACATTTTCATTAGAGACTGGACAATCCTAAGACATTCAGCCTGTGACTGGCCAGATTGCCATAACAGAAGTGAGATCAGGAAGGAAATCTGGGCTTCCTCCCACTGCAAGGAATAGTAATCCCACTTCCTGGCAAAGCACGTCCCCATAACATATCACACCTACTCACCGTCATGGTTTTAGTCCATTGATTTCATTAAGGCCTCCAAGAGAAGGAAGCTAAGCTAATTTGAAGAGGCTTGGCTCGATGCAAAGGTCAACTAAAGCACCTCTCCAGGACTCCTGTATCACTTGCTGCTATGGCAACCAATCAGATTAGCAGCTCTTCTGCTTTGTACCCAATGAAGGGTAGGCATGGATACTGCTTCTCACTCCAGTCATCAAGGCAATGAAATGATTTCTGGTCCTGTTGTATGCACCCACAAGAAATAAAATGTCTACAAAAATTAAGCATCTCCTGCTTATTTTCCTTCATATGCCCCATTTCAATATCTTTGCAGATAGCTAACATGACCAAGAAAACTCCTTGGTATGTCTTCAGATTGTTTTGGATTGTGTCAAGATTATAGGCTTACTTGAAAATATTGCTAAGTTAGTCATCTCTTGCTTCATAGCCAACTACCCCTCCCCCCAGGTTCGAGGCTTAAAACAACAAATACTTGGTCAGAATGTCTGAGTCAGGAATACAGGAGCAACATAACTGGGAGGCTATGGCTCAAGGCCTCCCGTGAAGCTGCAGTTTGGATTTGTGTAAACTACAATGGCTCTAAGGATCAGTTCGTGAGATTGCTTATTCACATTACCTACTGACGCCAATGCAAGAGCTCCCAGTTGCTCTGCCCTATAAAGCATCTGTATTTTATCTTCTTCTGGTACAGCAGCAAGTATCATCAGAGCAAGTGATCCAAGAGCAAGAGGACAGAAGATTCAGGGGTTTTCACACGTCATTCCTTATCATTTTGCCCCATTATATTCGCCAGGAGTCAGTCATCACTACATATAGTTCACTGCTAGGAAGAAAGCTAAACTCCTTCTCTTTTAACTGGTGTTGTAGCTGGGACTGAATCCAAGAGCAAGACCTGAAACCCAGACCTAAGTTCCATCTCTTAAAGGAAAGCATATTAAATAATTTGTGGACACATGTTAAAACTGCTCACTACAAGTAGAGTGTTCTGATTAAAGTCTGAAAGGTTTAAAGTTGTGGCGTCTTGTGTTTAGGGGGCATTGATACAGTGTAGTAGAGTAGGCATGATGAACTTGGGCTCACATGGACTCAAGCATGGGTCCTGGCCAAGGCCAACTTTACAAGGGTGTGACCAGTGCTGTGTCATGGGCTCCATGCTGAAGAAGTTTTCCTGTTTGGTTTAATACTGTGCTGTTGCCATCTCAAAATTGGAAATTTTTGTAATGCTTAGTACTTTATCTTTGTGTTTTATATCTGAAGTCCAAATTGTATATTAATGGAGGAGATAGCCACAGCACAAAACTTTCCTGAATTCTATTTTTTGTATATTTATTTGCATACATGATTTTGGGGAGATCCCTTGAGCATAGGACTCTGATGGACCCACAAACTCTCAAACCAACTACAAGCAAGTGTGTTATGTCTATGACTGAACAGTCCCAAGGGGCCAGATTTTCTACCCAAATCAGAACTTGCTTTCCCTTCACAGAATTGGCAACAGCACCAAAGAAACTAGAATGGGAGAAAACCTATCATAGACTTCATTACTCATACTCGTTCCCTGTGTTGCTTGACCTCTTCTACCAAATGTGATGGCGTAGATAGAAAGCAAGAGCCGAGGTCCTTTCTAATTCTCCTTCACAGCAGCCCTGCTTTGCTCATTAGTAAGTCAAGGTAAGGGCTATTCATAGAGTGCTCATAAATTAGAGTGAACTGAAATGTTCTGCTAACAGTTTAATGGTGATTAATTTTAATGATTTAAATAATGTGCCTATGCTTGCACATCCTAGGAAGTAGACTTTGTGCTATCGTGATGGTTCCTCATAGAGTGAAATGCTCTCACTATTTCTGTTTACAAGTACCATTGTATAATCCAGTTTTCTTTTAATACAGAGAACTGCTTCCAGAACATCCTCATGGATACCAAACTCCTTAGATGCTCAACTCCCTTATATAAGACAGTTCAGTATCTGAATGGAGGTTGTACAGTTCTCCTGTGAACTTTTAATACATGTGCTTTAAATACATAAATAACATAATATGATGTAAATGTCATTGAGTAATTATTAGACTATTGTTTAGAGGATTAGGAAGAAGAAAATCTGGATATATTTAGGACAACCAATTCTTGATTTATCAATTCTTGATTTTCAATTCGTGTAGTTGGTTGGATCCACAGATATAGAGCCAAAAGATATGGAGGGCCAAGTATATTAAGCAAAATGGTGAAATCAATAGTAATAGTTAATTAATTTTTAAACATAGAATATTACATTTTAATACTTAAAATAACATTTAATTCCAGAAATAAGATAAAATAAAAATAAACACACTGTGACAAGTCAAGAGAGATCTGGAAAAAAGAACTTTAAATTTAATTACTCTCAGTCACAAGTTTGTCCTGTCTCCTGAGCAAAGGGTTCCAAGTTCATGTTTTATTTTCATGAAAAACATGAAAATAAAGGCCTGACTCTCTCTGTGTCATTAGATTCTTTCAAAAACTCACCAAATGATCAACTTCCTTAAATTTCAATGTTCTATTCTGTAAATGGGGATCTCGGCAGTATGTAACTTATATTAGAGGGATAGAAGGGCAAGGTGCTAAAAAGAAGTTTAGAATCCTCTCTACCTGGCAAAAACCCAATACATGAGTGATTCATTAAGCACTGGGATAGAGAGGATTGTTATAAGGAAAGAGTAGAACAGAAGATGACTCAGACTCCATGTCAAACAGTATCTTAGTCTTAACCAAAGGCTGGTGCCTGTTGGGTTTAACTTCCCTCAAGAGAGAGTATGTTCCTTGTTTGTTGGGAGAGAGGGGTGTTACCTAGTCCTGGACTGAATTGTATGTCCAATGACGTACTACCCAGAGGCATTGTTGGGAGTTTATTAATCATCACTAACTCTAATCAACGCTTCCCTCTTCTGCATAGCAAAGCTCCTGGAAACAAGAAGTTACCGACACAGTGTCCTTGAAATTTCACTGTTTATTCAAGCTTCTCAGAAATCAGTTATTCATTTTCTTCATGCATTTGATTAGGCAGGAAGGGTTCCACTTCTGGATGCCCTTCATAGGCCTTAGAAATACACCTCCCAGTCTTCACAAGGACATCTTGCCTATTCCTTATCCCCTGAGAACACTGCTTTTCACACCTCCCAGAGAGATTTGGATAGGAGAAAACACTGTGAACCCAAATAATAATAAAAAGGCTTAATTACAGTCTCTGCTGAAGTAGTAAGGTACATGTCTCCTAAGAAACCTAGCATTATCAAAGATCCTTCTGTGAAAACACCATTTTTAATGGGAAAGTGCAAGTTCTGAGCAAGAAAGTTTTAAATTAGAAAGACACCTTTTTTTCCCCTTGAAAATAAGTATGAAAATCAAATTTGCTTTGTGAGTTTATGTTGTTATGACTAAACTAAACTGAGTGTAACAACTTGGTTATCAAATGACCACAGCAAATCTAAATATTGCTGAGAAAAATTTCATGGGAGTAACAAAGCTTCAAATCTGAAAATGCCAAGGTAAATGTTAGCGCCATTCTCAGCCATTAGTGGTAAATACAAATCTAATCTGTCTAATGAATAGCAGGTACCCAGACAAAGCAATTATGGATTTCTAGAATGTCTTTGAAGTGCTTTTCCCTTGGTGTGTGCCTGTGTCATTCTATCAGTCAGCTGTGGAAGCATTGTGACCAACAGTGATGGGCATAAAGCCAAGGCCTTTTATCAGAGTCTGCTTGAAATGCTGAAATGCTAGAGCAGATTTCTGTAGACTGTGCGACTTGTAAACAACAGAAGTTTGTGTTCTAACAGCTGAGGAGTCTAAGACTTCTTCTTATGTCTCCCCATACAGAGAGTGGAAAGATGACAGTCCCCTTCATAGAGGTGCTCAATCTCGCCATTTAGCTCTCTCCCAAAAGCCCACACACTACCACGCTGGGCTCTAGGATTCAACATCAGAATTCCAGGGGCATGCAAGGATTCAGTTTACTCATAGTGATGCAAGGAATTGGGTACACATAGTGATGCCACATGACTTTGGGTGCTAATAGAAATGACTGAAATATAAAAGGAGGCCAACTTAGAGAGACTGGAGCACAGATTTTAAAACTCTGTCTGGCCTAGTGGCACAGATCTACAGTCCCATGTAATTAGGAGGCTAAGGCAAGAGGTTCGAGATCTTAAAGATGCCTGAGTTATAGTTTAAGTTTTAGGCTAGCTGTAGTGACTTAATCCCCCACCCCCCAATAAAAAGGTGACTGGAAATTTAGCTTAGCATATAGTGTTTTCCTAGTGTTTTCAACCCTTTAGCTTAACCTATAGCACTTGCATATCATGTTCAAGGCTTTACATTCAATCCCTAGTATCACAAAAACAAAATAAAATAAAAATTAGCTTTGTAGATTTTATAGAAGTTTCATGGATGGTGCTTGTAGCACAGATGCTGTCAAGCTTTAAAGGAGATAAACTCACAGGAGCAAAATGTGGTATGAGCAGAGGAGAGAAGTGGAAAGTCATCAGTCACCTCAGGAGGACTTGGAATCCCAGGGCTGAGGAGGCAAAGATGAGGAGATCACTCTGTGGAGCTCCCTGCCTAGCCAGTCTCAAATAATTGGCAAACTCCAGAACAGTGAGAGATCTCATCTCAAAAATAACGTGGACAGTTCTGTAGGAGAAACACCCAAGTGGGGCCTTTGGCACGCACGCGCGCGTGCACACACACACACACACACACACACACACACACAGAGAGAGAGAGAGAGAGAGAGAGAGAGAGAGAGAGAGAGAGAAATCCATGTATGCATGCATGCAAATATGAATAACACTACATAGGATACATACATGTGATAATGTGGTCATCATCCACATATCACAATATTTATTACACTGTAATAGGTGAGGACAAAGAAGGGGTTTTGAGCAGACTATGGACTAGTTATGATTTTTAATGACATTGTTCAAAAACTTGGCTGCAAATGTGATCCAGTAAGCAAGCTGTGAATGTACAACTCCCTGTGGAGTAGGAAAAGAAGGGCCACAGTCAAGGGGCTTCTCAGGTCTCCTCAAATCATTAAATACCCATGAAGAAAGTAGACATAGAACTTTCCAGAATCCTTTCTTCAGTTTACTTATCCCACCAGGCACTAACAGTGCAATAAATGGTATTTCAGGAGAATGGGTAGCAATCCCTATGGAGCAGATCTTTTTTAACTACTTGGGGGTAAAAAAAAGAATGCCAGTTACTTTCTTACATGGTCGAACAATGGGAAATGTGATCTTTGTGATAACCAAACAAAACTATCTTGGTAAAGACACAGTGAGACAGGGTGTTTATATTCTCCATAGGAAGCCTTTCTAATTTGCCCACGTACCTGCTTCATAGAAGCAGAGATTTCTAGTATGCTGGGTGGACAAGGGTGGAGGGCAAGTAAGCTCGTAGGAAGTTTTAAAGAGGACAGTCTGGAAACCAAGAAACAGTGCAAGCCCGGGAAGGGCGAGGTTTCAGGTTTGCCTTACGTTTTCAGACTGACAAGGCTGTTGAGAGATTGTTTTAGGGAGCAGGGGAAGTAAGATTAGCCAGAAGATGGAGCTTAGACATATCCCATTTTCTTGCCACAAATAATGAAGAAACCACAAAGGCAAGGGTGGCAAGGATTGGGGAGGAAAGCAGATGTATAGACTGGAGGTGAGGAGGCTCCCTGCTCTTGGTTAGAACAAAGTCCTGTTCCTGTTTGAGTTTCATGATAGCACCCAGCTGACTTCAGAAGCATGTCTCAAGCTAGTCCCTGGAGCCATGTTCTTCTTCCTTATCCCATCTCTAGATCAGTTCTTTGCATTTATTTTCTAGCACAGCAAACAGAGAAAGACAGATCCAGGATCCAGGCAGGCAACTCAGAAAAGAGTCATTGCTAGGACATGAATGCACCAAACCATTCTGTTAACCCTCTTTTTGCTATAGTCCTCACAATTCAGAGGACCTGTTTTTTAGTTATGGTTGTTACACAACAGGGCTAATAACTGTGGGAGAGTCATATAACTTCTATGCTTCTTATAAAAGAATATAAAGTGTGTCTAAAATGGCCCCTGCGATTTCTACAAATACCCAGGAATGTTGCTAGAATCAAAGAATAGTGAGATAAAAACACCCTGCCTGATGAAGTTTGCCAAACTTAGTATGTAAAAGAGGTTATCATTTACTTAATAAATAGCTTTGCATTCCTTCTGTTTCTATTTTGTGTAATAGTTCAAAGAGTATTGGTATCAGGTCTTTGAAGGTTTGATAGAATTCTGCACTAAACTCATCTGGTTCTGGGCAGACTGGTTTTTTGGTTGGGAGACTTTTAATGACTACTTCTTTTTCTTTAGGGGTTATGGGACTGTTTAGATGGTTTATCTAAACCTGATTTAACTTTGGTACCTAGTATTTGTCTAGAAAATTGTCCATTTCATCCATATTTTCCAGTTTTGTTGAGTGTAGGTTTTTATAGTAGGATCTGATGATTTTTTTAAAATTTCAATTTCTATTGTTATGTCTCCCTCTTCATTTCTGATTTTGTTAATTTGGACACTGTCTCTGTGCCCTCTGGTTAGCCTGGTTAAGGTTATCTATCTTGTTGATTTTCTCAAAGAACCAGCTCCTGATTTTGTTGATTTTTTGCATAGTTCTTTTTGCTTCTACTTAGTTGCACAATGGAGTACTACTCACCTATTAAAAACAATGACTTCATGAAATTCCTAGGCAAATGGATGGAACTAGAAAATATCATCCTGAGTGAGGTAACCCAGTCACAAAAGAACACACATGGTATGCACTCACTGGTAAGTGAATATTAGCCCAAAAGCTTGGAATACTCAAGGTACAATTCACAGACCACGTGAAGCTCAAGAAGAAGAAAGAATAAAGTATGGATGCTTCAGTCCTTCTTAAAATGGGAAACAAAATATTCACAGGAGAAAATACGGAGACAAAGTGTGGAGCAGAGACTGAAGGAAAGGCCATTCAGGGACTGACCTACCTGGGTTTCCATCCCATATGCAGCCACCAAACCCAGACACTATTGCAGATGCCAAGAAGTGCATGCTGATAGGAGCCTTATATAGCTGTCTCCTGAGAGGCTCTGTCAGAGCCTGACAAATATTCATAGCCAACCATTGAACTGAGAATAGAGGAGTTAAAGAAAGGACTGAGGTAGCTGAGGGGGGTTGCAACCCCATAAGAAGAACAACAATATCAACTAACCAGACACCCCAGAGCTCCCAGGGACTAAACCACCAATCAAAGAGTACACATGGAGGGACCAGCCGCATCTGTAGCAGAGAGAGGATGGCCTTGTTGGGCATCAATTGGAGGAGAGGGTCTTGGTCCTGTGAAGGCTCAATGCCCTAGTATAGGGAAATGCCAGGGCAGGGAGGCAGGAGGGAGTGGGTGGATGAGTGGGAGAGCACCCTCACAGAAGCAGCAGGAGGGGAGATGGGATAGGAGGTTTTTGGAGGGAAACCCAGAAACAGGATAACACTTGAAATGTAGATAAAGAAAATATCCAATAAAAGAAAAGACAAAATAGTTTTGCAAGACACCAGTGTCAGATTTTCCTACTCAAGAAATCAATATTTTCATATATTTTAAATATATATTCTGATTCCAATTTGAAATGGAATTACTGGAAATTATTCTAAAAAATCTGACCATATTTTTGGCACCAAATAGCAAGACAAAAATCTCTTTTTTCTGCCCATTGTCTTTGTTTGCAATTTAGCTTTCAAAGCAAGAAACCAAATCTCCAGCTCCATCAATAATGGAAAATGGAGGCTCAACAGTATCACATACTAACATTGGGTTTAACACAGGACGGGGTCTCAGCTGGTGATAGGGACAAATACGAGTGTAGAGTGAAGGAGAGTCGCTTTAGGAGGAAGGCTATTCCTGACTACAATGGAGGGATGCTCCAGGATGTTTTTTACGAAGCATCCTTTTTAATGAACTTACAGTAATGCCAAAACATTCCCAGACAAAGAGGAAGACAGTAGAGAAAGAAGCTATGGGGAACTTGCAAGAAGAAATGTATGTGTCAGAGAAGCACGCGTGTATGTAAGTACACACAGAGACCAGAAGTCAACCTTGGTCCTTCTCAGCTGCCATCTATGGTTTTTATTGTTGTGGCAGTGGTTGTTTTGAGTCAGGGTCTCTCTCTCATTGGTCTGTAACTCACTTAGTAGGCTCGAATGACTGTCCTGAATTACAGGGACCCATCTGTCTTTTCCTTCCCAACATTAGTGACTATAAGTGTGCACCACACCCAGCTTTTTAAAATACAGGTTCTGGGGATCAAACTCAGGTCCTCATGATTCTAAGGCAAGCACTTCACTGAATGAGCCATCTTCCCACCTCAGGAAAAAGTATTTTAAGGAAGAGAAAATGGCAAGTCACTTATCACCTGCTATGTGCCAGAGGCTACATACCTAGTCGTGCGCATTATCCGTGACCTCATTTCCTCCTGTCTGTATCTGGCCCCCTTGCTGCTGGTGTAGATGTCACTGGGGAGGGGACATCATTGGGTGGTAATGTTCTTATAGCACAAACCCTTCAGGAATCCAGACAGTATCCACCCATCGACTGCTAGAATTAAAAAAATCTGGGTCAGGATGTGAGTTGACACAAAGAAGACAAGACAGATGGAGTTTGGGGTGGAGGTAATGGTAGAATTGCATCTCTTAGGAAAAATATGAAATAATACTCAGATCCCTCCATCTTTACCATGGACCCTTTGTTTCCTTTTCCCCCAGCTCATGTCTCTAGTGAGTGTCTTACAGCTCTAGGCTCAACCAAGAATCATGGCCTTCTGTCAGAGTGGTAAAAGTTATCTGGGTTAACTGCAGCTCCCTGCTTACTAGTTGTGTGGCCTTGCTTTGTCTGTTACTCCCCAGTCTTTGTTCTTCTACTAAACAGAACAGCTAAACCTTCAAGATTTTTAGTAGAATTAAGGTAGGCTCTTAAAGTATTAACTTCATTGCTTAGTTCAATATCTGGGGTGCTTTTTATTACTTTAGTATTAACAACTCATTTGTCACCCCTGTCTATCATCATTTTCTCCAGGACAAATATTTATTAAAGTCGGCTGCTGTCGCATTGGTCACTGAGACCTTGAAGATGGAGTAGTCATGTCTTCCAACTCCAAAGGGCAAACGATCTATAGCAAATACATATAGTGATGTTCAGACCTCATGGGAGCCATTCTCCCTTTCGTCCTCTGTGTGCAGTATGTCTAAGGGTACAAGGGGGCCTCTGATACTCTGTGGGGGTGGACATATGTGTTAAAGGAGCTGAGAATATGTGTGTGGTTCTCAAACTAGGCTCTGTGTTGATGAGGACAAGGTTTTGAGAGAGATTTCAGAGGTCTTTTGGTAGATGGACAGAGAAAGTAGATTTTTAGTTCTCTTTTGGAATTTTGCCCACAGCAACTTTGAACGTATTTGTTTAATATATCTGAAATCTGAGTTGGATTTGAAGAAAAAAATCGAAGTGTTGAGACCACTTGGAAATCATGAGATTAAATGATTGTGAAAAATCTTTTGAGATGTTTTCCTTCTCCCCAGCATGCTTTGGGGGCAGAGATACCTGGTATGTAAGCATTGTTAGCTTCATGTTCATCCATCATATCTGTGCCCCCTCTGCAGTGCTCATCAATCCCAGCAGACTCTTGACACCATATTTCCTACTAGCATCTTTACTGCCCTAATCCTTCACCATTCTCACACCAGTACAGCTCATTCTCTCCAATGCAGACATTGCAGAAGAAGCCACTGGATCCGAAGAAAGGCCTACTCTGCTGGAGTGATTAGAGAGTCCAGTTCTCTGTTTGCCGATTGCAAACAAGAAAGGTCAGACAACTGCATCTTTATTTACATCGAACCCTATTTCATTAGCCAAAGTCTTGACCTCCAGGCTGCAGGTCAGGCTGTCAGAAAATCTCAAAGTTAAGCCTCTGAGTTCGTAGGAGTCTGTTTTGCTATAAAGTGAAACTCCCAAGGTCTGGAAGAAGACATTCCCACTAAAAATAGAGACTGTGTGAAGTTTCTTATTATGTGAGAATGCTTCAGATTAGATGGTATTCCATATGAATGTGAAAATTTATTTAACACCATCACTGTTTTATTTATTACTTTATGACAAAGGAAAAAAGTCTTTTGTTTTTCAAACTGAGAGAAAAAGAAAATGAAATGAGGCAAGGAGAAAGGGGGCAAGAGGGAAATTTAGAGAATGAGAAAAGGAGATTCACATGCAGTAAGTGAATTTCAATGAACTCTCTCAATATAGCAGCCTGGGATACAATTCTAGCTTTAGAACTTTTAAATAATTTTAGTGGGTCATACCTTGAAATAGAATGCAAAGTCGTCAAGACCTATTCCCAACCCTGCTTTAGAAATAGCTGACCTGTTGATTTAACCACTGTGTATGTGTTCCAAGTGTTTCCATCCAAAATAGACCCATTGTGTCATATGTCACGGTCACATGTTAAGGGAAATACTCATCTTTCTGTGAAGGGGCCAGAGGCAACAACATGAAACAATTATGCGGCGAACGTTTCTAATTTTAATGATCTGGTTTTGATTAAGCAAATGTCAAAACCCAATTTATACATGTATTCATCCATCTCCTTAAGTAGAATGGGCTGACATTAAAGTTTTATGGTGCCCCACATGTTTGTAAGAAAGTATCCTAACTCAGACTCTGAAGTCTTATTCCTGTGTAAAGGATTGTTTATCTGATATTCAACATGGATATTTGGCCCATAACATGCCTGGCGGGAAAGATATGTGAAGCACCTTTTCCAAAAGTGTAAAGTCAGGTGGCAGTGTACAAACAAGCTGGTATGGAGCCTTAATTACATAAAAGCAAAGATCCCTAGATCTGTAGCATCCCCTTCACCCTGGGGCTGACTCTACTTGAAGCCTTTGCAGAGGAGGACCCTAGAATGTGACTGTCCTGTGTACTGATGATGTTGGATTCTGTTTGGTCAGTTCCCCACCATTTATTAAGGTCCGAGTGTTTATCATTGTGAACTGTTTAACTGGGTCTATAAGCACTTCACACCCAATGGTTACGAGCCAACGGCGGAACAAAGACCCTTGTAGTATACAACGATGGCTGATTTTCAGGTCAACTTCACATTCTAACTCTTCAGAGTCCCACACTGGAATCTATACCCAAGAATTCACTAGGGACCATCAGATAAGATGCTTATCCAACGGAACTGGAGAGCATACTGGATCTAGTCAAGTAGATGGGACATTGTACACTTTCAAGTTGAAACTGTAGACCTTACTCTGAGTCTGGCTTGCAGAATCAAGCTTACTCAGCCAGACATAAGGGAAACCTGAAGCTTTATGTGTATAAAACAAAGGGATTTCTGGGCTACAGTGGAATAAAGAATATGACCTATGTGTTCTGATCTTGAGCTTTACTGACAGCAATCAATCAAAAATACCAAACAATGGATGATGAACCTCATGTCTTTGGATTCTCCCTTTAAGCTTTGTCCTTTAGGAGGAGTCAAGAAGTAGGGAGCGAAAGGAGAAGAGCTATATCCCTAGCATTCCTGTAGGGTAGAAGGTGCTCTTTTTCTTGTCAGTGTGGAGGGAGGGACAGTTCACTGTGTCTGCACCCTTTGACTTCGGGATAACAGAGAGTAGACCCCAGCTACTCACTGCCTGTTTCAACTCTTCTTTCATTACTGCTTGGGTGATTTTGTCAAAGTTTATGTAGCCTTACTATAAGCTTCATTCTCTTCAGATACAAATAGTGATATTTATAATTGTGATGGGTCATGATATAGTTTGTATGAAAGCTTCAAGATGCCATGAATTGAAGTCTTTAACACACTGCCTGGGCAACGAAATAGCTGTGGGTTCACTATTGGTCATATATTTGAGTCCATTGGAGAGAAGGTTGAGCTTTGTTGATGTTTGAAGACCAATCATTACCTTTAATCAGTGTTTGTTTGTTAAATATGCTGTATTGATTCTGTATTCCATGGTTGTTGTTTTTGTTTTTGTTGTTGTTATTATTATTATTATTATTATTATTATTATTATTATTATATGACATGTGTATCCTCTGATGAGTTGGATGTGTGCTTAGGACTGAGGTCTGGTGAGAGATTTCATTTTATATCCATTCATACATTTCTTGCTTCACACCCATATGTCAATGCTTCTGTGAAGGGCAAAGCTAGAAGGAGCCGAATTCTGAGTGGACACAGAACAGTGTGAGCAAAGATGAAACCCTCACTCAAACACTGAATATCCTTTGAAAGGAGCTTGGGAGAATCACCTAAGTTTATGTATCTGGAGAATGCCCCTCACTTGTAAAGGCCATGCTAATCCAGAGGACCAGGGAGGCTAGTGTCAGAGAAAGACTTCCTGGTGCAGATCTCAGAAGCGTCCTACCATGATGAGCAGGCAAAGTCAAAATATCTGGTTGTGAACACAATAACACGCACCTTTCCCCTGCTGGATCATGTTCGTCTACTCTGTTTTCCATCAGCCCACAGCTCACCAGTCCTCTTTCCAACCTCCATCCTTTTGTGATCCAGCTCAGACAGAACTGGAGAAAACTCACAGCTGACTCTCACTGGAGCAAGACACTAGTGGGTGTCTTCTGCCTATCTGTGGGCTGCATTCTTGGGGGTCCTCTGCTTGGCATCCATCGTCCCAATTTAGAAAGTATTAAGTGGATAGGAGAGGGACCAGAGTTTTTGGATAACACCGAAGGACCAATAATGAGAGTTTAAGTGAATACACACACACACACACACACACACACACACACACACACACACACAAATAAATAATAAATAAATGGTAATTTTTTAAAAGATGAAAATAAGTGACAAAAAGGAAAAGAAAAACAGTAAGATAAAAAGATCAAGAAGAGAAAGCAAACTTTCTCTGTTCTGCTTTAGAGTTCAGCCCATGGAGGCATAGAACTAATTGTTAAGTCAATCATTCAAGCCAAGCTTCTACTCTCTGACCTCACCACTGGTCTCTCCACTCTGTTCATGTTGCTGAGAAAGACAGAATTAGAATCTCTCCAAGTTGACGCCCTCCTGCTTCTACCAGTCCATGGACACTCCCCTCCTCTCAAAAAAACCTTATAATTTTCTCTCCCTAAATTGAAAATCACAGATAATAAGGGAGGGGAGTGTTTCCTTTTAGTCTTACGAGTTTCTGCACACAGGGGACAGAAGGACTTCACATCTTCCATGCAAATTGACGGTCTGTAGCAGAACAGACTCGTTTGGCAGTTAGAAACAAGTGCTTTCCCGATGCTCAATACCGTACACACTATCACTGAGTAAAGATAACTATGAGGGTTTGGGTTTGGTTCAGTTTTGCCTCCTCTCAATCAAAGAGCTTCCCTTACTTCATCTACCTGAACTTCATTGCTTCTCCATTTTGCCCACCCTGAAAGGGCAGCCTGTCTTTCAATGCCACTGGGATTTGCAACAAGGCATAGTCTGTAGGAATCAAGCTCCTGCAGACAGGCACACCACTGCTTTGCTTTGCACAGGCTTATGGACTTCTGAAAGCACGGGGCTGGGGCAAGGGGCGGGGGCATGGGGCTTCAAGGACCAGCAGGCTCATTACAAGAGTGTGCTGGCTACACTATGGTTTCTTGCCTGTGTGTAAGATGAGCACATGAATTACAATTCACGGCGGGCAGTGGAGAGTTAATTAATCTGCTTTTGGCATGAGGTTGGCACCCCTATCAGCTCTTCTTAGTATTCTGTTTCCACAAGGGCTTGCTCTCTGATAATTCCTTCCCATCTCTTTGCTGGTGCCTCCAGCTAAACCTGAAGGGCTGCTTAATAGGAGACTCAGGTAACAGCGATCACCTTCTGAGACATGATTCTTGGCCTTTGTTTTCTGACCCGAGAGAGGCAGTGATGGAGAGAGAGGCAAAGAGTCACAGATTTGTGGCCATTGCCAGACATGAGCTATCTGATACACAGAAGTCTTCGACTCGGAGAGGAATCTCTCAGCACCTCCCCACGATCTGATCTCCTCTCCGTCTCCCCTACCAAAAAGGAATGTGGTCTCACCTAGCCTTTTCATCAAGTCCATTAGCAGGTAGATGGATGTTACAATCCATCCTGGAGCATGGCAGTCTTGGGTGCGCTTCACTTAAATCTTAGTCTGGTGGGTGACAGTTTCCCTGTGAAGAAAAGGACTACGATAGGAAGAGACATTTACAACAGGGAAAAGAGTCTCAAGGAAACTAAAATCCAACAGAATACAAGATGGCGTACATGGCACAGGTGTAGTACAGTGCCCTTCGGTCTAGGGCTCTGGGGGTGAAGGCTTGAGGCGTCTATCGTCTTGGGTGAGTCTGTTATTTTGGTGTTAAATGGAGAATGAGGAGGAGGTGAGAGTAAAGGGGTGAGCTGGACGAGGCCAGGCACCTGCTTTGAATTCTTTTCTTCTGAATCTGGGCTCATCCTAGCTAATTAAAAATTATTACACTTCATTATTTTTATTGTGTGTGCATGCACAAGTGCAGGTGTGCGCCATAATGTTCATACATGTGTGAAAACCAGAGACCAATTTGTGAGAAATTATTCTCTCCTCCCATCATGTGTGTCCCAGGGAATCCAACTCACATTGTCAACCTAAGCAACTGCCTTTACCCACTGAGCAATCTTGCCAGTCTTTATAAAGCTAAATGTATTGGGAATGTATTATTTGCCTGGCACTGAGCCCATTAGACATTGTATCTCATCTAAAAAATTATACATATATATATTACACACACACACACACACACACACACACACACACACACACATATGTATAATTTCTTGAAACAGAGTTTCTCTGTGTAGCCCCTGCTGTCCTGGAATTTACTATTTAGATCAGGCTGGCCTTGAACTCACAGAGATCAGCCTGCCTTGGCCTCCCAAGTGCTGGGATTAAAGGTGTGTGGCACTTTACTTATCTAATCTTAACAGCAAGCCTTGGTACTGACAGTTGTAGAAGGGGGAATGCAATGCAAGGGTGTTGGGCGACCCTAAGCTGACACAGCTGCATCTGGACTCACCCACACCACAGAGCCTCTTCAGCTGCCAATTTACAGGGCAACCTTCAGTGATACCCTTCCTGACTCTCCTGCTCCTTCTCTACATAGAAAGAGAATGAATGAAAGGTTCTCTAGTTTGCACTTAACTCAGTCTCTTTAGTCTTCTCTACTGCAAAACAAAAGTCCAGTGTAACCCAACTTTTCAATTCCCAGAAAAACAGTCACAGGGGAAATTTTCTTGAACAGAATACCAATGGCTTATGCTCTAAGATCAAGAATTGACACATGGAACCTTATAAAATTGCAAAGTTTCTGTAGGGCAAAAGACATTGTTAATAGGACAAAATGGCAAACAACAGATTGGGAAGAGATCTTTACTAATTCTGCATCTGATAGAGGGTTAATATCCAATATATACAAAGAACTCAAGAAGTTAGACTTCAGATAATCAAATAACCATATTAAAAATAAGGTAAAAAGCTAAACAAAGAATTCTCAACTGAGGAATATTGAATGGCTGAGAAACACCTAAAGAAATATTGAACATCCTTCATCAGCAGGGAAATACAAATCAAAAAACCCTGAGATTCCACCTCACACCAGTCAGAATGGCTAAGATCAAAAACTCAGGTAGATGCTGGCGAGGATGTGGAGAAATAGGAACACTCCTCCATTGTTGGTGGGATTGCAAGCTGGTACAACCACTCTGGAAATTAGTCTGGAGGTTTCTCAGAAAATTGGACATAGTACTACCTGAGGACCCAGCTATACCACTCCTGGGCATATACCCAAAAGATGTCCAACATATAATAAGGACACATGCTCCACTATGTTCATAGTAGCCTTATTTATAATAGCCGGAAGTTGGAAAGAACCAATATATCAGTCAAGAGAGGAATGGCTACAGAAAATGTGGTACATTTACACAATGGAGTACTACTCAGCTATTAAAAACAATGACTTCATGAAATTCTTAGGCAAATGCATGGAACTAGAAAATATCATTCTCAGTGAGGTAACCCAATCAGAAAAGAACACACATGATATGTACTCGCTGATAAGTGGATATTAGCCCAAAATCTCAGAGTACCCAAGATACAATTTATAGACCAAATGAAGCTCAAGAAAAAGGAAGACCAAAGTGTGGATGCTTCAGTCCTTCTTAGAAGGGGAAACAAATTACTCGCAGGAGGAAATACAGAGACAAAGTGTGGAGCAGAGGTTGAAGGAAAGGCCATCCAGAGACTACCACACCTGGGGATTCCATATACAGCCACCAAACCCAGACACTATTGCTGATGCCAAGAGGTCCAGGCTGACAGGCACCTGACATAGCTGTCTCCTGAGAGTCTCTGACAGAGCCTAACAGATACAGAGGAGGATGCTTGCAGCCAACCATTGGACTGAGAATGGGATCCCCAATGAAGGAGTTAGAGAAAGAACTGAGGTAGCTGAGGGGGTTTGTAACCCCATAAGAAGAACAACAATATCAACCAACCAGACATCCCAGAGCTCCCAGGGACTAAACCACCAATCAAAGAGTACACATGGAGCGACCCATGGCTCCAGCTGCATATGTAGCAGAGGATGGGCCTGGTTGAGCATCAGTGGGAGGAGAGGCCCTTGGATCCTATGAAGGCTCAAAGCCCCAGTGTAGGGGAATGTCAGGGTAGGGAGGCAGGAGGAAATGGGGGGAGGAGCACCCTCATGGAGGCAGGGGGTGGGAGGATGGAATAGGGATTTCCAGAGGGGAACCTGGGAAGGGTTTGAAATATAGATATAAATATTTGAAATATAGATATTTGAAATATAGATATTTGAAATGTAGATAAAGAAAATATCCAATAAAAATGGGAAAAAGAAAGTAAAATCCTTATTAGAGAACCTGAAGACTGCACAAAGATCCTGTTAGAAACAATAGGAAAAAAATCCCAGAATTCTTAGAGAATCACAAAAGACAATGAATAATCTCAGAAATCCTGAGCAAAATTATCTTGTCTACAAGTAATGTAGGCAGGGGGTAGGGAGCAGAGACTGAGAGAATGGCCAAAAATTAACCTGCTCAACTTGAGACCCATACCACGGGCAAGCACCAATCCCTAATGCTATTAATAATACCCTGTTATGCTTGCAGCCAGGAACAAGGTGTCCTCTGAGAGGCTCCACCCAGCAGCTGACTTAGATACAACACCCACAACCAACCAACGGATGAACCTTGGGGACTCTTATGGAAGAACAGAAGGAAGGAGTAAAAGGAAAGGATTGCAGTCCCCCCAAAGGGAATAGGAGTCCATAGTACTAAGAGAGTCAACTAACCTGGACCCTTGGGGTTCTCAGAGTCTGAACCACCAACCAAAGATCATACACGGGCTAGACCTAGGTCTCCCTGCTCAGATGTAGCAGATGTGGAGCTTGCTCTCATGTGGGTCCTGAAACAACTGGAACAGGGGCTAACCCCAAAGCTGTTGCCTGTAAGTGGGATATGTTCTACTAGCTGGGCTGCCTTGCCTGCCCTCAGTGGGAGAGGAAGCATCTAGTCTCACAGAGACTTGAAGTGCCAGGGTTGGGAGAATACCTGGGGGGGGGAGGGGGGATCAGTTCAGAGAAGAGGATGGAGGAAGGATTATGGGAAGGAGTAACCAGGAGAGGAGGGCAGTTGAGCAGGATGTAAAGTGAATAAGTAAAAAATAAATAAATAAAATTAAAAGTAAGAAAAGGAAAAATCAGAATTGTAAACAAACAAACAAACAAACAGACAAAAAGACAGTGAGAGCTGACATGCAAAATCAAATATCTAATGATTTGTTGGTGTCCCCATTGCCAGAAGCCAGAACTTTCCCTACAAGTTATTGCCTGATCAAAGAGCCCCATTTCCCACTGTTCCCCTTTGCATAAATCAAAGCCCTTTGTAATGCTCCAAACAGAAGCTATTCCTCTCTGCTAGGACTCTGTGGAAGTTATGGTCCTATCCACAAGCTTCCTTGGATTCACCTGCTCTATGTGTCCTAGCTCTGGCATTCCAAGTTTCCTGATGCCCACAGATAGTCTTGGGCAAGAAACTACCACCACCACCACCATCACCATCAACACAACTACCACCAACCATCACTGGCGCCACTACCACCACCACCACCATCATCACTGAGTCATGTTGATAAAGAGGATATTCATTCCTTTCCTCAAATATAAAAAGGAAAACGACTTAGGTTAAATATGGAAAATAAAATTGAAACAAGTCTGACGGTTCCAAAGCTCCAATCCAGCACTGCATGTTCTGCCGGGCTTGCATGAAGCTGAAGGGAAAGAGGAGGGGGACGCTATTTTAAGTTTGTGTAAAGCATTGAGGAAAAGTGCAGCGATACATCCAGACCCTGAGGTTTGTGGAAAAAAAAAATCCAATAACTTTATTCAGTGGGATGGCAGGCTAATATTAGATCCTCAGCCTAAATAAGTGGCTATTTAAGGGGAGAAAAGGCCCCTTATTATAGAGGGACTCTCATTCCTTGGGTTGACATGGAAAGAATATGGCAAGAAATCTGCAGCCAATATACACAGCCTTAAATATTACTTGAAATTCACTTTTTAAAAAGGGGGATTTAGCAAGCTTGATGGATATCCCTGCTCTCTGAATGTGCAAACCCAGAAATGTGAGATTCAAACATATATCATGGGCTGTAGTCAGCTTCTAACCTCTCAGCTGCCTTTGCATGCTTAAAGACATGTGTGTTTGCACCTCTTCCAAAATATATACTCTGGCTTCAACAGGCAGAAGACAGACATATTTTGGTACAGGTTAGGAAGATGGGGGGGATTAGTTTTAAAAGAAACTTTTTAGGGTTTCTTGCTATTGACTCATGATTCAGTGAGGATTACAGGCAGGTCTAATTCTAAATGGCATTCATAAGGACACTTTATCACTCCCATGTATTCTGGAAAAGACATTCGAAGTTAGCATTAATTTAGAATTGATTTATTTAGAGGCTCGAATAGGCTCTTATGCTACACCTCCATTTCTGCTTTGCGATCCTTGGTCTGTTGCTTGGCTGGGGCCCTAAAGTTCCATACATCATCTACAGAAATCACAGCTTCCAGAAACAGCTGCTGATTTGTTTTCTTATCTGATGTTTTGATACTATAATAGAATCACAAGGTTTCTCCCTTCCCTTTCCTCCCTCTGAACCCTTCCATATACCTCTCCTTGTTTGCCTTCAAACTCCTGGCCTCTTTTTTCACTAATTGTTATTGCATGCTTATATGTACATGCATATTTTATAAACATGCACACACATACAAGTACACATATACATCTATTTCCAAAATATAACCTATCCAATTTGAATAATGTTGCCTATATGTATATTTTCAGGCCTACCATTTGGCGCTGGATAACCAGTTGGTGTGCTCTTCCCTGGGGAAGAGCACTTGCCAAGCTCCTGGCTTTCCTAGGTTGCCTATAGTTCTTTGTGTAGGGTTGAAACCTTGTGGACTTTGGCCTGTCCATTGGTGTCCCTTTTCATCTCACATTTGGGTCATCGTGTTTGGACACATCTGCAGAATATTCCTATATCTATGGCTTAGGGAACATTGTGGAAGACAGGGAGGAAAGAGCCGGGATTGGGGATTTAGCTCAGTGGTAGAGCGCTTGCCTAGCAAGCTCAAGACCCTGGGTTTGGTCCCCAGCTCCGGAAAAAAAAAGAAAGAAAAAAAATAGGGAGGAAAGAGCCAAGAGGTCAGGGAGTTGGCCATGAGGTTGTTTCTTTTAGTAATGTCAGAAGCCGTCCTCCTAAATTCTCCCCAACGTGACTGCCTATGGTTTTAAGAGCTAGGACACCTTTCTCAGTAGTCTCCAGTATGCATTCCTCATGCTGTGTAAACCCAAGCTTTGTCATATGTTTACTACATGATTAAAGGCATGAGACCAGTGATGAACAACTCAAAGCTATAGGAACCTTCCTCATGAAGCATATGATTTCACAATGGAGGGTGGAGAGCCCTGAACCATTCTGTGCTCTTGACAGTTGGAAATTAGGGGGAAAATATTGAAAAGACAATTCAAAGCATCTACAGTATTCCAAGATGCAATTTATTCCTCAACTTCTGAAGCCATAGTATCGTAGATCGCATGCAGGCTCTCCCTCAAAGTAGCTGCAAAGTTTGGTCAGGTTCTCTCACTCCATCACCCCATCACTGACTTGTTCGGGGAACAGAGGAGCTGATGTGAGTGCAGGGCTGGTCAGAACAGTACTCATAAGGTAACATGATTACCTTGACTGCTGTCTGATAAACACCTCATCTCTCCACAGAAAAACAAATATTTTGGCAGCTACAGTTCCAGGACCAATGTGAGTTCAAGAAATTTGCTGAACTAAAAAAATGAATTTTAAAAAAAACACACAAAACTTTTTCAACTTTCAGCTGCATCGTATTTATTTCAACAAGGAATAAAATAAAATAAAAGTTCTGGTTAGTTTGTTAATAAACTAATCCAGTCAAAATTCAAGCATATATATAGTCTCTAAATTACCATGAGAATGAAACCTCCGTGTGGGCTAGGGAGAAGTTTACCTCATAACCCTCTCTACCTTTGGCTACTGGGCCCAGATCTGACTCATACAAGCACTTGGGTTTGTTTTGTTTTATGTAAGTGAGTGGGTGATTCGAACATACCCTAGGTTCCTTTTAGGTCAGCTGTATGGGGATAATCCACAACACAGCCTGTTTTCCTCTGGAAGACCTTAGGCTTCTCAGTGTTATCCATTAGCTCAAGCCTTATCAAGCTACGATCTCTAACCTCCAGCCTTCTTTGATCTGCCTGATTCCTAGAAAGATTGAACTTGAGCAAATCTATAGCTGACTGACACTGACAGAAATCACTCAAGGATGTTTTTGACTTCTAACCATAAAGAATAAATCACACTTGTTTTCAGAGCTGACTGGCATCTATAAAATGATGCTGAGGTCCTGACTATTATCCCCTCTGAACGTATCCTGACTTAGACGAGGTTTTTGCAGTGTGCTCTCTTTCAACATGATTGAGGGGCAACTGTGGAAGCAGGAATACTCGTGGAATAAGTTGATGCAGAAATAGAGAGGTTTCCTTCTGTAAGCCAAGGATAACCTGAGCTAACAGAAACAGGAAGAAGAGCAAGGAACAGATCCTTCCTCACAGTCTTCAAAAGAAGCCAAGCATGTCTACCCCTTCATCTTGGTCTGCTGGTGCCCAGAGCTGGAGGACAAATTTTTTGCCAGTGAAGCCACCCACTTTGTGCTGTGCAAATGACAGCGCCTCAGTGGAAATGCCATTAAGACCGGATGGAATATGGAAAGAACTGCTTTTAAGTATTTGGCAATGAACAGTGCCAGGTTTTGATTCTTGAGAGAAAAACAAATACGGCAAACATGAGGAAAGAAAGAAGTATTCCTTCTGGGTTTGACTTAGGGGTTATCTTAAAGGGAGCTCCTGTTGCCTTAACACATCTCTCAAACAAAACTGGAATCAAAAGGAAGACTGAAGCTCCAGGCACGCTGGAACATGCCCGTTATCTCTACACCAGGGAGGCAGAGGATCTCTAAGAACCTGCGGCTTATCGGAACTGCATAGAGAGCTTGAGGTCAACTTGTGCAACCTTGTGAAAACTTTGTCTCAAGAAGCCCAAAGTGAAAAGTGCTAGAAAGAAGAAACCCAAAGGCTTTATTTTACTTATTTTTAAGATAACAAAATACTTGAACAAAAAATTGCTAGTTAATTCATGTTTCTTGGGTGGGCAGATGTAAAATAGACACTAAAAGTAGCTCTAAGAGAGGGAAAGGACCCAGGGAATTTTATGGCTATGTTAATGAGCTCTTTACACTTCAAGTGAAGTGCATGTCAACTTTAGACACCTCGATAAATCGGTTTCATATTATAATGCTTGAAAGTTCACAGTGGGTAAAAAAAAAAATACAAAATGCCTACAGTTTACAATCTAATGGAGAACAACAGCAACAACAAAAAAATTAAAAAATAACTGTATCAATTCACTCAGTAGAAAAAAGAATGAGAGGTGCCAGCGAAAGAAAGGAGGAAGGGTGGAGCCCAACGTGGTAGAACGTACAAGGGAGTCGCAAGAGAGAAGTCAACTCAAGAGCAGCAATCGTTACATTAATTATCAATGCATACATAATTCAATTAAAAGGTGAGATTATCAGTTGGTTAAGAAGACAAGGGACGTATGTTAGTGTAAAGGCGGATGTGTTGAACATTAAAGCAGTGGCGAAAAGATTTACCACATAAAGAACAGGCACAAATCACAGGGGGGAGGGAGTAACACTCAGACTAGAGAGTGGTCTCTTTAGCACCCAAGAGGATTGTCAAAAGAAAAATCCAATTCGTCCATTTCAGTATGGCAAGTCATATCTACAGAAGACAAAACTACTCTAAGAGTTAGTGTTCGAAGAAGTGTCTCTTAAAATAAGAGGGCAAGAAGAGCAAGAGCAAAGGTGGAAACATGAATCTCTTATTGTAGTGTGGAATTTCTAATAGCTCTTTCTCATTAACTGGGAGATCAGCTGGATATGAAGTCATCAGGCAACTAGATTCTGTTGAAGTTTCTGTCCATTAGGCAACTATCACTGAAGCCTGTAGACTATTCCACTAATAGCAGCGGAGTGGATTACATTTAAGTGAGTGCGGAGCCAAGATGGACCAAACATTGGTCCGTAAGTCTCCATAGCATTTAATTACTCATTGGTAAATAGGTCCAAGATGAAAATAACTTTATAAGATATTTTTAAGCACTGAGTGCTCATATTGGAAAAAGAGGAAATTTTTACATTAATATTTTAATTTTCCATCCTAAGAAGCTTGGGGGAAAGGCCAACTTTATTCAAGCAGAAGAAATAAAATTTCTCATGTAGAGTAGTTAAATTGGCTTAATTTAAGACAAAAATAATCAGTAGTGGAAGGTGTAATGAATTACTGATATCAGGAATGAAGAAGTGATACCGGAAAGAAATGGACAAGTGGAGATTTACAAAAAAAAATCAGGCAATTACACTTAAATTAAAAATCTAGAAAGACTCATTGAAAAACACAAACTGAATTATGTTACAATGATTAACAGAAAATGATTTAGAAAGATCTGATTGACCCTCCCTCTATCTATTAAAAATACTAATTCATCATCAGACTCCCTCCCAAAAGACAATGTTGGGTTGAATTATTTTGCCGGCGAATTCTATAAAATATTCACCAGATCCTGTAAGACACAACACCAAAGAAGATTTAGAGATAGCCCAAGAAAATGCATTTACTATAAGTAGTCTTCAAGAAAATGCAGATCAAAATCTACTGATCTATAAACTACTTTGCACACCTTAGAATAAGTTCCAAAGATCTCGTGCTACCAAACTGATGTCCAACAGGATACAGAAGCCTGTGTGCTATCAACCAAATGTCCCAAGATACAGAGCAGTGGGAATCTTCATGCCGGACTGATGCACTGCCCGTCTGGAAAGTGATCTGGCTTTATAAAGTCAAACACAAAGTCACTGCATCCAGCATCACTCTTGGGTTTCCATCCAAGAGAAAAGAAAACATGTCACCATGAAAATGCTTGCATGGAAATGTCTAGAAGAGCTTTGAAAGTTGAGAATTCTGAATTGGAAATAAATCAGATATCCTCCATCAAAATAATAAGTAAGTAAGTAAGTAAGTAAGTAAATAAATAAATAAATAAATAAATAAATAAAATTTTAAAGATTAGGCTAGTAAGCCCTCCCCAAAGCAAACCAATGGAACTGAGTCACAAAAAAGAAAAAAGAAAAAAAAGGCAGATATGGAAGTAGAAGGCTGACTGGGAAGAAGAGGGATGAGTGGGAATGGGAGGGGACAAGAGAGGACAATAGGCATGAAGATAATCAAATACATTTTGCACCAGTTCAATTCCCAGCACCCACATGACAGCTCACAACTCTCTGTAGCTCTAGTTCCAAAGGATCCAACACCCTCACACATACATACATGCAGGCAAAACACCAATGCATGTGACATTAAAGAAAAATGCATTTTGAGCATTATGAACTATCATATTAAAACCCATTAATATACATAATTATATAAATAAAAACATTAAAAATGTACTCAAGCACAAGGCCAGGGCTTGGACCCATGGCCTGGATGAGGACCCTGCAGGTGATGACTGCTTCTTGTTATGTGCAATGTGTGCGAACTTCCATTATCCTATGTAATGGTTATAATGGTTTAACATATTTCACTACTAGTGTGATATATTGTGTCAAAAGAGTATACACACTTATATATTATGAAACATTTTATACATTTTAGTGTGCCTGAAATTTTATTATATTTTAAATTTTTAAACAATTTTTAAATTTAAATATTTTGATCATCTCTCTCCCCTCTCCCAATTCCTTCCAGATCCTCTCTCCCTTCCTATCCACACAACTTTAAGTTCATTCTCAAAAGATGAAAGGCTCAGAATGGGGTGCTACCTCTGACCATTAGTCCAATAAATAGAAGTATTCTGTTATGCTTGCAGACAGGAACCTAACATAACTGTCCTCTGAGAGGCTCCACCCAACAGCCTATGGAAAAAGACGCAGAGACTCACATCCAAATAGGAGATAGGGCTAGAGGAGTCTTGCAGAAGAGTTGGAAGAAAGATTGAGGGACCCAAAGAGGACAGGGACTTCATAGGAAGACCAACAAAGTCAACTAACCTGGACCCTTGGGGACTCCCAGAGACTAGGTCACCAACCAAAGAGTATACCCAGGCTGGACTTAGGCCCCCTGCATATATGTAGCAAATGGGCAGCTTGATCTTTATACAGGTCCCCCAAACAACTGGAGCAGGGGCTATGCTTCAGCCTATTGCCTACCTGCCTGCCTGTGGATCTTGCACCCTTAAATTGACAATGTCTGGCCTCAGTGGGAGAGGATGTTCCTAGTTCAGCAGCAACTTGCTGCGTAGGATAGGGTGGGATGTGGGTGGATGAGGGTGTGGGGAGTGGGTGACACCCAAATCAGGGCTTCACCTTCTAAAAGGAGTGGGAGAGGACTTACATAGGTGTACTGGGAGGAAAGGAAGGGCTGATACTGAGTTGTAAAGTGAATAAAAAAAATTACAAAAAATTCCTAACTCCAAAGCTATGTTGTTGGCTAACGTGATCATGTTTAACCACGAGTAAAGTGTTACATTTTTCTGGGTTTCTTTTTCCATGTTTGTGAAATGAAGTCTTGAGTGATTCCTAGCTTGGGGATGTGAGGAGGCAAAGGAAAGACAGGAGGAAGAGAGACAGTGAGGGAGGTAAAGAGAGGGAAGAGGAGGGAGGAAGGGAGTGGAGGGAAAAGCAGGAAGGAGGGAGGGATAATCATGGTGAAAAAGAGATGGCCACTCAGGCAAAAGTAAATCTCTGATGCTTCACCTCTGTGGGGCTCCGGGACTGATAGAACACAAACAGGTTTGTTATTGTACGTGGCTCTCCTCTGGGAGAGGGGAGGAGGATGCCTCTCAATAGTCATGCTGGTAATTTCTGATGAAGTCCCCAACACAGCATCATCGAGGAAACGACGCCAGACTAGATGTGTAGTAGTCTGGGCATGAACAGATGCAACACATGCCTGGCCTGAAGGACCTTTCTGGGGAAGGTGAGCATGTTTCACAGCTTTGTTGAATGGTGGTTACCCTGAGATAGACAACTGCCAAACCCCTGCCCTGGGTAATTAAGACCTACATGTTTCACTGTCTATACATTTGGGCTCAATTAGAAAAAGAAAGCATCCAAAAGGGAACCCCAGGATACATGGTATTTAAAATACTGAAACACACTAAAAATCTATGGGATGCCTTTCTCTGCAACATGACATAGGAGAAGCACCTGAGGCTGCAGTGGGCTGACACTGCAACAGCAGAGCCTCTGTGGGTGCCTTCTGCTTCCTGATAACTCCATCATTTTCACTGTAAGTAAAAAAAAAAAAAAAAGAAAAAGAAAAAGAAAAAAGAAAAAATCACCTTAAAAATTAAGCTTGCCCCATCTCCATGCCAGAGAGGTGTAGGAGGGCAGGTCTCCAATCCAACAAACAAGTCAGTGAGAGACCTAACTCCAAAATTACAAAAAAATTCCTAACTCCAAAGCTATGTTGTTGGCTAACGTGATCATGTTTAACCACGAGTAAAGTGTTACATTTTTCTGGGTTTCTTTTTCCATGTTTGTAAAGTGAAGTCTTGAGTGATTCCTAGCTTGGGGATGTGAGGAGGCAAAGGAAAGACAATTCCTTATTCTGGAACAATTCCTTATTCTGGTTTGACTGTCCTTACACGGTTATCTGGTCTCTGGGTCTCCTTGCCGTATGTTTTTACCTGGGTCTTTGTATTCCAGGGGCAACAAGTTATGTTTAGCTGTGTTTATTTACTCATTGTTAATTCTTAAAGCTTCTACAGCATCAGTTTTGTTTCTGGACAGGCATACGGTGCCGTACAGAGCTCAGTCATTTATACCCACTAAAGATGGCGCTAATGACCAAAAGCACATGGGAAAATCCTCTTTCTTCGCTGAATCATAGGATCCGAACCCTGTTCCTATTCTGTGAAGTCTCGCTGTTCTGGGTGAGTCTCCTCTTGACACGGCAGCAGTACTAGATGAAAGAAAACCCTCCTTTGTGATGGGATTTGTGGCTGGACATTCTTTGGTATTTTATTTTGGTTCAGAGACTTCAAAGGCTCATTTTTGGTTTTTGCCCATCTGTAAAATCCCCATTATCTTCCCATATAGATCTGTCATTGATACGGGTCTACAGAAAGCCTATGGCTTTGTTTTTGTGGGCCTACAATACACACATCTGATCGCTATCTCCGCTGTGTGCATGCCAGACTTATATTTAGAGAAAACTCCGTATTTAGAGTCCATTTTGATGTCGTATAGAGGCAGCTGACCTTCTATGGGGAGACGCTCCCCTTCTTAGGGAGGAGAGGTTCCTGGTAATCATTATGGAAGGACTGATGGGGGCCTGCTCTCTGACCGTGCTATGGGATCCTAGCGGTGGAAAGGCCGAAGATGTTTGGTAGAAATGGAAGAAGGAGAAAGGGAGAAAGACATTCACATGCACATGCGTGCACACATACACAGCCTCGTTTGTTTGGCTTTTGCTACCAGTAGGGACATGCTCGGGGTGAAAATGCCTCTGCAGAGGGACCGCCAGACAATTGTCTCCTGTCTGTGAGAGTCACTTGCACCCAAGAAAAGCCTAAAGACTAAGGGGGTTGGGGGAGAGGATAATTAAAGTAAATTAGAGGGTGAATGGGGGATGGGAGCTCATGCCTGGTCCTGTTGCTTTGCCAGAGGCTCTGAGGCCTGAAAGGACAGGGCTGGGCAAGACTATTCTGAAAAGATAGCTTTTGTCAAACCAGGCCTCCTACCACCGTGATGCACACAAAACCCCCAAACCCCATGACCCCCCCACCCCGGCTGTCCCTGCAGTCCAAAGCCATCAGCCCTTTGCAGTAAGTAGCAACAGCCACCAGTGCATGATTTTTTTTTTTTTTTGGTTCTTTTTTTTCGGAGCTGGGGACCGAACCCAGGGCCTTGCGCTTCCTACGTAAGCGCTCTACCACTGAGCTAAATCCCCAGCCCCATGATTTTCTTTTAAAAAACATTTCCACATGGTTTTCTGAATACTTCCAGTTTTGTGTGACTTTTTATTTGTTTATTTGTTGATGCTTTATGGTGGGTGGCTTCATCTCCCAGGGAATGTGTGGTGAGATTGTAGAGGCAGTGTCATCACCCGTATGCTGTTGGCATCTGGTGTTGGGGTGACATATCGAATGTAGTGCAACAACTATGTTTAAGTTTCGAATTTTACAAAGAATAAATCTGGGGATATTATAAGGTCCAAAACTGTCCACATTGTCTAAACGTTTTTTCTTTTTAATTCTAAGTAGCCATTCGTTATGTATATGAACATCTACTCTAATTAGGGTTCTTGTATTTGCCAAACATACATCAACGCACAGATGTATGCAGTAAGAATTTCCTAGCCCCAAATTTCAAGGAACCTGAGCTTGAGGAGCCCCCAGAATGTTAATATAAGTGTAGTTCGGGTACTTGGTTCAAAATCTGTACATACATGCAAATGCAATGCATGCCAAAGAATGGACGTCCCATCACATGGTCACTGGCATGCACATGTGCAGAAACCACCCACAAAATGGGTGTTTGTGGTGAGCTAAACTACGGTTCTTGAACATATCAAGTCTTTACTTCTAGCACCTATCAATGTTTTCTTGTTTGCCAAGGGGTGTTTGCAGCCAAGGCAGTGTTAGACCTCTTGAGAGGAGCAGGTTATTCTAGATGTTCTAGTGGGTCCTAAATTCCATCACAGGTGTCCTTGTAATGAAGAGGTGAAGTTAGAGATGATGCCAGGTGGTACCTAGCATTCACAAAGCACTAGTTTTGATGACAAGTTAAAATTTTATTTTATTAAGATTCCTTCCTTTCTTCCTTCCTTCCTTCCTTCCTCCCTCCCTCCCTCTCTCCCTCTCTCTCTCTCTCTCTCTCTCTCTCTCTCTTCTTTAGTGTGTGTGTGTGTGTGTGTGTGTGTGTGTGTGCCTATCTTCTGTCTGTGTGTGTGTGTGCACCTAGTACACATGAGTATGGTACTTGAGGAAGCTTAGAGGTTTTGCATCCCCTGCAGATGGACAGGCACTTGGGGACTGAACTCAGGTCCTCTGCAAAAAAGCAGTATGCATTCTTAACTTTTAAAGCCATCTCTATGGCCTCAATTCTGGTCTGGAAAGAGTGAATGGAAGGCAGATGTCCTATAGGAATCTCTGGGCTACTGAAATAGCTTAATTGCTAAAGTGCTTGCTTTGCAAGCATGAAGAACTGAATTTGATTCCCAGACCCACTTTAAACAATGTATGGTGCGTATGTTTCATATGGTTGTAATCACTGGAGAGACTGAGACAGGCAGATTCCCGAAGCTCACTGATCAGCCAACCCCATTTACTCAGAGAGTTCCAGTTGAATGAGAAACTGTTTTAAAAACCAAGGAAGGTGATATTTGAGAAGCAAGATTATCCTTTGGCCTCTACAGGCATGCACACATATAAACACAAATACATAGTCATCCTTTCTGACACACATACACAAAGAGAGAGAATGGGCACAAGAGAATGGGCAGAAACAGAGGGACATGGGAAGGCATTGGTTTGAAGCCACACATCAAAGAATGGTCACAGCCACTAGAAGGAGCAAGTGACAAATCTTCCCCAGGAACTTCCATGGACAGTGCACCCTGCAGACACGGTGACTTATGATCTCCAGAACTGCATGGGACAAATGTCAGTTGTTTTAGGCCAGCACCCAAGCAATCACTTGCTACAACAGCTACATGGCATGAATGCTGTGTTCTCACTAGGAGAGAAATTGGAACCCATTCTGACTTGCATGTGTACCAGGGGTTTGACTTCCTGAGTCCAAGGGAAGAAACCCGTGGCCAGAGGGAGCTTGTTAACTTTTGCATCAATGTCTCTAAGCAGGGTATTTCTAGTTGTGGACTTTGAGTTTTGTTATTGTTTGTAGTTGGAAAACAGGTGCTCCTCAGATCCCTACTTCATGTGAAACATAGACAAATATATGTCTCCAGGCATCATGAAGCCCACATCTAGAATTTTAGAAGAAAGTTGCTTATTTAGAGGTTTGGACCTCTCAGCAATGTGACCTCACTCAGCACTGCCTGGTGAGCTGACTCTTAGATGACCCAAGGCTATGTGTCATGTGGTCTCATCTAGGGCCTAGGCCATGAGAACTAGGCAAATGGATTCTTGATTAAGAGGAGAAAATATCCTATTTCATCTGGTGGGTATGTGTTTTCTGGCAGGCTAGTCATTTGAGTTCTTTTGAAAATATCTTGTGAGATGAATCCCAGTGGACTTTTGCACATGTCTTCAGAAGCCTTGAGACATTTGGCTCTGCTGTTGGGATAAGTTGCCAACTACAGGAAACATGCATGCTTTCCAAACAGGAAGATGTGAAAGTGTTGAGGTTGATAAGAAGTCTTTATCTGTAGAGTGGCTAGAAAACATCCCGTGGTCATGACAAGGAACAAACAGTGCCTTGGGTTCTCTTCTGGGTCTCCAACTCTGGAAAAGCTACATCTTGTCTATGGTTAAACCTGAGACTTGAGTGTCAAAATAACCTACAGGCTTTATGAACTCGACAAAGAACATCTCTGGACAAAGATGCCAATCACCCACTGTAGACTTACATGAAGAGAAGAGTGGAGATGGTGGAATGAGGGATGGGGGAATGTGTGTGAGTGTGAGTGTGTATGTATGAGTGTGTGTGTGTGTACGTGTGTGTATGAGTGTGTGTATGTCTGTGAAAGAACCAATGCTCAGACAAGTGAACCCTTCTGGGCCCAAGTATTCCTTTATCAACATGAATATGACTGGAGTTTCCAAGAGGCAAGGTGTTCAGTGGATAGCCCTGCTCCAGATGGCCTCTTGGAATTATTCATTGCTGTTGACTAGAAATAGGCTCAAGGGGTCGAGTTCAGGAGTCTTGAGAGGAAATTTCATTCTTGGATTAAAATCTAGATGAAAAGGAATCACTATTTTATATATATTAATGAAATGAACAACAGTCTTCCTGAGTATAAAACTGAAAAAAAAGTTGCTTTACCATCTATTTGAAGACTTTGTGAGAAAATACTTATAAAACACCCAGTCCAGGGCCTAGTATAGCTAATTAAGTGCTCACTAAATCACAGCTATAAATAGATGGTTTATTTGGGGCGTTGGAAGTGAGTAGGGAAGAGGTGGATACAGACCACTCAGTTCCGCCCTGCACTAAAGAGACTTCCATAAATACAGTGTATACAAACCCACACAAAATACTGTCTCTAATAATAGAGACTATCATGTTTTCCAGGTTGGGCTAACATTATAGAGCATGTCATCATGGCGAGCAGCTGTCCATTGTTCATTTATAGGTCCTCCACCTGTTACAAGGAAGCCAAATTTCACAAATATATGATATCATGTCCTCTGTGTGTATGTGTGAGTATGTTTATGTGGGTTTAAAATATCAACACACCACAGTTTTATGTGAAAGTTAGCTAATACTTGAATCCAAAACCCTTATGAGGCACTATGATATACACAGAAGCAGATTAAACAGTCATTTTGCCTCATTTATTCAGCCTCAAATCCATAACCAATCATGAAAAACATGACACCTAGAAAGTCCCATGATCACCTTCATTCTGATATGCTAAGGCTGTTGAGGTTGAATCTGTAGCAGGGCCATTGACCTGGAATTTGGAGATGCTTACGTCTCATCTCGTTCCTCTGTGAATGAAATAAATACATCCTCCTATCCTGTGGTCTTTCTAATACATTCTGCTGCCTCGATCCAGAGTGACATTACAAGCTGAGCTGGTTTGGATACTCCGGTTTAGTGCCTCTCACTGAGCTAGATCAAGACTGGGCCTGTGAACCTTAGTGTGGTGACCTTGGAGGCAGTGTCACTGGGGATGCTTTTGTGCATGTGACAGGTGAACAGTACCCTGGCTACCATCCTAGGCTTAGATGGCAGTAGCAACTTTGATCTTGGGCACTACAAAATGACCCCTCCCTGGGGGACCAGTGCATTTTGTTCCTGCCTTTAGGGTGCTCTATTATTCCTTTGTCACCCCCTTTTTTTGTGGGCTTCTGCTCTGTGGGCAGCCAAGTGAAAGTCATTTCAGAGCCTTGAAGGTGTTTCTTCCCCTCTCAGTTCTGTCTGCCTAGAGTTCTGTGTCTCTCCTCCCCAATTCTGCTATCCTTTCTTACCCCCATAGCAGTCCTGCATCACAGGCCTGGAGATTTTTCCTTTCAGATCATTTACAATGGCTTGGATTTTTTTTGTATGATGCTTCCCTCTCAACACCATCCCAGATGCCTATGAGTACTGCGGGGACAGAGATGCTGTCTCTATTAGTCAACTTTCTATGCCATGGGCCCATACAATGCTCAACCTAGCAAATATGTTTAATAATTATTTATATAATGCATTGCTTAAAAAATTACTCTTTGGAAGAAAGGAATCTTTATTTGGAGCCCTTTAATTTGTGGAGACTGTAAGTGGGGCTCCATGACCTGTTGGGGCCATACATTAGTGGTCTTTAATTATAGGATGGGCATCTTGAATTTTGAGGTCTATTTCATCAGTCCCCCAACTTGCTGCAAGTTCATGCTTGAGCATTCCTAGCAGACAATTGTCATTAGCTCTCAACATCAGAATAATTTTAAAGGGAAGGAAAGGGGACCTGGAGCCAATAAGTCCCATTTCTAGTGTCTGAACTCTCAGAGAGAACAAATCTGTGGCTTGGAGCAGGAAAAAGTGGCTGCTCGGTGCTGAAATGGTTAACACTGGCACTATAGAGTTGAAAATGTGCTGACAAAATCAGGCCTATTGAGTCTAGGGGAGAAGATTGAGAAGCAATCTGATAGTGGCACTTAAACTACCTGTAGCCCGGGGCCACTGCAAACAGTGTAGATGGATGGCCTGTTTGAGGTAAGTGGACAGGCCCAAACTTGTGTCTACAGAGAGGGGTTGCTTGTTAAAGGAATTTAAGGAGGCACTCTCTGGGCTGTAATTTCAGCTAAGCTTTTGGAGCAAGTCTGAAAGTAAAAAGTAAAACAAACTCTGCTAAGGGACTGTCTCAAAAGTTCCCACTGATGGGTTGTCTGCCAGGGATCTCAGTGGAATAAGTGAAGTTCTTGCAGAAGATTTGTTCTCTCCTTTGGCTCTGGACAAGGAGCATTTAAAAGAATGCAGAAGTTTGTTGCTTCTTAAATACACACCCCTGGATTTGCACACAGCTTTGCACACTGATTCGTGACAGTCCGGTTAGCCATAAAGTTAGACTCCACTTTTCTCCACAGCTCTTTTTTTTAAACTGCTATTTATCTTTTAAATATGTTTGCGCATGATATATGCACAGTATGTGTGTATGCATGTTTATGCATGTATCTCGTGAATATAAGCACAAACACATGAGTGCCACAGCACATATATGGTCAGATGATAATTTTGGGTGTCAGTCCTCGCTTTGGACCTCGATTGACACTCGGTCTCTTGTTCACTGCTGAGGACAGCAGGCCAGCTGACTTGTGAACCTCTGAGATTTTTGTCTGCCTCTCATCTTGTGGTAGGAGACGTGGGATTGCAGATGTGTGCTATGGCATCCAACTTTCCTTGAGTTCTGGAGATCTATGTGCAGATCACGAACTTGGCAACAAGCACTTTATCCCCTGAGCCATTCCTCTAAGCCTCTTGTTCACTAGTATTTATGTACCTGGTTGATTTTTTTTATCTTCCTTCAGATGAGTTATTAATTATTGAAGAGAATTTGCAAATTCTAGTTCAATCTCTTTGTTGTGTAGTAGACGAAGCTGAGGTACACTGACAGAGACACTTTTCATGTTTCAGGGGGCCTTGGATAATGAGCAACCTCTTTTGTCAACTCCTAACAACCTTCTCTATGTAAGTTTAATAAACAATCAATTTAAAGAAGCAGAAAGATCTAGAGAATTGGGCTAGAAAACACTTTGGGGAGCATTTAGAATTCCTTAGCTTCAGTATTTCTCAACCAAAATTTCATGCAAGTATTAAGCCCTACAAAGTGTTTTCTAATTCTTCTAGGGGTCACATAGTTCTAGATGTATAAAAATTAATTACATGCAATGGATATCTTAGACCATTGGGAGCTCACATTCTAGGTTGTCAGACTATTTTCTGTAAATGCTTTGAATTTTGATGGTCAGGTGCTTGCTGATGAAACTCCCTTTTGCTGTTGACTCAGGAATGTGTCGTAGGCATCACACAATGGATGAGTAGATCTGTTCTCCAGTAGACTTTCCACACAGAAATAGTCACTGAGTTCTGTGTGACAATATAGTGTGCACACTCCTGTGACAGTTGAACCCTGAGTGAAGAGAGCCGGATGGACACATTCCACAGATACATGTGTTGACTCATATTGACTAAAAAGGAAGCCTAAGGTCATTCAATGACTCAGGAGAAAGTCTTTGAGAAGGTCTGAGGATCTGTTTATAGTTTCCCCAGGATGTCAGAAAATCCTAAAAGACAGGTTCATGGGCTACTTAGGTAGTTCAAATACCTGTCACTTGGGGGTGGGGGAGGGGGAGTCTTATCATAAAGACATGGCATAAAAGACTGGAACTCTTCAAATGCCAACCAAGAAGCTTTAGCAAGAATGGAAAATATATGCCACTGCTGGGCCTTTCTGAACTAGAAGTAACAAGTTCTTTCTCAGTCTTAGCATTTGAGCACTGTAGAAAACATCTGAAAACAAACCAATGCGACCATCTTAGAGTCAGTCCCCATTTCAGTGGTCAGATTGGAGGGGTCACATATTGGGTATCCTGCATATCAGATATTTACAGATTCATAATGGTAGCAAAATTACAGTTATGAAGTACAACAAGGTAATTTTGTGGTTGGGGGGGTCACCATAACATGAGGAACTGTGTTAAAAGGTCACAGCGTTAGAAAGGTTGAGATCCACTGGCTAACCATTTATCACTACAAGCAAGAGCATGGAGGAGGTTGGCAGAATCTGTATATAATGAAATAGTCATATGCTGATTTCTGAATCTCCATTCCTAGAAATAGACTAGAAGATCCACAGGTAGAGAGCAGATCTGGATTGTTCACTTCTATAAGGGCAAGGCCCACTCCAGTGTTAAACATGTGTAACATTCTTTCAGTTGCTGTTTTTCTCATTAATTCCTTTAACAAGTGTTTGAGAGCTTCTCTGTACAAGTACTTGGCTGGGACTGGGAACTGGTTGCTTTGTTAAGAACCATACAAAAGCCTTATCTTCATGCAACTTGGCAAGTGGGAAAAGTAAGGGGAAGGAGATAGACTAATTCAAATGAGTGAAAACAATGAAAAAGTAAGAGATACAGAAATAGCTTACTCAGTAAAACATTTGACGAATAAGCATGAGGAGATGAGTTCAATCCCTAGCCCTAGAACTGCATACAAAGAGTCAGGTTTAGTAGCACTCATTTATTTATAACCTTAGCTTCGGAGAGGTGGTAATGGGAGGGTTCCTGCAGCTCCAGCCAGTCAGCCTAGAGAACATAGTGAGATCCAATAAAAGGCCTTGTCTCAAAACACAAGGTTGATGGCACTTGAAGAAACACATCTGAGGCTGATCTCTGGCCTACACACACACACACACACACACACACACACACACACACACACACACACGGGCGTGCAGAGGCCATACTGTAAGTACTTCAAAGCAGTAGAAAATGGACTGTTGCGGGAATGCAAGCAACAGGTAGCAGGTGTTAGAGATCTGGTGAGGAGCACGTAAGAAACCTGACATGGCTGGAGCATAGAGGGGGACAAATCAGGGCAAATGAGGCTGGGAATATGAGAAGGACTCAACTCAGGCAGAGGTGGAATTTCACCATGTACCCTAAGATTCTTAAGACACAGAGTAGGTGATAGGATTGTAACTTAGCACCACTGTTACATCCCTAATTGTAGAGGAAAAAAATAGATTGGGGGGTAGCAAGCGAGGTGGCAAGGGCTTGGTATGAGGTGGTAGTGATGGGGATCAGAGGAAGGATTGGGAAGGCAGGGTAAAAGAGGTAGGGTATTTCATGGATTGAAGGAAGGGATGGGGAAGGAAAAGGTTATAAACAGTAACACCCTGGATTAGTGGTCCCTAGTGTCTACTTGTTGAAATAATTAATGAATATATGTTCCTAAGTCAAGATATAGAAACATTCTTTTCATATTCCTCTTGGAGATATTCACCAACTTCCTGGCAAGGCTTCTCTCGTCAGCTTCTCTGGAGAACTCTCATCCCCCCACCCCACCCCCACAACACACACTTCCTTGCATGTGTGTGTGTGTGTGTGTGTGTGTGTGTGTGTGTGTGTGTTTGTGTGTGATACTTTGTTGACAAACCCATCTTTTAGTCACTCATGAAGTGGAAAGGGAGCTAGGGAAGCAGAGGGCGCTACCGAGCACACTGGAAGGCATGCCTCAGTCTCTTTGCCTCACTGATTGCTCTGACTTAGTTGATTCATAAAGGGGCCAGAAAAGTTTGTTTTATTAAACGGAGGTCTATGTCTTTTCTCTTTGAGCCTCCAGTCTATAAGTAAGTAAAGTAAGAAGGCACTGAAAAGATAAATCAAACAAATAAAGTGAGTGAATTCCCCGTCTAAAAGGCAGTTGTGAGTTAGGAGTCTTCCCTCTGGTCAAAAATTGCCAGACAGTTTAGGACCACATCATTGATGGACAGGATCATGATGACAGTGTTGTGAATGGCTGTCTACACACCTTGGATTACTCCAATATTCTCTCGGAGTTTGCATTGTATAGAAGGGTTGGGCAGGCTGAGAAAACACTTTGCATTAGCAAAGGTGGGGAGAAGAGAGAAGCATGTGCCAGAACAGGTCTTGAGAATTCTGTTCAGTGGAGCTGACAGGGCTGTGAGTTATAGAGAAAAGAACACCAGGAGGCCTTGAATGGCTTTAATCTTGTCTTTATCTCTGCTTTAGTTAGGTGCCCCGGGGCATGTTGCTAAGTTTCTTTCAACTTCATTTTCTTCCTTTATTAAATGGGACGATAATGATAGCATGCACGTCTATATAGTATGTGTACGAATCAAAACGAGAGATGCCCTTGCAAGTGTGCTGTAGAAATGTGGGCACCAGTGTAGATCTCTGCTGGGGTTTCCCACAGCTAAAAAAATAAGTCATAGTCTCTTGGGGTGGAATAATATAGCAGCAACTTTTTAAAATTCCACGAGGTTAGTCTAATGTGTCACCAGTTTGGGAAACGTAAGAAGATGGAGAAGGGAGGTAGAGGCATTAGAAGGTTTTCATTCTGATAATGCTGGGGACTAAACCCAGAAGCCCGTGCGTGTTAGGTGAGTGCTTCTCCAGTGAATCCCATCTCATTCTCTTCTTCTCTTCAGCTTTTGATGTTCAGAGCCCCTCCATGCTAATGCTCTTTGGTTGGCTTTCAGCCTGTCTGAACTTAGCAAAATCCTCCTGTGGCAGATGAGATTCTCCAGGAAAAGACTAAAGAGTGAACTTGTTGTAGACAGTGCTGAAAAGCGTAGGAGGGGCCTCTGCCAATTTGAAGCTCCAGACTTGAACAGGAATCCAGTATGATGTGCCCCACCTCCATATGCAACAGTCTGGGAAGACGAGTATGGCACTGGGTGGAGAATTTCTAGAAATCAGTGTGTTTTCTCAGGTACTAATGCTCAGTCTCGGTAGCCAGAAGCATTAGTACCTTCAGCCCTCAAAAGAGTGAGACACCAGGGTCACACATCACAGGCTGGATTTGACCTTAGGGCCACACAGAGTCCTGGTAGGAAAGCCCCTTTTGTACCACTCAAAATTTCCCTCGGTATCCTCATCTTCCACTAAAGTAGTTGGCATTGGGAAGCCAGTACGACCTACACTGAGCTGTGCCTACCTCTTTCTCGTGTTTTCCTTTTGTTTCAGCCCGATTGGCCGTATCATTTTTCATACCTCATTTATACTTCCCCAGTGTCTCCAATCAGTGGGAGCCCCTACTCCCTCTGCCATTAATTTCTCACTGTTCTTCAGAGAATATGTAATGAATAATTTAAACATTTTGGCAGTCTGTAAATTCCTTTCTGCTAATAATGTCTTCTTGTCAACTGTTCTTTCTCTCTCCCCTCCAACCTCCCCCCTGTGTGTCTGTCTGATCTCTCTCTCTCTCTCTCTCTCTCTCTCTCTCTCTCTCTCTCTCTCACACACACACACACACACACACACACACACACACACACAAACGCACACTCAGAACCTTCTGTTTTAAGCATGGAATACTTTTGCTAGAGGCACTAGCATGTGATAGGGACTAACCAATTGTGTAAACATCAGAAGATGTATTTACCTAGAAGATAAACACTTTAAAATCGTTCACTAAGCCAAAATCCTATGCAAACAATGCAACGGTTGAGGGTATAAGACAGCTCAGCTCAATTCCCAATTGGTTCATGCTCTTTTTTTCTCAACGGATCTCTAGTCCAGGAATGCAAAGTCAAATGTTCATGTGGTTTCAAATATTCTTACAAAGGAAAATAGCTAGACTGTGGCAAACAAGAACACTAGACAGAGCTAGGGACAGAATTCTTCCAGTTGGTGTGTACTCGTGTTTGAAAATATTTAACTTTTGATGTGTCACCTTTTACCTTTGGTCCTCAGTTTTTCCACACCTAATGATGAAGGTTGATGACTACAGATGTCTCTCACTTGGTGGACGCATAAGCCTGTTGTGGGGGGAGGGTGAACATGGAAGTAAGCTGTGTGATATAGAAGTCCAGAGACCAATGTTGTGTCTTCCTCTACAGCTTCCTCTTTATCTTTTGAGACAGGGTCTTCCACTGAACCCCAGGCTTGCTGCTTCAGTTAGAGAGGTTAGCCAGCATACTTCCAGGGTCCAGAGGTCTCTGCCCCTTCAACACTGGAGTTACGAACACTTGCCACCATACCTGGGTATTTACCTGGGTGCTGGTAAACTGAATTTGGGTATCCATGCCCATACAGTAAAGATTTTTTTCTGATTGAGCCATGTCCTCCAAGCTCACTTTCTTTTGGAGTGATTGATTCACCTCACTCCTGTATATTTTAGAGCATGCGTCTCTTTCTCTGAGAAACCTCTCCAATTCCTTGGACTGGACTAGTAGTCTGTGCTCTGACGCTGTGGCATTCTACACTTGGATAGTCACATACAACTCAAGTTTATGCACTTGCTCACTTAATCATCTGCATCTTCATTGCAACCCACAAGATGACAACCTCCAGGAAAACAAACTCAAACACTCACATTGGATTGATTAATTTATATTTTGATGAACAAATATGACATCAACCGCAGAAGCAGCAGCATGTGACTGATGATTATTGCCTCTGGTCCTAGATTTTTTAGTCAGATGATTATTCATGTCTTTCCCACTGTGGGGTAGATATTCACATCTAAGCCATGAACCAAGTGAAAGAGGTCGTTAACTCTGCTGGGAGAAATTGATACTCACTGCCGTTCTAACCTTCTCTGACTTTCCAAGAACTGCTCTAAGGACATTCTGTTTTCGAAGATCATCTGCCCTTCTGCTTCCAAAAGCCTGTTCTGGCCTGCCTAACTCACCCCCAGCTCTGGGTTTTGGACCCAGAGTCCATCGACTTCAGAGCCAGTTCTCATGGAAAAGCAGATTCTTGGGGATGGGTATTGGAGAAGGCAAGACCTTATCCTCTGCATGACCCCAGCGATTTTATTTTTTAATATTCTGAGAACAGATGAGTATGAAGTAGATGAGAGCAAGGCATGAGATAGGAGTTGTAACTGAGCTTCTCTCTGTCCCAGGCATTCCCTTGAGGAGTGAATTAGGACAAACAGTCAGACTCAGGCCTACTGAGCATGGAGGAAGGAAACCAAATGCTGTCAAGAATCAACATTTCTCTTCATAACCACAAGTTAATAAAATCATGGGCAGGGGCTGAGGAGAGAGCTCAGCCAGTAGTGTGGTTACCACAAAATCATGAGGGCCTGGGTTTGAGCTCCAGAACCCAGGTGAAAAAACCTGGTGTGGTAGTGTAGGCTCGTAAGCCAGTGCTGGGCCAGGTAGGGATGGGGTTCCTCTGGCTTTCTAACCAGAAAACCCAGCCAAATCAGTGAGTTCTAGGATAACAAGAAAAATCTGTCTCAAAAACCAAGGTAGGAACTAGCAATGAGAAAGTTTGGTAGGAAAAGGCAACTGTGTCAAGGATTGTATGTGATCTGAAGATTCCACAGAACCTTGGAGAGAACCTGTCCCCAAGACTTGTTGTCTAGCCTTCACATGTGTTCCATGGCACATGCATGCCTGCGCACCCAGACACGCACGTGCGAGCACACACACACAGAGGTTGTTTTCTACAATCATGAAAGATCCTCTATTTACCCCCTAATTGTGGTAATTTTAACTTTTAAAATCCCAAATGAAAGTTTGGAATTTGATATAGCGAAGGTTGAAACCCTAATGGTCAGTTTCTTACACTGTGCTTTAAGAGACATCTCTGTCAGCCTCCTAAGATTTAGGTGAGTGGTAAACATGATCAGAGATGGTAGAGCCTGATTTAGCTATTACCACATGGGTTCTTAGTAAAAGCACATCCATTCGAGCCATTTAAATAGGCTAAATGGTCAGGGTCACTGAAGAGCAGCTACGACAGATGCTTATCATTTAGTGTACTTCACAGTGTCCCATGTGGATGCTCAATTATGTGATTACCTTTGCTGTGACTCATAACCCAATAGGATACATTTCCGAGATGTTTGCAGTAGGGTTCCTCAGCCACAGCATAGTGTAGGTAGATATGTTTCCCATGGACACTGAGTAGCTGCTCATCTTTATCTTGGAGATGTAAATATGCAAAGGCTACCTACACATATAGCCCTCATTTTCCCTGGGGAAACTCTTTCCAAAAATAAATTTGTTCTTTGAATATTTCATATGTGCATGTAATATGCTACAGCCACATTCATCTCTAGACTCTTTAATTCTCTTCCCCATCCCACACCCAGTTCCCACCCCGCTTTCGTAATTGTTTTGGTTCTGTTTTGTGACCCGCTATGTTTAACTGGGTTCAATTGTATGGGCATGGGTGTGGAACTATCTATTGGTACTTAAGCAACTCACCAGGGGTTATGTCCCATCTCCATCTATGACTGGGGGTTCATGGGCTTTATCCTGGACAACTTCTATGTAGTCTATAACCATAGTTGTTATGTTCCTGGGTGTATAACAGCTCTTCCATGGCCATAGGACAGTGAGGAAACATGAGGATGAGATGTAAGCACCACTAGGATCTATTGGCAGCTTCGATTCAACTTTTGTTTGCCCTTATTTCTTTCAAAAGAAGTAATTTAGATCCCTTAAGTCAAAAACCAGCACACTGAAGAGTGTTCGGGAATATCCCAATGAGAAAAAGCATACAGATGGCATGTTCTTAGAGACCTCCACATGACATGTTATGCAACATCATTTCATGAATGGTAATCAGCAAGTGTTTGGGGGAGAAATCCATACTCTGGAGCAGCATCTATGTGACCCAACCCTGCTAGCAAAACATGGATGATGTGTGGGGGAATTAGGTTGAACAGCAAGGCCAAACACTGTGATCTTCTGAAGAAGGGAGGGCATTGCGATGACTTTTAGACTCCAAGGTTAGATAAGAAGTTGTGCTATTTTAAGCTTTCATTATTTCTTTCCTATACAAAATGTGCTATATGTGAAGTCAGATGCTATGCATCCATGCAGACAAGCTACAAGCTTCCACAACACTTTGGTACCTCTTCCTGTCTTTGTCTCTGTCTGTCTGTCTCTCCCTCTCTGTCTCTATTTCTCTTTCTTTTGTTTGTGTGTGTGTGTGTGTGTGTGAGTGTATGTGTGTGTGTGTGTGTGTGTGTGTGAGAGAGAGAGAGAGAGAGAGAGAGAGAGAGAGAGAGAGAGAATAACCTCAGGTGCTATTCCTCAAAAACCTACCATCTTCATTTTAAAAACAGGGTTTCTTATGGATCTGAAACTTACCAAACAGGTTAAGCAAGCTGGCTGAACAGAGAGGCCCAGACATGGGCCTGTTTCTCCTACCCCAGGGCTGGGATTCCAAGCACATTCAGCCATTCAGAGGCACCCAGCTCCTTCCTCTCTCTCTCTCTCTCTCTCTCTCTCTCTCTCTCTCTCTCTTTCTCTCTCTCTCTCTCATTTTAATATATGTTCTAAGAATTGAACTCAGGTTCTTGTTTTAAAGCAAAGTACTTTACTTATTAAATTATCTCTCCAGCTTTTTTTTTTCCCTTGAACTCAGACATGAACGATCTGTCTGGTAAACTGCAGGGTTCAGTCTCTATCAGTGAGTTATCCTGCACAAAATCAGCTCTACGGGCTTGGACACACTTGACCTTGGACCATCTTCAGAGCAGTACACTGAGGGAGTCGAATACTGGCCCATCCTGAAGTCACTTTCCCTCTGCCATCTCTGTGAGGCAGACACAAGTTCCTGACTCCAAGTGCTCAAAAGGCACCAGGAGACAACCAGCTACTCAACATTAAAAGTACTAGTCATAATGATAGAAACCTACCGAAGTTTCTACAAAGAGCAGACCCAGCTCAGGGTGTGATTTCTTTTCTAAACAAAAGTGGAGGGGGAAAGTGGGTGGCGAGAGGATTACGCACCCAAGAATAACATCTAATTTGTAGTTACCAGCCATTCCAGGTCTGGAATGAAAAGCGGGAGCTGTATCCAATGTGGTTTCGGGAAGGCAGGCAAGCAGAGCTGGGTATTTGCTTGTAGATGGAATAGGAAGTATCTGCTGCCAGGTTGGTGGCCTGTGGCATTCCATGGGGGCAGTCACTTGAATGCATCCTGCAGCTGTGCTCTCCTGGAGAGCTAATGAAGGCAGAAAAGTCACTCCCTGCAAACTTGAGACTCCCTGGCAACTCATGGCTTAGGATGAGTAAATAAGAACTCTTGGAGATAAGACTCTAAGCTGATGACACTGAGGAGAGTGGAGCGTGGCTGGACCTTGGCCATGAAGAAGTAGATCAAAGAAGGAGGAAAACACTCATCTGAATGTGCGTGACACGTAGGTCCAAAGGTCTGTGGGCTCACAGACTGCACCAGAAAACCCTCCAGCTTTGAATTTCCAGGGAACTCTACATTCATCTCCTGCAGGCTCAACTCTGAGTCAGCCCATCCTGCAGCGTCGGACTTGTCCTGTACATAGGAGTGAAAGGATCCTCTCTTGGTCCAGTATCTATTTCTGAATACCCAGACCTGCAGAAGGAAAGCTGGTTGGTGCCGCTGATATTCTAATGTGTGTTTCCTAATCTCCAGGACTGAGTGGCCATTCAGTTAACTGGGAGAAACATGAAGGAAGAACATATTACCAGGTAGCAACTTGTAATTCAGTGAAACGAGGTTTAAAATCACTACTGGGGCAAACTTGACCACTAAGTTTTGTGACTTAGGACCAATTAATTAACATCTGAAATGTGTTTTCTATGTTGATATGGGTGGCATGCCTAATTCTACCTCACTTTGAGAATCACACATAAATAATCTAAAAGTGACTTTGAAACTACAGTGCATGTTCCAAATGTAAGCAAGAGTTATGAGTTAAGGGTAGCGTAAATCTTGACTTATCATTAAATTAAAAGGTTCTCATTTTTAAATATTAAAAAATATAAAGAAATCAATCTTCTTCAACTCTTTCTTTACTCACCCTCCCAGCCCCTGCAAAATGTTCCATAGTAATTTCTTTAGCTCACATACAGTTTTGCAGCCTCTTTGGAAATTGGGGAGGAAAAAATAAGACAAAGAAGACGTTAAATTTCAGTTGTGGGATAAACATCTTGATTCTATCTGAAGGGGAAAATGTCTATTTCCATTAAACAACCCCAATTTCAAGTGCTTCATCAGAGATGTAAGCCATCGTTGTCTATTTGGAAGGCAGAGAAACAAACCCTGACACAGGATGGGAAACTCAAGAAGTTGGCACATCACAAAGATTCTTTATTTTCAAAAACTATGGCGAGAATTGGACTAGCAAGTCAGAGTCATGTGCAAATGTGTGTGGTTGCCTGTTATTCCGTTTCAGTCTAAATACTACAATGGAAAAGCAAAAAAAAAAAAAAAACAATTTTCAGTTCCCTAACAGCTTTCAAGCAAAACGTGGGTGATTTCAGAAAAGGGAACACACACAAAGATGTAAAGGAAAAACTGGAGAATGTACACACTCATTACATATATACATACAGTTGGGGGTTAGTGACTTGACATTCACTGCTGGGACTTTTGTTGGTTTTCTTTCCAGTTTTCACCTCTTCCTTTCTTTCTAAGAGCACCCAATTATGGATCTGCAGTCCTGAGTTTCTCCTCACAAGCACACATCCTGCTGCCTTGCCACTGATTAGTTTTGGATAGGTATATACCCTGATCATTGATGCTAACTATGGAGAGAGGTCTTCTGGGAGGTTCATAGGAAAGAGCTCATTTCTTTCATGGTACAGACCGTCGTTCTGCTGGAAGGCGTTGTGACTGAACAAAGTTAGCCTTCTCATGACCTTGAGAGGAGCAAGACTGAGGACAACAGTTAGAAGCTGAGCTAAGCTTATTTGTGTATGTGTGTGTGTGTGTGTGTGTGTGTGTGTGTGTGTGTGTGTGTGTATATATATATATATATATATATATATATATATATATATATGAAACATGCATACAAGCCTCAAGGTGCTGGGTGGCTGAAGAGATGAGTTTCTAATTATCCTCCCCCTGAATGTCTTTTCATTTTCTCTATCGAAGTAACCTTATCAATGACTTCTTTTGAGTCCGGGTCTTCTACATGGACAGTCGGTATTGTCCTAGCTGGTTCATTACTCATTCATGCTTGCACCTGACATCACTGCTGACATTGCTGTGGCACTGAATCAACATGAGAATGCTGGGCTGGGATGGTCCTTGGTACCATGTGAAGAAATCTTCCCCAACTAGATGAACAGATTGCCAAAGGGATTAAACACATCCTTGTCCTAAGCACCACGCTAGGTTCTCTGAGTTGAAAACCCAATTGCTGTTCTCTGGGAGTCTGGGATGAAATATGCTCATAAAAATCAAGCATATGGCACAGCAATGAAGTTTATACACATTGCTCCAAGCCATCGTTTTTCCCCTCAAAAGAACCACTGATGCTTTGAGTAACAAGTTGTTTATTCGTGGTGGGTACTTGCTTGCCTATATAGTTTTCTCAACCCACTTAAAATAAAAATGATTGTTTTAGAGCAATGGATCTTGGCTCAATTATGACCCTCTAAATGGACTTATTGTTTTGCGTAAAGCACCTGTTATGTTATGCAGCATGGTAACAACTTTAGGCGATATAAAAATTTAAAAGAAGACCCTTCTCTTCAAAAGGACTACGATTTAAGAGGAGAGATGAATAGTTAGTATCTGAGTGAGCCTAGCCTGAGATAAACCACAAATGATAAACCTATGTGGAGTTGACCAAGGGTCAGATCACTTCTAGTGGGAGGGATTTATGAGACACTGTTCTGTAACAGGCATGGGAAGCAATCTGCACCCTGAAAAACACAAGGTTTTTGCAAGCAGGGGTCAGGGCATCAGGTGAATACCATAGGTAGAAAAAACAGCATCACCCTAAGTAGAAGGATCCACATTGACAACCCACAAAAGGGAGTGGTTGGCTAGACTATTGAATGACAAAAACAAGACTCCAGAATATCTTGAAAGGCTGCAAGAATAATTGTAGCTAACGGGATTAAAAGGAGCCAGCTTCACCATTTTGCATTTGCTTAGTAAAGGGGGAAATCCACACAGGCACAGTTGCTGATGTGGGAAAGATACTGTGTTCTGGTGAGTGTAAACTGAATGGATTTGCAGTCCAGCCAACCAGGAAACCAAGGCTTGCCCATTTCTCTCCAAAACCACAACCAACACCTTCTATTTCTGTTCATGAGCAATCACAATGGATGGCATTTGTCTTCTATTGCTGCCATACAAATTGCTACAAACATGCAGAGTTTGAGACAAAGTGACTTTCTCGAAGTTCTGGGGATCATAAATGCAGCTCAGGTCTCCCCGGACTGAAATTCGAGCATTCAGCCTATGATATTTCCTGCTCTTTCTGGCTGTTGAGATTTTGTTCTTTGAATTTAAGGTACTTCGATTCTAGTTTTCTTGCTGGATATAAGCTGAGGGCTGCTCCAAGCTCCGAGAGGCCACCCAGTCCTCAGCGTATGGTCCCTTTTCTTTACCTTCAAAGATGTCAGTGAGTTGGAGGTCTCATCCCTCCCACAGCAATTTTCTTTGCTGGAGGAATCTTGTTATCTCTTCATGGCTTGATGGCTGTCTGGAATCAGTCACCTTCTCCCCTCAAACATATCTGCAAGGCCACTTTGTCACCTAACACTATGCATACTTACACATGTATATATGTTATCTCTCTCTCTCTCTCTCTCTCACACACACACACACACACACACACACACACACACAGAGAGAGAGAGAGAGAGAGAGAGAGAGAGAGAGAGAGAGAGAGAGAGAGAGAGAGAGAGAGACTACATATTCCTTGCAGGGATTAAGGCATGAACATCTTACCGGGGACTAGTCTGCCCATTAGAAACCCTCTTCTTTTTTCACTGGCTCAGCTGACTATTGACAACACGGAGCGAGTCTTTCTAAGCATTAGGATAGTGGTTATAAAACTTAAAACTGTATCATTCCTCAGTGAAATTCAGAGAAAGGAAACAATTTTTTTCAACACAGAAAATGAAATCTTTAGATTCTGAAACACAGCTCCAATACACTTTGGTAGGTAAGCTCTTCTTTATGCAGTGCTCACCTCCACAGCCCAAATTGCCTCCAAACAGTGAAATGACCATAGACACATCATAAGACTTTAGAGTTCAGCCACTAAGAAGTCTCACAGCTTCCATTATTGTAACCCCTGAGCAGTTGAGTTGGACTTGCAGCCAAGCATCCATGAGAGACCACTACAATCCCAGCAGTCTCATCTGGCTTTAGTATAGCACGGATATTGACTCCATGAATTGGGAGATAAATAAATGAGTTTTTAAATACCTAAGTATTGGGGTGATTTGCGATACTACAAAGGTAATTAATATTCCTGCCTCACTGATTATGTGTATGTGTGTGTGTGTTTGTGTGTGTATATGTGTTTGTGTGTGTTTGTGGTAGGGTGGGTATATGTATGGGGTGTGGTGGTGGTAGTGGTGGTGGTGGTGTGTGTGTGGTATGTGCATGTGTGTGCGCACATGCGTGCACACACATGCCTACGCATATGCAATGATGGTGGTGGTGGTGATGGTAGTGTGTGTTTGTGTGTGCGCACATGTGTATACAGGTCCATGCTAACTTACGCATGTGCCTTACTTATTGTATGTATCTCTACGCATGTCAAGATAAATGCTACATCTACTAATAATGTATGTGAATGTGTGTTTGTACATATGCCCAAGTATATTTTGAGTTACTTACTATGCAAACCAGAGTTAGTTTTTCCCTTGAATGGGAACGAATGGAATACGGACTTCCACAGACCTTTCCAGATTTCCCTTCAGTATTGTGCTTGCTTTCATGGGCTGTTCTGCAGGCACAGCCATGCCTACTCCCTTCCCTGACTTCACTGGCTCCCTGATAACTCCAACGTGGAGACCAGCATTAGCCACTCTGCTGTCATGATTCATCTGTCTTGAAAATGGAAAGCATAATTAAACTGATATCTAGGTCAGTAATTAAAAACAGACGATGCAAATTAAGCGTATGCTTGAAACAAGTGAGAATCTCAAGACAGTGAAAATATGTAAGAGAGTGAAAGAGAAGGGGGAAATCCCCAAAACACACCCAGGCTTTGATGGACAGAGCAGAGCTTCAGGCCACAGGATGGAAGTTAACACAGAATATGGAATAGTTTCCTGTGATGGGAAATCTTCATTGTCACCTTGCTAGGATTTACATTCATCATGGAAACAGATAAAGTTTTATTGAAAAATTTTTTTGTTGAAAAAAATGTTTTTTGCATTAAAAAAAATAAAGAAGAGAAAGTTGCAGCTAAGCACTGGGCATCAGACCAAGCTGACACAGATAGGCTTAGACTTGGTTTGGAGGCTTAATTTTTTGCCAATTCAAGCGAGCCAAATGTGCAAGCCTATGGGAACATTTCTCATTCAAGTGACTACTCTCCCTATAAAGAGTACTTTGTATGTACCACATGTTTTAAAACTGATAAATCTGTAGGGCGTGACCTATTATTTCCCTCATCTTTAAATGAGAGAGTAAATGAAGAAAATTATTAATTGATAAATAAAATTATATATATGTATGCATAGAGTACCATAATATTCAGATTTATGTACAAATCATGGGATGGTAAATAAACTAATTAGTCTATTTATTACCTCACATAATTAGCAATTGTTATGTTATGAATACTTATCTAATTAAAGTGAACACCTGTTCCAGAATTCTCTTGATTAGAAAAGCTAAAACAGGGAGAAACCTATGATGTCATTCTGCGCTGAGGCAAATCACAAACTATTTCAAATGAGAACTGTCTATGATGATGAACATGTATTGTTTTCAAACAACCCTGTTCAATATTCCAACAAGCCATGTTGAAGGAATTGAGAGAGGGACAAGTCGTATCCTGCAGTGTCTTGTAAGTGATGAGCTGTAGTGGGCTGACTGTTCCATTCAAAGTTATCCTTTCTAATGTGGATTCACTTATAATGAACAAGTGTGTGAACGAAATTGTATTGTGGGGAATGGAGGGAAAATACCCAAACTGCCCCAACCTGCCTCGAACTGCCCCAACCTGCCTCGAACTGCCCCGAACTGCCTTCTGATGTTTGAAAATATCCTCTGAGACCTCAGATGGCTCTCTTGTCACCTGTTCTCTGGTCTGTCAGGAATCGTTCCGGATACTGTCAAGCCCTTCATTTGATTTACTCCTCACAAATATCCTGCAAGATGGGTGGCATTGTTTTTATAAATAAACAAGATGTGCTCTGCAATGGTAGGCGGCATGCAGAAGTTGTCAGAGGTGGAATGAGGTGGGGCTGGTGTTACAGCTCGAGGTTTATACATGTGTCAGAGCACCCTTCTGCTCAAAAGCTACTCAAAGAGACAAGCAGTCATGGTAAAAGAAAATTAAAAACGGCATCAAGTAACGCTTGGAATATAAGGGACTGTCAACCATAGCTTGCTGACACTGTCTTCAGTCTATGTTTGATCACTATGCAATTAGACATTTGAGAAATACTATTTTGGACTGTGTTTCTCCAGGCTTCCCTGTATTTTTTGGAGGGGACAGGATATGTTTAAAAGCTGGATTCCAGACAAACTGTCTTTCCATTCCTCCCCTGCTATTAGCTATCTATTCATCCTGACTCAGTTAATGGATCATTTTTGGCCACTGATTATCATACTGTTTCCTTTGTGGACAGCAAGGAAGACAGCCCCGGATACACACTGCAGCGAGGAATGAAGTGTGTGGCCGTACATAAAGTCTCTCTCTTAACCTTTCTAAGCTCCAGCTTCAGACGTGAGAGAGGCAGACATAACTTGGAAAATCGGGTACTGCAGTCTTATCACTCTTCTCCCAAGACAGAATTCCAACAACGGACTGGCTTTACTTTCTAAATCAAAGCGCTGCTTGAGTGCAGGCTCTCTTTCCACCTCTGCCACATTCTGCTAATAAGAGTGCCATGGAGGATATCAAACCCTTTGTACACTTCAGCCATTTAAATTCCTCTGTCAGTTGAGACCCAGATGAGCACACACAGCATCACTAATGTGATGGTAAGATGGCTCAGCAGGTAAAAGCAGTGGCCTGACAAACAGGGTTTGATCCCTGAATCCTAGAGAAAAAGGTGAGAGCCAGCTCCCTAAAATTGTCCTCTCACTTTCACATTTAGGCTGTAGAATGTGGGTTCCCTTCACACACACACACACACACACACACACACACACACACACACACACACACACACATACATATACTCACTCCATACATATACATGCACACACACATTCACTCCATACATACATATACATACATACATACACACACACATTAGACATCACACATATATACACATACACACAAAAAACCACATGCACTCACACATCACACACACACATACCACATATGCATATCACATATATACACACCCATACAACCTCCCCCACACCTGTACTCACACATTACACAACACACACACACACACACACACACACACACCCCACATGTACTAAACTTACACACACCACATATAAACAACACAAGTACACCCCCCCACACACACATTCCTGTCAACATGTAGCTTTGACTACTGTGGATAACATTTAATTCTATTACCATGATTCTCCTGTCCACCTCCATAGCCTTCCTCCTACTTCTGTTAACTGAATTTCACTACACGAATTACTTTGGAAACTCCTGATCCATGAATATACCTTGATAATATAATTTTGGACCATTCATAAAGTCCAGGCTTCCCAAAGTCATGTGGAGAATCACTAAAAAAGAAAATGTCGCCGTGAAGCAACCACTGGGTTTTAATTACTCTCAAAAGAAGAGAGAATTAAACAACATATTTTAGGTGGTCACAAGGTTGAGAAGTGGCTAACTATTACCTTGATGTCAGGACTAAATTGTAGCTTAGATTTTCATAGATAGCAAAATATAATCGAATCAACGGTTTTGATAACAAAGAGTTGCAAGCAACCTTCTGTGCCTGGGCTCTGGTTCAGGCGCACTCTCTCGTATGACAGTCTTTGATTCTATGGAAGGGTTCACAGAATGGTCCTTGGGTATTCTATCTAAAAGAACCTTTGGAAAATTCTGTTTTCTTGAGGAAAACAGCAATGCTGGCTGTGTATCTATTCTTCCTCAACAACCTGTGCGATTCTAGTTTTTGAGACTTTTATAGTTTTTAAATGTGCTATGCAAGATGCCAAGGGAGAGAATTAATAGTCTACCCAGCTGGAAAACCTTGGAACTATAACAATGTATATATAACAGTATAATAACTATACTATGTCTATGGCCCTGCAAGACAGTACAATAGAGACACTTTAACTCCAGGATAATCGACAACTGCCTAATTGGACTTAAGTTCTGCTCAATAGAAGAGAATTTGTGCCAGGTACTATAAACCCGGCCAACTCCCCATAGCTAGAGAGGGCATAGACCACAGACATAACCTATTACAGCCATTTTCCCAAACCAATACATTTTCTAACTGTATTCTAAATACTTATACCCATAGATATGTGTAACTCCCATCCCTCATTAAAGAAGCTTCTTTTTGTAGAATATGGAGGAGTCTAAAGAGGTCTACGATTGGTCAGAACACAGAATCCGTGAGTCTGGGGAAGCTAGCACCAGTTGGTAACTCCACAGTGAAACCCTTACAGACAAGACTTAGGGAATATCAAGGAAAGAGGGATAGAAAGATTTTGAGAACTGGAGGACCCGGATATGTAGGGCACAGGGCAACCCAAGACAGACACAGATCATTTGCCTTAGAGTTGGTTTTTCCTTTGTTAGCATAAGAAATGTTCCCTGTGGCATTTGGTGAAGAATTTGGGATCAAGATGCAGGTTTTTGCTGCCCATTTCAGGTCTTGTTTTCCTATCCCATATTCTAAGTTCCATAGTGATGGATAGAGATATCTGTAGATAAAGGAGTGTGGGGATGTGGATACAAGTTTTCACTGAGGAAAGATGGCAAAAAGTTCATTGTGATTTGTTCACTGAGTTTGTGAACAATGGAGGGGAATCCTAGCAACAACACGGTGGCAGATATATTGTAAGGGGAGCATTATGGGAAAGAATAGAGGGGAAGGACTGGGCTGCAACACACCTGCGTGTGGCAAACAAATCACCATCTCTCAGTTTACATATGAAAATGAGTGTGTGTGTGTGTGTATGTGTGTGTGTGTGTGTGTGTGTGTGTGTGTGTGTGTGTGTGTTCCCTGGGCTCAAGGTCAATTTCTAAGACTCTATCTGTTCAAATACTTTGTGTTTTGTGTCTATGCCACAAGAAGGCAGTTACAATCTATGCTCTCTACAACTTCAAAACACTTTTCTCTTTTAAGAAACTAGCATTCTTCATCTCTCCAGCGAGGCGGGAATGGGATGGTACAACCTAGTTTGTGTCTTGATTCATTTTGCAGTGTTCATATCCAGCTCCCCAGCATGTGAGGCCAAACTCATCTTCTCATGTGTTTGTTTCAACAAAGTCCAGGCATTTGGCTGAGGCAGAGAGCAAATGCCTCCTGTTAATATGTGGCATATCCATACAGAGAAAAACACTTTCTGTTTCCCATATGGCGCATCTGAATAGGGCTGGAGTTCCTGGCTGTGAAATGGTTCTATGACCAGGTGGGTGGTTTATTTCACAGGTTGGTGACAATCCTGTGTGACTTTCCCATGGAGAGGCAATGGAGTTAGAATTCTTCTGCTATAGCCAAGGGCTGTCAGCAGAGCTCTAGGACATGGACTATTGATTCTTTTGCCAAGACAAAGGTAGGCGAGTAACTGAGAGGAAAATGAGCAAAAATCCAAACCAGCATTCCCTTAAGTCCAAGTGTTAGCCTTGTAAGGATGCACCGTTTACCAGAGGAGACTGTCATCTCTATTCCACCTCTATCTGAAGGGAGGAAATGTGGTGTAGCATTTTGTGAGGAGGCAAAGCAAAGAAACAAGTTTCTACCTCCTATGGAAAACCGTGAGTCCAAAAATCAAGGGTAGGAGTTTTTGAAATTTAGACTTAGTTTGGCTCCTCATGAGTCATGCCTGGTCAGCTGTTTCCTTCGAAGGTTTATGATAAAGTTCCCAAAAGAAAGAGATCATAGCACTTAAAAATTATGAGAAAAACCCAGGTCAGTTCCTAACTTTGATGTCATCCCACCTCTTGAAAAGAGTAGGATCAAACTGGAAAGCCATGTGTGTTGTCTCCACTGCCCTGTCTCCAGCTTAAGTTGAAACCAACATGACTGTCGCTACAACTCGGGAGTGAGAAACCATTGCTCTCACTTTTCAGGAATATTCTCAAATTTCGTTTTTTGATTCATGTCTCAGTGCCATGATTAATGGATTTTTAGCAGATGCTATTGTGTGCTCATTATATTGCCATATAATCAGAATTAAGCACATGCACATAGCTCTTCAGTCTGTGAGCTGACGTTAGATGCAGCGAGGTATGGAGGTGTAAAAGGTTTGCCGTGATGAAAAGCAGTTAACAGACAGATTACGCCAAAGGTCCCATTACCATCTAGACAGGCGGAAGCAGAAAAGTTATCAAAATGGGTTTGTAGATGCCACACAGCTTTATACATACATGTTCACATATAAGCACACACATTATGATTTCCCGGAAGTGGTTATGGTAGCTATGAATGAGAAATGCACTGGAAAGTTTCTGAATTGAATACCTGAGAGGACTTAACTACTGGAATTATTTGGTTGGCAACAGAAAGATGTTCTTAGCTAAACTTGTAAATGCCCTAAAAATTTAGTAACTTTATTAAAAATAACATATTCTGATGTACTTTCCTACTTACATACCCAAGCCAATCCATCTTTTCTTGACTACTGAGGGACCAGAAACCCTACTGTCATACAATGTTGATCAGCAGTACACTCTTCTTTATAGTAAACCAACATCTCTAACATCCATTTGTGGCTCACTACAGCCATTTGGGATTCATTCACATGAGAACTGGTTTCAGCTTTTGAGATCACTATTATCTAATTTTCCTGCTTTCAGATTAAATATGTGAAACTACTTGGACAGAGTCAGACTTGGAGCCCTTGAATGAGTAAGTTCAGATGACAGTGAATGGACAAACTGGGAGTTATTGTCAAGTTGGGGAAGAGGTTTTGAGCCTTTATTTGGCTTACGTTGTGTGTGAGAGTTGAAAGGTCTATTAAACTCCCACACTTAACTGATCTCTACACTCCAAAGGGTCCTTAGTGGCTCAGAGGACAGTAGATTTACCACCACTTGGGTAAGTTCTATAAGGGCATTGTCCTTTTCTTAATAGAAGAAGGCAAGCATTATTTTTGTGCTTTGTAGCAGCATTTTGAATCTGTGATCCTACTAGTAGCTCTAAAGCTCAAAACTCTCAGTTTGAAATCCACAAGAGGGCACTAGACCACCATATGGGTCTCAGTCATTAGCACCTGACGTGCACAGCAAGGCTTGGTGTTGGCAGTGCCCTGAATTCGATAGCAGTAGACAGCCACATAAGTAGTATGTCTTCAAATCAGAAACGCTCTGTAATCATGGATGGTGTACAAAGCTGACCACGAAACACATACTCAGTGGGCATTGCAAATGTAGGTTATGCCTAAGCTAGAATGCATAATGTAGTATGCATAAATCTCCCATACTACTTGAAAAATAGCAAAACGGAGTAAGGTTCATCCCAAAGTTCTAAGAAAAAGTATGGTGGTACTTTAAACTGTAAATTTAAAAAGGCACTGTGGACAACAGGGTAGTAGGGAACCAACGGGGACTTAGACAGATGGGAGTCTTTCACATCTGCTTTGGGAAAGCTTCATAATCAGGAAGACTCCCGTTGACAACAAAATTCTCTCGAATCTGAGATTTACACTGGGCATCACCCAAGCTATTCATTTTCTCTACTCCTGAAGTGCTGTAACCTCACAAGCCTTCCAGAAAACTAGTCTCAGGCTAATGAAGGCACACACTTGCAAACCTCTTATAAACACAGACATAGGCTATATAATTAGCTTTCCACTTGAAAACAAGGGCATGAAATTCAGTCAATAGATTGGTTTGAGTAAAATCAACAAACAGATCATTTGGGTCAGTGAAGAAGTGTCTTTCCAAACTCAAAGGAGCCAATCATGTTAGCTTAGCCAAATGAGAATCAACATGGGGGAAAAATAATCAGTCAAGAATTTTGCTCTGGATAATGAAAATCACATCTAGGGATGAAGACTTGGGCCTCCTTTCGTTCTTTTTTAAACAGTTATGTTTAATATCGTATAGAAAAAAAGACTTTTGATAGCATGATCATCAAGATACTCTTTTCTCTAAAGATGGTGTGTAGGTAATAGAGACTGGTAGATAGACTGGGGCTTAGAAAAATAAGTTATTTAATAGGTCAAGTCAGAGTCTCTCGCAGCATCAAAAACAATGCAAAGATGTCATTTACCGAAACATTTTTCTGATTATCTCTTTGGAGACAATGAATGCTTGAGGAATTTCATATAGTCAGTTGAAATCATTAAGAGACATGCTCTCCATCCCTAGTTTTTCGTAAGTTATCATCACTCTGCGTTCTTAGATCAATGGCCTCCAGGTCATTCTGGATTTTGTTTGCTTATGTTTCATTTTCACTTTTTAGAAAATGCATATATTTTATGTGTGGGAATACAGTGCGTTATTTTGCTATGCATTTACATTGAATGACTGACCCCCGTGTCTGTGGCAACCATGTCCTCCTCTGCCTTCCTATCTTCCTAAATGTGGATTCCAGTGTCTGTGAGCTGTGACTCCATTCCTTTGTCCCACTCTCAACTTTTGCTCTCTGGCTCCAACCACACCCTTCTCCCCAGGAGTCTGGTAATAATACTGTGGACAGGGGTTGGGGATTTGGCTCATTGGTAGAGCGCTTACCTAGGAAGCGCAAGGTCCTGGGTTCGGTCCCCAGCCCCGGAAAAAAAGAACAAACAACACAACAACAACAACAACAACAACAAAAAAAACAAAAACAAAAAAAAGAAGGTTTTAAAAAAAATAATACTGTGGACAGTTAACTTGGCTTCTGCCAACAGTCTCCATGATCATTTTCAAAACCTTTGTTTTTCCCCAGTTCCAGGCATCAGTGTCTTTATGTTTTCTTATTTTTTGACACTTTTATTAGCTTAATAGTATGCTACAACTTGTGACTCTCTCTCCTAGCTGTTTCCAGAGATGACCCTGGGGATACAGGGATGATCCCAGTATCATCCGTCTTCTTCTGAATGTCACTTCAGCTTCTGGGACCCCTGCCCCCGAAACACTTCAAGCGAGTACCCAGGACCGTCTCCCCTACAGCAAGACTCTGAAGCTGCCTGCCTGGCTTGCCTTCCCTCTGTCGCCAAACACACACTTTTTTAAAATTAGGAAATGAGAACAATAGTTGTAGTCCCTGCCAGCAGCTCATCTAATGTGTTCCAGGGGAAACACGGGTAACAGAGCTAATGTCTGTGCCAGGAGCTGGCAGTTTATGGGGGAGCTGCTGAGACACAGCAGGTGCCATGGCTTCAGAACAGGGGTATATATGGTATCAGACATAACTTTAGGGGCCTAAGAGAGGTCCCTAAATTAGCCAGGGGACTTGCCAGGAAACATATCCCCAATAGATGCATGGTAGATACATCTATTATCTACCATGGGTAAAGGGAATACAGGTTTTCAAGTTTTCGTTTTCTTAGAGAACCAACCTAAATAACCTTGGTCCACAAAAACCTGGAAGCAGCTAGGCTAGGCAGATAATGGTCCCTCTCACCTGTTACATGGAGAACAGCAACAGATCCCTTCTCTAATCACCACAGAGACTGGTATCAAAGTCCTTTTGGGGTTTATGGTCCTGTGCATAATAGTCCTTCAAGATGGGGCAGAGGGAAGGCTTAAAGAAAGGAAAGCATGGGAATTTGAGCCCTTCTTTGTCTAAGCTCAGAGCTGAGGCTAGGAAAAATTCCGTAGGATCTTGGCTAAACAGTGGTTTTCTGCTTCTGACAATGTTGAAATTAGTCTGATTGTGGGAAATATTTAAAAGTTGTAGCTGTGTGATTTCGTTTCATGTGCAGTTCAGATGCCAGAAACTGACACTGAGCATGCCACATGCTGCTGTAATGCCAGGCGACATGTAGGGGCTCATGGGTGTGGCTCCTTACCTTGTCACCTTTAATCTACTGCTCTCTGCTGAAATCTTACACACTTCTAGACCCAACCCCAGACCACTGCTTCCATGATGTCTCATTGGTCCATTCTCTTCCTGCTCTGTTGCTCTGAGGTCTTGGCTTCTTAGCTGCAACTTGGAAAGTTTCCTCATTTAATTTGTAACACTGTCACCAAGATTTGACATTGTCACAAGAAAGCCACATAAGATTGGACCTTTAACTCCCACCATTGATAAAGGATGTGTCTGTCCCCCTCCTCAGAAAGCTCTCATCACTTCCTGAGGGGCTAATAACTATCCATGATCCTCGGAAGGTGGGATGCTATTTTCTTTAATAGTGTAGACACTAGGACAGAAGGTAGGAAAAAGAAAGGGCCCAGAGCTAAAGGAGAGAAGAGGCATAGAAGAGGGTGATACGGTGAACACAAACATCATTTGTTATATAGATATGTATTGAACTGTCAAAAACAAAGAGAATGCTCTTTACTACTTACTCCTGGAAAATAGACAAAAACAAAAAGAATTCTCAAAACCCAAAGGTATGTTTTACACATTCAAAAAGGAAAGACCACAGTCACTATGTGTCCCACATGTATTTTAATATATATTATATATTATTATATAATAATAAGGACCATGAAGAAATGAGGTTTGCATCCGAGTAATAAAATATCTCACTTTCAGTCACGTGATCTCATTCGATCCCTGCATAAAATCCTTTTCTCTTTTGTAAAATGGAGACTGCTGTGCTCAGAGGCAGAGAGGTAGAATCGCTCTGCATAGAAATGAGAGATCAGAATCAACGACCTGGATTTCATCTGGTCCTTTCTCTCTGCCATGTGGCCGCCCAGTATGCTCCTGCATCCTTCCTGAGAAAGAGCCCCAGGAAGCACAAAGGGACTTCTATTTTCATCTTTTAGTTCCAACAAGATGAGAATCAGCAGGCCAGCAGACACACTTGGGAATAATGGCTCTGCTTTCTCAACAGGCCCCCTGCCCCCAGTGCCTTTATCCCCACTCGGAGTGACCTAGACAGAACAAGCTCGCTCTGTAATGACCACTTCGTCAGCAGGGGCTGTGTATTTAGTAGCAGGAAATATAAGCTTTTGTGGTCAGTGTGACGTCATCCCACCCACTAAACAGGCCTTTATGACTTGACCACAAAAAGGCTTGAAAGGGATAGACACACACACACACACAGGGAGAGGGGCCATGGGGCCGTGAGCAGCTGTCTGCCCTGAAAGAAGCATTGTGTCTTCCAATTGTCTCCCCAAAGCCTGATGTTTGGGCCACTGTAGACCAACATCTGGGTGATATATGCTGTCTTCTCTACATCGCCCAATGACCCAGCTCCCCTAGTTTAAAAAAAATTTGTGAGGGAACTACTAAATTTTTTTTGTTTTTAAATTTGGGAGGGTACACGAAACACACTCACGTACATGAGTTTTTCCCCCTGGATGACTCACTGTTAGGAAGGAAAAAGAGACATGCACAGTGGACAGAGGGAAGAGAAAGAGAATAAAGGAGGGAAAGCGTAGGCAGGCTCACAGATACTTAAAAAGATACAATGGACGACCATCACAATGTAACATAAATATTTCTAAGTCACGAGTTTCTTAGCTTGCTCACTGGGTTTAGAGGAGCTCAGCCAAATGACTTTAGGGAGTGTACTGTGCAAGTTCACAGCAATATTGTACCCCAAATTTGGGCCTACCTCTTAATATACTTTTGAGTGAGGAAAGTACATATTGGGTTTGGGTATGAATATTCACATTAAGTACAAAAAAAAAAGAAAGGAAGGAAGGAAGGGAGGGAGGAAACAATATAGAAAGGAAGAAAGTAAATGAAGATTGATTGATATGGGCAAGTTTTATTTTGTTTTATTTTGATTGGAGGGATTTGTTTCCTTGTGGTTTGTTTTTAAAGCAGATGAGACCCAGGATATAAGGAAACTGAAAAGCTCTTACCAGGGCATCCAGGAAGATAAATAGACAAAACAGAAAGAATTCTCAAAACCAAAAGCTACCTTTTACCCATTCAATAAGAAGAACCTACAGTTGCTATGTATTCCAGGTGTGGAAAGGGACCCCAGAGAATGGAAGAGGTTTCGCTTGTCTCTCACACCTCTGAGGCTTAGAGACAGGGGAGAAAGAGGAGAAGAAGCTGTGTTGGCGACTGTGAGTCTGACCACTAAATTAGGCTGATGGAATAGTATGGCTTCCTCAATTTTCAGGGTGTGGAAAACTCCCTCCCAGGGCTGAGTGTCCCTCTGAGGGTTGGGTAGCAGGAAACACCTGCTTCACTCTCCTCTGGCTTTTTTCCCTCTTTAGGAATTCTGGGTCCCCTCCTTTCAATGGACAAGCAGATTTCCACACATCCCCCCATTAAGAGAGGAAGTCTGGAATCATCTATTAGCAATAAACACACTGGGATGACTTTCCTACCCTGGCCCTCATTTGCCTGTCTTCCAATTGACTTCTACAGTTGCTTCCTCAAGCTGTCTCCCCTGACCCATTGGCTAATAATATTTTTCTCCTAAAATAAATCAAGAATAAGAAGCCAACCTACAACGTTGAGGGACAAGTGTATGCTCCGTTCATTTGGATTCCTAATTTTAGATTTTGCCCTTCACCTTCCTACAGCAACGGGGAAGCAAATGCAATCCCCATTTTGGAAAGGCATGAAAAACAGATGTGAGTGAGAATCACACTGAGATAGCAGCTTTCAAATGTCCTCTCACTGGACGAGCTCCGAGCTGTTAGCAGCTTCTTGGAGGAACCCTCATCCACCATGGCAAATATCAGCCTGTAAACCATGTACACAGTCACACACAGGATGGAGAAATGCTCTTAACATACGGAAACATCCAAGAGACCCAGAAAACTGTTGTTAAGGTTTATGAAGACTATCAAAAGTTACCAGATCAGCGTCCTCCCTCTAATAAGATGAACACCCCCATGATGTTTGTGAAACTAACTTCTCCCCACTACTCCCGTCTTCTTTTCTCTTTGGAAACAAAGAAAAACTTGCACAGAAAAGGCGGGGGGGGGGAGCATCAGAAAGCACCATTTTCACGAAGAGTTCTGTGCTACACATACATGGTCAATGGAGTGAGTTATTTTTGCCTTTTAAGAGGTCTATATTAGACATATATATTAGACATAAACCTTAACAAATCACTGTAAAATTCAGGACTGTAACCTTGACACATGCTGAGCCGTCATCTCTCTAACAATCTGCAAAGTTGGGGGATTAGAACAGGTTGCAATGTATCTGGCAATAGAGAGATAGATGTCTTACTCAAATTGATCTAGAAACAAAGAAAGAAATGAGGATCATTTCATATCGTTATGATCCAGCAGTCCCCTTGTCTATAATTTGACTTTCTGCAGTTTCAGCTTGACCTACAATATGAATGGAAAAATTCTGGAAAAAAAAAGCAACTCACAAGTTTTAGTGTGTATTGTTCCAAGTGTCAGGATAAGATCTCATGTCACCTCTTTAGCCCACCCAGGATGCCAATCACTCTTTTGTCCAGAGCATCGATGCTATACATGCTTCCCAACCCCATTAGTCACTTAGGCATCTCAGGTATCAAGGTGTTTGTGGTCCATTAACCTTACTTTATTTAATGATGACCCTGAAGCACAAGAATAGTGATGCTGGCAACTCAGATATGCCAAGAGTCTATAAAGTGCGTCCTTCAGATAAAAAAGATAAGACGTGTCAACCTAATAAAAAGTGGGGCAAAGGTTGTTGAAGTCAGTGTTATGGACAAATCTTCTACCCACAAAATCATGAAGGAGGAGCAAGGAATTCATGTTAGCTTTGCCATCACACCTCACAGGATACAAATGAAAGCTACAGAGTTTGTTATGTAGAAAATACATTGACTTGTAGTGTTCCATGATTTCAGAAATCCACTGGGGCATCCTGGGAAGTCTTCTATATGAGGAAGCTATATATCTAGTCATCTGAATACTACTTACCATTAAAAGTGAGCTGAGTTCTAAAATGCTTTAACACTGAAAAAAGGCTGTATCATATTCTAGTTTTATTTGTTGTGATAAAAATATTCTCATCAAAGTTAAGGTGAGGTGAAAGGGGTTATTTGGCTTAAAATTCCAAGTCATAGTCCATAATGTGGTTAAGTCACAGAGGTTTGAGATAACTGGTTGTCTTACAATCATAGTCAAGAATGAAGGGAGACAAATATGCCTAGCCTGATTCTTTGTTAGTTTTCTTCATTTTTATATATATCGAGGTCCAGCCTAGGGAATGGTGCCACCCACAATGGGTTGGGTCTTCCTACATCAATTAATGGTCAAGAAAATCCTCCACAGACATGCCCACAGGTAAACCTGATGTAGATAATTCTTTAATTGAAATTATATACCTAGGTGATTATAGATTGTGACAAATTGACTAACTAGTACAGATAAATTTTTTTTAAAAAGTAGTAAAATACATATACCAGTACTTCCCTTAATGAAAGCATAGTGTATGCTTATGTAGGGAAAAAGTCTTAATGGGATACCTACCACAGCAATAGCAGTGATTATCTTGAGGTTTTGAAATCATTTGGAATAATTTTACTGTTCAACAGTGTTGAACTTTTTCACAGTGAACATAGTACGCAAATGATCAATGAACTTCATCTCCATTTGGAAATAATAGACAACTCAATAAGATATGGTGAGCATGCTGCACACACAGACACTGCATTAGAAATAGGATTCAGACTGATGGGAAGTCTATGCTAAGGGCACCTGTGAACCCAATCCATAACCTCAGAGACCTGTGATGTTGGATATTACCAATGGTATTTGCTTAGATTTATCACCTTTATGAGTCTCTTGTATTTGTCGAGTATCCATTTCTCTATCTATAAAACAATGATAATTTCTACCTTGTGAGAAATTTGCAAGAATTCAATGCAATAATCTGAATACATTGCTTAGGATGACTCCAATATACCATGTACTATATATGGTATATTTATAATCTAACGATCATATAGTATAGATTGTTACTAGTCACCCACACCAGAATGGCATGCTATGTGCTATTTATGGCTTGTTTATCACTAATAAAATTAGTAGTTAATAGGATATTGTGAATAGAATGGTGAAGAAGTTTTTGGCTGTGAATGGTCTTGTTTCTTTGCATTGAAGTGTGTTGTTCTGATTCTCTGTGGTTTGCAGCCCCCTTGCCTTTTACAGAGAGAACTGTTCTTACATGGGGAACATAATATATAACAGTGGTGTGCATGAAAAACAGCACTAGTGTTATGCAGGGGATGTAACATTACTATTGTGCCTAGGATATAACATTACTGTTATGTATGGTGGTGGTAAACCTCACAATACCACACCTTCACCTAGAAACAGTAAAGAGATACAGTATGAGAAAACAGAAGATGAAATTTCTGCATTTAAGTTGTAATTAATTAGATGAGGAAAACAAGCCAGTGCACTCCAAACTGTGCTGTGGTAAAATACTTTAGGTATGAAGAAAGCTAAGTACTTAAAAAGCTCCAGTTTACAGGCTGGTATAGTGGCTCATAACTTTAATCCCAGCACTCAAGAGATAGAGGCACAGGTAGATGGATGTCTGTGTGTTGGAGATCAGACACAAATATAGTTCCTGGACAGGACAGCCAGGGCTACTACCTCCCTGCCTACCCCCAAAACTCTAGAGTTTAGCTGATTCACTAAGGTGAGGGCTTCAGAAGACCAGTGATTCCAGACAAACACAGCAGAGGTAAATCTCCTTAGAAGTACCAGAACAGTATAAAGGATTCGAGAAGGAAGCCTGCTAGGAGCCATCGGGATATTGTGGCCAGGAACTATCAGGTGACTTCACATAGACAGCGAGAAGTGGGAAAGGGAATGAGATGGAGATGGAGGTGGACACGGGGCAGTCTCTACTAGCTTCCCTGGCTATTAGAGGTTGGGCAGGGCTTCCCTAATGAGCCTGAGCCTGTAACACTTTCACTCTAAAATGGAGAATGTGGTCTGTTGGGTTCCTTTAAACTACCAACCACATTCAGTTATGGGATAGGCTTTCAAGTTTGGTGTATGTGGTGCAACCCAGTCTCTAAGTTGTACAGGATTTAGATAGCATAGACGCTTAGGGAAGATGGTGTTGGAGTCTGCAGTGAACTCCTTTCAGTGACCTGAGAAAGGGTCACTGAGCACCAGGGCGGTCAGTAAGATGAGTTTAAGAACAAGCTGAGAAAATACGACACCATGGGAGAGCACTGGAGAAGAGCAGTCACCAGCAAAAACCTCTGGCACCTAATTTCCACTGGTAAACAGCCAACTTGGAAACAAGCAGCAGCCTTCTGTGCTGAGCTCAAAGCAAGAACTGGCCAGGACAAAGAGGTCCTGCGGTGCAGGGCTGAGAGGAGGAGGTGGAAGGGTTCAGCCTGGCCAGCAGCACTCAGGATTGCAGAATCATGCTGCCTAGACTCATTCCCTGCACATAGCCTGATATGTCCCTATCTCCCTCCTGTCTCAATGCCAGGACTTATGAGGGCACTGGTTCTGCCACATTAGGGAGCTGCGACTGGACCAGAGGACAACCCTATATAAAAGGAGATGGTCCATGCCTTGCCTCACTCTCAGAGTTTTTTTGAGGGAAAGCAAATTAACGTGTAAATGCTTTAAAATGTCCAAAAGTGCTCTACATACTGAAACTATAAACATTGTCATGCCAAAGCCTCATTAATCACAGCTTTCAAGTTCACTCCTAGGCCACGAGACACTGGAACCTAAAACGAAAAAGACTAGGGTTTATGGTTTCATTATGCTTTCTTACTAATAACCATTGGATGTCTTAACTGGTATTATTTTTTACATAGTGTAAAAATGTTAGGAAATGGAGACTGGCAAAATGGTCCAACAGGTCAAAAGCACTTACTGCACAAGCTGATGACCTGGGTTCAATCCCCAGCCCTCACTGCACCTGTCCCAAAACAACTTGGGTTATAGCACCGAGTATCTGTAATCCTAGAACTCCTGTGGTAAGACAGGAGATGGAGACAGGAGAACTGCCCAGAAGCTGAAGGGACTGGAGTATGCAATACCACAGAAACAAAAACAACCAGGCAGACCTTTCCCGACCAGGTGAAAGGCACATACTGCCTCCAGAAAGCTGAGCTCACAACTGATGCCAAAGGACAAATTATACCCACAGTTCCACACCCAGCTCATACAGCTACAGAGAGAGAGATGGGGGAGACGGAGGGGGGAAAGAAAAGAGGAGGGAGAGAGGGGGAGAGAATGAATAAAAATTAAAATTAAAACATGTATAAGGAAGGTGCTTAAATGCATATAAAAGATATGCTCAGAGCAAGAAGTCATCACATCTGAAATTATGTGTAACTCTGTTCACTTTGGATATGATGTCTTGAACATGTCCTGTGAGGTGAAATAGCAGTCAAGGGCTCTACCCCAGCCTCCCTGTCCTGTGTCTCAATACAACTTTGCTTTCTAGGATGAGGATGCTCTGGAGGCCTCTTCTGTATGTCATTTCTGGGCATGTTCAGCACCATGAATGCTTGATGCTTTCAGTAAACTGGAGCAAGACTGGGAGGAGGCTAGCTATGGAAAAATGTGTATGTTACAGGTTTTCCCCTAAGCGTCTTGAGTAGCTGAGAAAGTGAGATGTATGTAGAGGTATAAATAGCCAGCCAATCTTCCTGTCATTGCTCGTTCCCAGTAGGTGCTTGGTTCATTTGCATACGACAGAGCACACAGGTCCTGGAGTGGGCTGTGAAGAGGGAGGAGACAGGAGATGTGGGGTAGATTTCCATGTACATTTTATAAAAGCTGAGGCATCCCAAGAGGAGGTGGGTAGTGCGGTAGGATAAAGAACCCTGGTGCAGGGTTTCTGGGTACGTGAAGATGATTTCGCTCAGGAAGCTGCGTGGCTGTGGAGAAAGGGCTCTGTAAGCACTTCCCCTCCGTTCCAGTCCAGGCGAGATGACGCCTAGTACTCCCACTCGGCACATTCCTCAGTGCGTTTGGATGAGGTTGTGGTGAGTCTTTTAAAGAAAGGCTGTACGTGCCAAGCGGCTTGCAACGTACCTGGCACTTGGTAGGTGGAAAGAAGGGAGCTAGGAGATGCTCAGCTCCTCTGGTAGACTCAAGTCTAAGGCCTTCTGGGAAAGAAAACTCCAGCATCCTCTAGTGTGTTATTCTTTTTCTCCATCTAACAATGTCGTCTGGAACCTCGAGTATGGTACTGGTGACCTCAGCAAGCCCAGCCTGTCCAGAAACATTCAACTGTAGGTAGCAGTAAGGTTATGCCTGGCTGTCGGGCGTGGCGGGGGAGGGTCAGTGCAGGACCTGCGTTTCTTGACTCTACTATTCTGTGTCAGTTTCTCTACAGTGCAGAGGAAATAGGAAGATAAGGGAAGGGGGAAATTTCCTCTTGTCCTTCCCTATCTTAAATGCACAGTGAGGCTTCAACTGAGTACATCTGTACGAGGCTGCATCCTAATTGCTGCCCCGCCAACCCACCAATGTTCATTTTGTACCTACCGGATGTCTATGTTCCCCGGTGAGGGACTTAACATGGTCAAACCAGGGAAGCTGAAGTTTGCCTTAATTGTTTACTGACATGACTTGGGGTCAGCTACATTACTTCAATGAGCTCTAGGGTTTTCTTTTTAAAAATAAACTACAAAATAAATATAGTAATTCATACCTTGTAATATTAATAGGTATACTAAAGTAGAAACAGATGCCCAGAATATAATAAGGGCTGAATAAGTGATAGTTGTAATTGCAATTATTATTATTGTTATTATTGTTATTATTATTATCATTATCATCATCCTCATCATCCTCATCATCATGAGGATGATGTGATGCGATTAGAGGTGAGCTACACGGCACACTGTGTTTCCAACTCAAGTAGAGAAGTTATTTAGGACTGCAAATTGTCTTACTTTTTCCTGGTCACTGTGAGGTAAGCGGGGGTTTTTTGCTCCACATATTGCCACAGCGGTGTTCTGCCTTATCACAGAGCGAGTGGTGGGTAAACTCTTTGGATGCTTCAAGTAGATGCTTGAGAGGACCGTGCAGAGGTGTTACAGATGCAGATGGAGAGAACCTGGGCCAGAGAGGTGAAGGAGACCTCAAAAGGAAAGTGCTGGGCACTGTGGTCAGAGGGGTGAGAGCAGGCAGAAGGGCCTGGAGAAGATGAGGGTCCCTGGAGAATGATCTCACTGGCGTGACCTGAATCATGTCCTGAGATTTCCTCTGTTGAGAAATGACATAACTATGAAATGGCATACCTAACTTATTTGGAAGTTAATAACGTATCAGGAGAACTGTTTTTGAATATTTACAATGTGCCATACTTTATGCTAAGGCATTTTAAAGTGAGACCTCAGTTTAAAAGCCAATCAAATCTGAAGAGAGGATTATCATTGCGGGAGGCATTTGAGGAAACAGGGTTAGAAGGTTTACAAAACTCATCCATAGATGCACATTCCATGAAGCTAGGAACGGATGCTACTATAATGTTAGGGTTTGGGTATAAAGCGTTCCTGGGAAAGGCTCATTTGCTTAAGGCCTAGTCTCCAGCTGTTTGCTCTACTGACAGATGATCCTCAGGGCCATGATTTCATCTCATCCATGAGTTAATCCAATGAGGTCATACAGAATGGCTGATGGGAGTTGGAGGAAACGGACCATTGGGAACATGGCTTTGATATCTTGTTCCTGGCACCTTCCAGTGTCTCTCTTTCTCTCTGATTCCTGGCTATCACAATGCAGGTAATTGGACTCTTATTTACTTCTGGCCACGATGCCCTGCCTCATAACCATGCCACACCAATGGAGCAAACCATGAAATGAAACCTCAGAAACCATGAGCCAAAGCAAAGCCTTGCCGCTTCTCCTTAGGCATTTGTTACAGCAACAAAAAGCTGGCTGTTGCAGCAGGCAAGTGATCAGAGGAGGCTTCTGTCTCACTGACTGAGTCCTGGGCACCCTGCACCATGTAGGGCTTGTTTTATCCTCTCAAAATGAGATCTCAATTCTTGGAAATAAAAAATTGGAGAGAGCCTGAAGAGGTCTCTGGCAGAAGTTCTGTAATTAACTAGGATTCTTTTCAAAATGCTTGATGAGTGGAAGTGGGCAAACGAAAGACTAATTGGGTCATTTGTTTATCTGAGTCATGCAGGGGCTTGTGGATCAAGACTGTCCCAGACTTAACCCTCTATACTCACCTGCTATCTTTCAGGTCCTGGAAGGAACACGGGAGCATTTCCACATGAACACAGATTCCCGAGTAGCAATGAACACTGAGGGAATGCTTGGCCCCCGTCATTGGCAGACCGGTTGTTACTAACTCCAACCACAAAACAGCCAGAATCGACCAAGCTTGCCTCTGCAGCCCTTGTGTTATACTGGACAATAGTGAGAGATTCCTTGAGTGGAAATAATTTCTTATTTAAATTTTATACTGATCAGACTGGCATTGGTCCCTTGGCAATCAGTTCTGGTGGAGAGATGAGCGACTTGAATGAAACTGTCCCCGTAGATTAAGATCTACAGAGAGTTCTGTGGCCATGAGGAAAGATAAAATATGCAAAGAAAAGAAAAAAAAGTGGGAGGGGGGAGTGCAGAGTATAATGAACACAGGAGATACTCAGCACAGCTTCCATATTGGAGGTCAGTGTGATAACTTTGACTAGTCTAACGTAGCTGCTTTTACCCCTGCTTCAGAATTAAATGTAGCTCAACATTTAAATATCTCCACTTCTGCAAATGGAGCTCTTCCTGAAGAAACCGAGACACCCAAAGGTGTGAGGAGGAGCAAAGAGTGACATCTAGGAAGCTTCCAGCTTACCCCAACTCTTCTCCATCTCTCCTGAATCTCTGATAGGAAAGGAGGCTTTTGGTTTCTGGGAGTCACTACCAGCTAGTACTTCCTCCTTTTGAGGCTTTAAAAGGCAGCCGGTTTAAGGCCTAAATATTTACATTAGAAAGAATGTCTTTCCCCTCTGAGTTCAACGCTTCTCCACAGTTCTGCCATCTTGTTTGATGTTTAGTGCTTGCCCACCTCCGCTGAACCTCCTGCTCTTATTCCCCTCCCCTCGGTTTATCCATCTCTCTGTGACTCAGTTTCCTGATCCACTGGAGGATTCTCAAGGTACTTTCAAGTCATCACAGTTGATAACTCTGAGTCAATTTTCTTGGAACCCATCCCCTTAGCTTATCATCAGGATGTGTTGTAAGACAAATCAACACTTCCCACACCACGCTGACTTTACAAGGGTCAATTGTCATTCTTTCTAATGTAAATATTTAGGCCTGTAAATTCTTGCTGTTTATGTGAATACCTGAAATAGGAACCACTGGTCTCTCTCTTTCACAAAAACACACTGCCATCCCCGTCCAGGCCCATTAAGTGAAAAGGAAAAGATAACGTTAAAATCACACTGAGAAACCTGGCCGTCCTTGGTCAGGAATGGGGTTTAAACTAAATATTGCCAGGCTGGAGTGCAAGAATCAAGCATGAATTTACCCATTCTTCTCCCTCTGGGTCACACCACATTCATACTTGGTCAGACAGATGTGTCTGGTGGCCTCCAGAGAAGGGCATGTCACCCCACTCACAGAGCACTTGGTCAATAGTTCCAGTGTCCAAGGAGCTTGTCAGTGGTGAAATTCACTGTGTGCCCTGATCCTCTCTGCCACATTATTAACCATCGTCCCCTTGCCTGTTCCCCAGCTGACAGGAAGAACAAATGGCCATTATCTTCTCAAGGTCCGACCAGGCAGAAGCATGAGAGTCTGAGGCAAAGCTCATCAGCGACTTCCTCCCATCCGTCATCACTCCTCATAATACCCGCCCCTACCCCCATCCTGTATCCACACTCCATAAATTCCCATTGAAACACTAGATAAAAGACGTAATGGAAAGAAACCATAGAGCCTGCTAGGTCTCTCTAAGGCCTGCTGCTGCTTAATATGGGAAACGGTCCTTGCTGTTATCACTACTAATCCATGCAATCTCATTGTCCTCAGAAATAACAGGTGACATGGAAGAGGGTCCAGAAATGTGACAGATGACCGCAGCAGAGGCTATGTGTGTGAAATCACATGTAGAGCTTATATGAAAGCCAGAAATTATCTCGCAGAGTAAGGCATCTCCCAACAACATGCGTTGTAGATTCATCTACGAATTCCTCCTGACTTGGCACAATTCTGAAAACTTCTGAGGTTCTAAAATTTCAGGTCACAGACAAAGGATCAACTGATGCTAGACATCACTGCCAATGTGCAGAGTAAATGATTTCGATTCGGCCTGTGTGAATGTTCTTTAGGTTTGATGGCACAAGGCAGGGGGTCACATGAGCACAAACACAAAAGAACAGAATGCTTTCCTGATTGTCCTGGAAGACAGTCTTTAGGGAACAGAGCTCTGTTTGAAAGTATCTGGAATTATAGAAGGTATCAGACTCTAGAGAGAAAAGACAGAATATATATTCGTCTATCTAGAAACAGTTTAAAGCACGGTCACGACTCCCAGCAGGAGTTGCATATCAGATACCCTGGATATCATATATTTACATTGTGATTCATAACAGTGGCAAAATTACAGTTATGAAGTAGCAATGAAATAATGTTATGGTTTGGGGGGGTCACTATAACATGAGGAACTGTGTTAAAGGGCAGCAGCACTAGGAAGGTTGGGAACCACTGGTTTAAAGAGAGAAGTAGATGCTGAGCTGGGAAATTGGGCACAGGCACCTGAGGTAGCAGAAGAAGAAGGGACTGGGAAAGGGAGGAGACTTAGCAGGGATGAAACAGCAATGGCTGCAATTGAGGGTTGATGGCAGAGGCTGACCACAATGAGCTGGTTCTACTGGTAGAGGCCAGTTTTTAATTCAGTTTACAACTTTAGATCCTGGATTCCAAACCAGAACACAAGAATGTGGAGGTAAACAAGTGCCCCAAACCCATTTTAATCTCCCAATAGATGCTTCTATCATTTCTTCAGTAGCCCAACCAACTCTGTCCCAACCTCTGAACACCATCCTTTTCAGAAACTCTGGGCTTCCGATAGGCCATTCCACAAAAAGATGGTGGTGCTTCAAATTCATAGTCTCGTTACCTTTAATTGCTGTTTCACACACACACACACATGATGAAAGGGCAGAAACAGGTAGATTTCTGTGAGTTCCACATGGTGAGTTTCAGGCCAGCCAGAGTGCACAGTGAGACCATGCCTACCAACCATACAAACAAAAATTATGCTTTCTGAAATGCATTTGTTTCTGAATTGGATAAAAGTTTAAAACACTGGCTTTAAAACAAAATAAGACAACCTTTTCTATATGCTCCTTTGCAGGGTAAGTATGAAGAGAGTGGCAGAGGGAGAAAGGGACAAAGATGGAGAGGGAAAGAAAACAGAAAATGAGGATGGAGTCATAAAATTATGAAAGCCTGTGTTACCTTGGTACCCAGGCTTAGCTCTCTTCCTCCCCCTTTACTGTGACTCACAGGATCTTCGCAGAACTGAAACACCTTGTGACCTCACTCCACAGGCATCCTGAGGGGTGTGAGGATCTCAGCCGCTGCACATTGGCCATGAAGGCTGGGCAGGGATGTTGGAGTCCCTCTGTGTTATGGTTGGAGAAGGCAGAGTCACTTTAAGACCACCTCAGAGTCCAAGAAAAGTCTTGGCTTAAGATGGCTGGTAAACCGAATAGTTTTTGATGGTGGGTGGATGCTGCTAAGGATGAAGAAAGAGCTGTTTTTCTTTAACACAAATTTTATTTATTATAGTTTTTTCTACATGTGCTTACATGATGTTTGGGGGGGTAGAGGATTGGTGGGAATCAGAAGACAACTCTCTAGGGTCAGTTCTCTACAGTTTGATGTGAGTTCAAGGGATCAAATATAAGCATTACCTTTACTCATTGAGCCAGCCATCTTGTTAGCCCCATGACAAATCTTAGCATATGCAATTTAGAAGGTCTAAGCAGAACCCTCCTGTCCCACCATATACTCTACTAAGCCTGTCTGAGACAGATGGCTGGGACTCTACATCCAAATCTGTCCAAAGAGAAACTCCCAGGTGTCTGTACATTTTAATATTGGGACTGTTTTAGTTGTTGTTTGTTTTACTGCAAGATCATTTGCTGTCTAGTCTTTTCTTTCGTGTTCCATTCACACTCCTTAATGCCACAATTCTCTCTTTCTGGGGTGGTAATCTGAAGATATAGCTCAGACAGAGAGTTACCTCTAGTTAGTGCTTCCTATATATGTGTTTGGTACAGCAAGCTACAACCAGGTTAATATCCCTGACTCCTGCCCCTCCTTAGACAGACATAGACCTTCATAGTCCCCTGAGAGTTGCTTTTCTTTGATTGTCATCCAAAGATGGAGATTGCATAACAGCTTGCAGCTGACCCCCATCGAGTGCTGTGTTTCCTACCTCTGCAAATGAAATGTCTTGCTTTCACAAGTTAATTGGGGGTATGTGGAGGGACATAGAAATAACTGACACACCTGGTTTACACATGCCGAAAACGAACACAAATCTATGCCCCTGATGAATATTGATTATAAAATCCTCAGCAAAATGCCAGAAAATAGAATGGGGATGCATGCAAAAGGAATAATATACCACAACCAAGTAGGATTGATCCGAGAGTTCAAGTTCGATGTAGCATATGAGCATCAATATACCATGGAACAGTAGTAGAAGTAAGGACCAAACTTCTATATCATTGCGCGAAATGCAGACAACTATTTGACACACTTTTATGATACAAACACTTGAGCTAAGAATAGAAGCACATTAATAAGAGCCCAAAGCTAACAGCACTTCTAACAATGAAAGATTGCAAGCTTCTCAACACACTAGTAACAGATAAGGATTCAACTCTTGCTGCCTCTAACCCACATTGTTCTGGAGGGTCTACTCAGGAAATTCTGCAGCAAAGAGAACAGACATTCATACTGAATAGAAAAAGTAAAACAGTGTGTCTTTTGCATAATTCTTCTACATAAAAATTCTAAGCAGTAACCCCACCCCACACACATCTGTGCTTGTTCATACTCACGCATGCACACACACACAGGATTATGATTTAAGTTCAATATATAAATATCAATGAAAATAAACATAAGTATTCTAAAATAAAATCGAGAAGTTCAATGCATGATAACATCAGCAGGCTGCATGATGTCATGTTGTGTTTATGTGTACGTGTGTGTTATCTGTGTTAGCATGTGACATATATGTGAGAATCCTCACAGAGAGCATTGGATGCCCGACAGCTGAAATTGTAGTGATTTGAGCCACCTGAAATGGGTGTATGAAACCAAATTTGAGTCCTCCTCCAGGAGAGCAGGAAACACTATTAACCACTGAGCCATACCCTCAGGCCCCTTGTATATTTATGTATATATATATAAACCATGTGAAGAAATCTTGCAATGACTCAATTGAGATGTCAAAATAGACAGTGAGTTGCACAGTTATTTCTCTGAAGAAGGCCTATGAATGGCCAGTTAGCGCTTAACAAGGGGTCCATGAGGGAATAGTGAAGCCTAAGCAGGAAGATACCAAGTCTCACTCAATGGGTTGACTCTTACCAAAACTACAGGCAACAGTGAGACTTGAAAAACATGGACTGATCCCGTCATCCATCACTAGCAAAAGTGTAAAAGGGGGTGGTTGCTTCCAAATTTTCAGTTCCTCAAAAATATTAAGCAGAAATCATACTCTTAGCTACGTATTTATCCCAAATCTTGTGAATAAATATGCATAGCAATGTGTTCATAATTGCCAAAAATAGCAGAACCAAATAAAATGTCCATGCCACAAGTGATGAACCAAATATGGCAGTGCATGAAATGGGATATTATTTGGTGATTAAAAGGGATAGAGAGCCAACACCCATGCCAGCATGGGTGAACTAGACAACACCGTCATTAGTAAAGAGCACAGAGTCATTAAAGAGCATATCCCACATCATTCCAATTGTATAACACGTTCAGAAGTGGCAAGCATAGTTGAAGACAGATTGCCTGTGCTCAGGACTGTGGTTAGATGGAAGGTATGGAGCTTCCTTTACTGCTGATGAGGCCCTTATGGAATTAGACAGATAAACAAACTAGGGAAGTGTTCAATTTGGAACCGCAAACCTCTGTGAAGCAAATCAACCCCTTCGTGCTCCCAACAGTAATTCCTTAAGGCTCTAACTCTGCCCCAACCCCTTCTGCTGTTCATCTTTTTGGTAAAAGTCAGTTTATTAGGTATTAAGTGATATCTTCCTGTATTTTTGGACTTGCATTTTCCTAGTGACTAAGAGATATATGGGTGAAATATTACAAAATTTACGAATATTGGTTCTCAATGCCGATCTGCTAAAACCTTGCAGTCTCTGAGTAATGAACCTGGAGGCCGAGCTTTGGTTTCAGTAGGTCCCAGGGTGGGACCTGTCTGTCAGAAAGCCATATTAAAAGCTTGGGAATTTTTAGTTCCTTTCCTATCCTTGATGGTGATGAGAGCAGTTAGAGATTAGTTCATAACTAGCCACATTTGTGTTATGAAATCTGTTTTTAAAAAAAAAAACCCACAGTGAACACATCCCTGTGTCTGAGAGTGGTGTGCCCCAACTCCATGAGAAGCATGCTTCTGTGCTGTGGACCCTTCCAGACCCCACCCCGAGTACCTGTACCCTTTCACCTGAGTGATCCTCTGCATCCTTAGCATATAGTCAGAATAAGCTGACAGGCATAAGTGTTTCCTTGAATTCAGCAAATTACTGAAACTAAGGAGTAAAGCATAAATTGGTAGCCTCCAATTCATGGCAAAATCATATAGACTGTGAATAACCTAGGGACCCGCCATTATGATCGAGGCTTAAAATGTGGGAGGGACAGTTTTATGGGCTAGAGACCTTAACCCACAGTGTCTGCACTAATTACAAGTAGTGTGATAATCGAATTGCTGGATGCCTAGCTTGTGTTGGAGAACTGGTCGATGTTATAAAATGCTCCTCCACCCAACCACGCCCTCAAGCCTGGTGTGAACAGTGAAGTCTAAGAAAGGGTTTTTTTTCATTAGTACATGTATTATATCTGAAACGAAGTGTACACTCTCCTAAACATTGAAGTTATATTTATCCAAGGGAAATAAAACAAACATTTGCAGAGAGATTTATATAAGGCTGTTTAGGTCAGCTTTGAATTTGAAGTGGTTCAAATGTGTGCAACCAGAAGAACGAATAAACAAATTGTAGGTTATTCATAACAACAGTACGCTCTGCCCCTGTACAAAGGCTTCAATGATAGGAACACAAATGACTCAGAACCAGCAAGTTCAATAGGAGAAAGCAGGCCCAAAGGGACCTGGTGTATACTTCAACCTTTTGATGTTTTAGAACAAGAAAAACTAGGACACACATTGGTAAAAATCAGGAAAAAATAATTTAAACTCACAACTGTCTGTAACTCCAGTTCCAGGGTTCTGACATTGTTACACAGATGTTAATGCAGATAAAGCCCCAATACACCTAAGAAGATAAAGTTAAATAATGTTTAAATGCTAAGGTGATTGAGATCTCCCACATCGATCTGTACGAATGAATGTATTTAGTAAAACTTAAGTCAATTTTATTGTGAAACAAGCTGTGTGTCTCATTGGTTAGCTTTTAAAATCCCAAGAAATGGGCTGGAGAAATGGTGCAATGGATAAAGGTACTTGTCACCACGTAAGAGGGTCTCTGAATCTCAGTGGTCAGTGACTCTCTCTGATTCAGCAAGCTCTAGACGGAGCATGTGATTGATACCAGTGTTGATACCAGAGGAAGATACCTCTGGCCTCCACATACATGTGCACATAACCACACAAAACATATACACACATATATTTCCCCCACCTCTCAGAAGTCTGTGGCTAAGCCTATGACCATAATAAAAAGTTAAAACTTTTGTTTTAGAACCAGCTCTATTGAGGTTTAACTGGCATACAACAGAGAAGATATTTAAGGGAGACAGTATGATAACATTTCTGGTGAGGGAGAGTTCAAGACCCAAAGGAGACTTCACAGAAAAACAACCTTTTGAAGCAAAGTCCAATTGGGGTGACTGGGGACTTGTTACCATTGAAGCGACATAGAGACCCAGCAGCTTTAACAGAGATCATTCTAGAACAGAACCAGCAGCATTAGTAACTGACTGACCATTCCCTGGTCTTCCTAAATTTGTGTTTCACTTCCTTGTCCTCCATTTTCAAGGTCTCCTTGTTGGTGGCAATGGGGTCAGAGTTGATGATGGAGTAGGAGAGGGAGAACTTAGTAAGATCTGTAACCAGTCCCTGGTCCCACAGCTGCTTCCTAAGAGAGAGTCAACGAGTTCGTTTGCCTCCTCTCTTTCAGGACTTTCTCCCCACACTACCTCTTCACAGTCCCTGGATCCAGTATGTTTACTCTATACTGTAAGAGTGGCATATAATAAGGACTAATGTGTGGGTTGAAAACCGTCTGGCAAGCTGGTCACTTGGGTTTTACAGCATGCCCACAGAGCTGATCTGGAGCCTGGACATTGTGGTCCTGGGAGAAGCACCAATGATCCAGAAGTCAGCCTCACCCTAAGTTCACTGAAGCATCCACGCGACCCTCGCCCAGCATGCACTATTCTTTCAGTAGTAGCTTTGGCATCTGTGCCTTTGAGCTGACAATGACCAATCAGATCGTTTAATAGTGTATTTCCCACTGCCTCTGCTCTAGTAGCCAACACTCCCCTCCCCTTCCACACTGTTCTTCGTGGAAGGTCATACAACACTGAAAGCACCAGGAAGCGTAAAGTGAAAAGGGGATGTGCTGCCTTTTGGCTTCAAATTCCATTTTCCCCACAGCTCGGCCCATCACCTCAGTCCCAAACCAACACGTTTATTCCAATTCTCACCACTTCAGCTGCAAGGAGGACCCTCCTTCTAGAAGCTGCCGGGAGGTTCTTTGAGGCCCTGCTCCTACCGCAGGGGAATATCCACTCCCCACCCCTACCCCCTTGCTCCAGAAGAAGCCATTATGAAATTAACTGGCGATAAAACCAGCCACAGGGGGACTGTGGGGCATTTATCTTTTTCAAACGCCTTGTTGTTTTTGCCCATCTGGTTGCAGTTAGTGCAAAGGTATAATTTTCAGTGCTGTTCTTTTCTGGTAGACCATACAATTAAGGTATTTGAAAAACAAACAGCTCTTAACCACCGCACGGCGAGGAGCCCCTTCAGCAATCTGTGACCCATTTTCCCTGAGCAAACACAGTCCGGTAACCAAGGCAGTCAGAAAGCAAGAGCCGAATGTCAGGAATTATTATTTAATGTAATAACCTAACCCCTTCTGGCACTCCTCGGAGGAGAGAGGAGGGGTGTGGGGAGGACAGAAAATCGACTGGGGAGATAGCCCTTCAATAAGTCCTCGACTTGGAAGCCCTTAGCATCTTCTTAAGGCCTTTCAAGACAGGATTTTATATGTAGAGATTTTCAGAAGGGAGGGGCTCCGTGCAGACAAGCTGATTTTGTTTTTTAAAGGGAACGATGTGGGTTGTGTACAAGAGAGGCCTTTTTCTCAATGCTTCTAGATACATCCAAGTAACAACATGCAAATGTGCATGTCTCCCTTAAATGGGAAAAAAATATTGTCACTATGGTCAATCTGGGCCATGAGACTAATTTTATCTTTAATAATGTATTCATCCAAATAAAACTCACATTCCACTGTCATGAGGAGAAGCCTCAGGCACCCTCCTTCTCCATGGCTGCCATGGCTCACCCAGTCCTGAACTTCTTTCTGAAGATTTTACTGGTGTGCGGAATAACTAGTTTTGTTTTGTTATTCAAAAAAAAAATTGCTTCACACAGCTCTGTCCTTAACAGTATTCAGCACCTTTGATTCTCAGTGCCAGCCTGCTTCAAAAAAATAAAATTAAATAAATCGAATTGAGCCCAGACACAATGAAGGTGTTCCACTCATGAAGAAACTCTGAACAATTTTGGGAAAGAATATAAATCCTAAATCAGAATTCAGACATGGAAGAAGCCGTAACCATCTGACAGTGCCATCTCAAAGCCCAAAGGGAGTCACCTACATAAGATCATGTCTTTTTTAATTGGTCTGTCCTGACTTGCCCTGGAAGGACCTGTCATTCTGAGTCTGCCCCAAAGTCAGTGAAAAGAGACAAAATTCCTGCTTCCTCTTCAGAACCAGGAGGGAAGTTCTTCTTGACAACTATATACCCTCCATGCTAGGAAGGCATGTGGACAAGTTAGAGGTTGGCAGTTCTTAAGAGCAGGGAATGTGTGCTTGGAAGTCACAAGTGTGGGTCCCCTCTCAGCTTGCTTATTTAGAGGTGGGTTAGTCTATATTGGGATTGTTGTTTTTCTCTGCTGAGTGAATTGCATTTGGACAGTCCACATTTGAGGGAATGGATGAGATAATGTATGTAGAAAATCGTGAAAAGAGAGCATTATGAAACCAAGTGTACAGTAACTGTGCTCTGTAACACCGAATCTACCTTCCAGCCTTGTTCATTCATTCCCCATGATGTTCTCATGGAACACAAATAGCTGAGTTCTGGGTAAGCAGTAAACCCAGTCTTAAAGGGGTCCCCATTCTATTATCTCTTCTTGATCTTAATGTTCACCCTCAGCTCCTCCCTATATCACATAAGCCATGAAAAATTCAATATGAGCATCTATGTAAAAAAGTGGTTCGGAAGACATGATTCAGCTCCCACTTCCCAGAAAGAATATTTATTATCATGAAGAGAAAAATCAAAATTAGCATGATAACAGCAATGGGAAACAGACTTGGCTGTAATAAAAAGTGAAAATCCTATGACTTTGTTAATTATGAATGTTATAGAAACGAAATCAACTTTCTCCAACTGAGGGCCTTCGCTTTCACGTCCTTTCCCATTTCAGCTGAATGTGGCTTAAGGAGAGAAGCAAAAAGAGTGATGTAGAGGATGGGCTTGCTGGAAACGGTAATGCATAGCTCTAATTCTAGCATTCTAGAGGCCAAGACAGGAAAGTGGCAAGTAGGAAGCTAGCCTGGGCTATCTGGTAAAACCCCGTCTCAATGCAAACACAAACAACAACGATTTCAGGCTTTGCTCACCTCTCTTAACTCTCCCCTAGCTACTGTTCTTCCTCCTACAACTCAGAAGTAGTTCTAGGGTCCCCTCCCCAGCCTCCCAAGCCACCTGTGCAGCTGAGTTCCTCACACCTCAGCCAGCTGCTGAGCGAAGTCACAAGGTATTTTGGTCTCCATGACAGAGGTGTGAATGGCAGCTTCCATGCAGCTCAGATGAGCTCATGCATGCAATTGCTCTTTGCAATTTATAATTCCCTGATCAGAAAAATGCAAGGGGTAGCTCTTTTACAATCAACACCCAGGGGCTTGTGAGCATGGGAAAGGAAGAACCCTGTGATACCTTTCCAGATGTGGTCCATTTCCATCTCCCTTGACAACAATCTTATCCCCTGCACACCTTCCTATTGGAATGAATTAAGTTCACAGCCTTGGGATACGAAGACAGGTAGGTGTATTTATTGATCAGTCTTTGTTGCATGATATAAAGGGCTATATCTTCTTGCTCTTAGAGAGCTATGAAGTCTCTCAAAGTATGAAAGCAACAAGGCTTCCATGAGTCTTCTCTGATGAGTGAGCGTATGTATAGTCACTGATATGCAACAATATGTCAGCCTACAATAGAGTACAAATATGGCAGTGGTGCCATAAAATAATAGTGGGTTTAAACATTCCTATGACCCAGTGATCTCTCAGCCATTGTGACATTTTAGCATGGTACAATGGTCACGTGTCCATAGCAAAGCAGGTATAAATAAGACCACAGTGTTGCCAGCCATATAAAAGTCCAGAACATCTAGTCACACACAGTGACTGTATGCTTGAAAGTAATAAACAGTTACACCGTTTCTCTATGAGTTTAGTGACTGCATGCTGTCATAATTTACTGTACTCCTGCTAGTAAAAGTTTATCATCACAGCATACTGGCGGCGGCAGCTTCTATCGCCCTCATGCTGACTGAATCTCTCCCTTGCACTGTAGGCCATGTGGACTGACTGACATATGCCACACAGGTTTATATGCATGTGCATGCATTCTGTGAGTCTTCCTGGTGACCATGTCACCTAGCAATGTCTCAGGATGGATCCTTGTTGTTAAGCAACATGGGACTGTATTTGGGGAATCCACAAGATGTCTGAAGAGAACTTTGAAGCCACAAAGCTGTCTAATTGAGGGAAAGGTAGAAAGTGAGAAAGGCATTTTATTTTGGTCCCCACAATTTACCCTAGGTTTCCTTATCTTAACAAGCATAGATACAGACTCAGAACACCAATAGCCAGCGTTGTCTTGCCTCTGATGTTTTCTTGAACAACTTATTCCCCCTCCTACCAAGCAAATAACATGATTTGGACTCTAACTCACAACATACTGGCAGCAGTATTTCCCTATGGAAAATCTTTGCCAGGATCTAACTTCCAAAGTCCAGATCCCAACCACTCATGGAGATAAACTTTCTTTTCTACCTCTGCCTCTGCCGTTCCATTCTCCTTACCACCACCCACCCTCAGCCTCACTGCCCACTCTCACTCATGACGCTGCATGTTTCTCTCTTCTTCTTCATCTTTAAATGGTTCTTCTTTGGTTCCTCGATACACAGTCTCTAGAAAATTCTCTGACTTTCCATGGTCACTTCTTCCTATGAAGTTCTATTGTTTCCTCAGAACCACATCAAGACATCGTCTGTTCTTGCACTGCACTGGATTGTTCTCACTGCTGACATCTTTGATGAATCTGACATTTTTAATGAAAACACAATAACAGTAATTAACTCTTGAGTTCTTGGGCCAGGCTTCCTTTACTAAACTCTCATCTCACCTGGGTTACATAGGGTGATATATCTCTCTGTTCCTTACTTTACTGATCTGTAAATTAAGACCTATGTTATTGAGTGTGGTAGCACACACCTTAATCCCAGAACTCAGGAGGCAGAGACAGACAGATGTCTGAGTTGGAGACAAGCCTGGTCTACAGAGTGAGTTCCAGGACTGCCAAGGCTACACAGAGAGATCTTGTCTCAAAAAACATATAATACATATACACGTGTGTGTGTGTGTTTGTGTTTGTGTGTGTGTGTGTGTGTGTGTGTGTGTTATCACAGAGAATTGAGGAGCCTTTACATTTCAGGATTTAACCCATTCTTGCTTTCTCTACACCCATGACCTCTATGGTTCAGGTCTTGTCCACAAAGTTAGGCAGTATCATTTACCATCTTTTTGGGGGGACTGCCATACCCCTAATATGAACAGGGCAAGGACAAAGAAATCACTGTGATGTTTTTCCTAAAACACAGTTGATGGTAACGTGTGTGTCCTCCCCCTCTCTAGCCAGCAGTGTATTATATTTCCATTCCCTAAACAACAGGGCTTGTCAAAGTTGAGAAAAGAATAAAATCGAGACCATAATTAAGCCTAAAATGAGACCTTGATGAATACTCCATTGGCAATGAGTTTCTAGGAAACAGCAGGGAGCAGAGGAGAAGTAAAAGGAAGAAAACAGATTGCTGTGTGGTAGCTGTTCATCATTTTAAACTCTGTCCACACAGAGACTGGCAGGATGACAGGAAGCATCCTTGGGCTCTCAGGTGACACCAGGGAAGATGCTATACTGGATGTGAAGCAAACACAGGCCTGGAAACAAATATACTCAAGAGGGCTGCACAAGAGGAGATTGACAGTTGTTACATAGCACAGATGCTTTCTAGGCCATGGGATCTGTAAGTACTGCTATTCATTCTCTCCTGGTAAAGGACTAAAAGGGGATTCTCCTCGGGAAAGGAAGGATGAATGACAAGGGCTTGTCCATCAGTGCTGTAATGCTGACTGCAGGGTAGAGAGATTATCGCTCTTACAGGACCTGACTAGCTAGGATGTGAGCATTAAGAAGGTGTCACACTAGTACTTACCGCAGCTGAAACCACAAGGTTAAGGCTGAAGACAAATTCACTTGGTTATTTAGTAGACTATCAGGAAGGAAACTATGCCTAAAAGGCAGCAGAGTATGAGTAAGGAAAGTGATTTCAAAAGAAAAATGTGAATGCTCTGTGTGTGTGTGTGTGTGTGTGTGTGTGTGTGTGTGTGTGTGTGTGTGTGTATGTATGTATTATGTATATACAACACTCACATTTGTGGGCAAAGCCAGATTGTTTTTACTATAAAGCAACAGGTGTTATTAAAAGAGTTAGGGTTATTTTTGTTTTTTAAGGAATCATTAAGATAGTAAGAAGCAATGTTCTCTCGATGCCCATTTGATAAAATACTATAAAAATGAATCTTGAATGAAGAGAAATCAGTGACACTTTCAAAACCATGCTCTCCTTCCCTAGAGATGTCCTTTCTGCATCACATAAGCACTGAACCACTAATCAAAAAGGCTTGGGTAACCTGAGTCCTTCTTACTTTGCTGGTTAAACAATACTGGTTAGCCCAGGCCTTCTCTGATATTTTTGAGTACCTGGCCAACATAGCCCAGTGAATACCAAACACCCTGCTTGGTAAAAGAGAGCCTACTGTAGTCTCCTACTTTCTGTGCCTTCAACATGCGACCAGGATAAAATAAATCCCCAAATGGGGAACACAAAGATGGTGACACAGAGACAGGGAGTTGCAAGAATGATCTTAGTAGCTGTGTGCTTCCACTCAGTATGCAGAGGGGAAAAAAAAATCACACTGACAAAGTGGGAGAATCCACCAGACCTGGCAGCTGGACTCCATCTCCAGAGGAGGAAGCCAGACTTAGAATGACCCTATTCTAATTCTATTATGAGATCTATAGAAAAGACCCTACAATTTGGTTTTAATTTTTTAATCTCTTTTCATTAGGCAAACGCAAAGGTGGATTTAGGATACACACGACATCATCCTAGTCTATGTTTAGACATGAAAGATGCATGTGCTCCCACTGCCCATGAAGGGGTGAGAACAGAAGGGAAGTAACTAATGCCTTTGAGCTAAGGAATCCCCAGGACTGCAGAAACTCTCTGAAGTAGAAAGGAAGGGGCCTCCCTTGGAACAATCAGAAAGCATGGTCCGAGCATGATTTTAGTTCTGCATCTCTAGCTGTCCAAATGACAGGATGGTACATTTATGGGTTTGTTTTCATTAAGATTTATTTATATTCTGTGTGTGTGTGTGTGTGTGTGTGTGTGTGTTTTGCCTACATGTGTATGCATGCACTGTGTGCATGCTTTGTGCCCACAAAAGACAGAAGAGAACATCAGATCCCCTAGAACTGTAGTTACAGGTGATTGTGAGCTGCTATGTGGGTGCTGGAAAAAGAACCTGGGTCTTCTTCAAGAACAACCAGTGCTCTTAACCTCTGAGCAATCTCTCCAGCCTCCCTTTCTATTGTTTTTAACCACTCAGCTTTGGACAACTGGTCATGGACTCTCCTAAACCAATTTGAAAAGCTACCTTTCCTCTGTGTCCTATGGGAATCTCTCAAAGAACCAGAGCACAGTCAGCTTGCATGTACTCACCTGAAACAGCACAGAAGCACACAGGTGAGTGATATTGAGGCAAGACCAGATACAAGGCTGGGAAGAACGCCATAGTGCAAGGGCCTTTCTCAGTAAGACATATAGGCCACTCTGTGTTTTAACAACGTTGAAACTGCTCCATGAAAACCAGAGCCAGGCCCTTCTCAATTAATTAGGAAGGGTAAGGCAAGGCCGCACATACATAACATTCACTAAGAACCTCAGTGACGTGTAGCCACCGGTTGACTACTTCACGTGTGAAAGCTCACCTCATCTGAAAGAGAGATGATTGGTATGCCCGGTTCATGGATAAAGTTATCTCACGGAAAGTGATCACTAAGCTATTTAGTGGTAGAACCAGAATTTGCCTCCAGACAGACTCCAAGGAACTCTACCAAATTCAGAGACTGGAAGATTGAGAGGATTCTTGGTCTACTTTAGCATCTCCTTAGATAGAACTTCCATTAGGCACTGAACATACGGTGGAGCAAGAGCTGGACAGACCTTGATTTCACCAGTCTTCCTCCAATGGAACGATTTAAGCTGCTGGTCTCAACGCAAATGCCATCAGAAACCAGGTAGACATTATTAGCATAGGGTGTAGACAGAGTGGCTTGTAGCTGGGTTGTAACAGTCATCAGGAGAAAGTCACAATCAAATAACCAAAAATCAAACACTGGTAGAAACAAGGATTTCAGATTCTGAACTGGCCTGGTCTGGGGTGAGATGTGGAGTTTGGAAGTGGAGGGGTGGGTTTTATTAACATTCAATCTTGAGGGATCAAGGTCCAGAGCAGGAACCAAATACTGAACAAGTATTACTGTTGGAAACAGACAACTGGGATGGTAGATAAGGTAGATGGCTTATTCTGAATGGCCAGGAAGGCCTCAGGAAAACAGAAAGAGAGAAAGAGGGAAGGTGTTGGAAAACACCATCTGGTCATTCTGGTTATTGGCATGGGGCAACTTGTAGTTGGATAACACCATGCCAAGTGCCCCTCTCGGGTCATTCTGGGTAGTGGCATGGGGCAACTTGTAGTTGGATAACACCATGCCAAGTGCCCGTCTCGGGTCATTCTGGGTAGTGGCATGGGGCAGCCTTTTTTGTAATTTGCTTGTTCCTGTTGGCCCTCTAAACATTCATGCACATAGAGGATATTGTGGCCATCTGTTTTAGGAATGATATTCACTAGAATTTCCATGCCGTTGTCTCTAGAAGCTAGATCCACAGAAGATACTAGAGTTTGAGGGTAAAGAAAAGAAGGCTATAAAGAAAAAGATTGGGAAGAGAGGTAACAGATTGCTTTGCCATCAGCGGGAATTGCTGGGGGCAGGAAAACGGGATGAGAACCCAGGATTGCCAAGAGCAGAAGAAAGCTGAAGGGAGGACCCTGCACTTGAGGACTGGACAGCTGCCTGAGACTTATAGGTATGTATCAAGATACAGGGTCTGATGTGAGGCCATGAACATTTAGTGCATCCTAGATGAGAGATTTGGCAAGTGTAGAGAGTAAGATTAAATTTCCTGACACACCAGACTAAAACGGAACATGATTGATGGAAAAATAGACATAAAATATCTCCTTTTACTTTTGAGCTCATATATTTGGGTGAAATCCATACTAGACAGCAGTGAATCAGATCTGCAGTGAATTAAAATCTCCCATTTAAAACGTGCTTGGTCTCTAGGAGCTTAATTTACTCGGCTGTCACAGAGAGAGTTGATGGTGCCAGTCACGAGAAGTGTCAGCACTGTGCCGGTGTCATCTGTAGTCTGGTTATGGTGGCTAGACTGCCTGTGGCCGTTGGCATGATGAACATGTTCTTGCTTTCTCCTCTGGAGTCCGGACCATCTTTCACCAAGCTTATGTTTTGTGATCAGAGGCCAACAAGAAACTGCATTATGTCTTGCAGATATCTGTTTCAGGAGCTCCTGGTCAGGGTAATGGGAACACTTGCAGGAGGATTAGCAAGAATGTTCCAGAGAGGCAGGGCACAGAAAGGAGCCCCAGTGCCTCTGTTGGGCACACAACATGAACAACTTCACTAAATGTAAGTACAGGAGGAACTGGAGCTAAGAACTTGGACCCTAGCCTTTGCTTTATGACAATATAAAGAAAAAATGGAACCTCTGTGGAAGGAAGGTGGGAACTTTGAGCATTCACTGGAACCTACTCCCTGAGGCTTGTGTGATCAGCATAGTGAGACATTAAGTATCAAACTGTGTTTTGAGACCAAGTTTCTGTGGGTAACCTAGGCTGGTGCCAAACTGCCTTTGCCTCTCAGGAGCTGGGACTGTGAGCATGAGCCACCCCATGCAGCATTGAAGAGACTGGCATTTATGAGAGGACAGATGACAGTAATGAAGATTTCTGCACGTAGGTAAAAATTTATCAGGGGGTTATGGAGAGGATAGTTTTTGTGGGAGATCACCAGAGTTTCTGCCTCACTTAGTTTTTCTGAGAACCCCGCCTTCTGCTGGTCTTCATAGTAGATTTCACCCTGGCCCCCTCCAAAAGGGGAGACAAACCAAGGCCATCTCAAACTCCCTCTAGGGAAGTGGGTGGTTAGGAGGTAGGTGGTGACATTAAAGAAAAGGCAGTTCCCAGATGGCATTAAGGAACTTGTCCCCAGAATAAGTGCATTTATCACCAGGGATGCTATTATATAAGCAAGAGGTATATTAAATTATGTTCCAAAGTTGCCAATCATCTCTTCAATCTCAAACTTTCTCTTTCTCCTTCTCTCCAGCAGGATTTCAAAGGATCCACGTGGTCTGTGGCCACGTGGGGAAAATTCTGGAGTGAGCAAAACAAAAAAGCCTGGATTCTTGTTTCAGCTCTACCACCATGTTTGGTCTCTGCATTGTCAAAAGTCAGAACTGAGGTGACCACTGAGCTTCTGTTCACCTCTGATAATGACCCCTGGATCTTTATCCACCTCCAATACTCTATAATTCCATAGTTGATCACAGGGCACCATACCTGGTGTGACCGAAGCTGGATGTTTGGCTAACAGGCTCCCATTCTCTTCTCTGTCATATCCATAATAAAATAGAAGATAACCCACAGGCAGGCACCCTCCTACTTAGAGAGATTTTTTAAAAAATAGCCCTTCAGAACAGACCTTACCAATCATATCTGTGGAACATATTTTTCTAGACCCATATTTCCTACAAAGAGTGTTTAGTTTTCCTAGGGGGGAGATAAGGGAGAAATCCCTAATTCTCAAAGCAATCTCTTCATGAAACCTGATCTGGGCCCAGCAGTGAGTATCGTAAGGCACAAACCCAAAGAAGCCTTGCAAGAAAATGAGAGGAAATCATAGGAACAAAAATATATGTCTTTTACCACTATTTATGCCTGCCACAAAGAGCCGTTTGATTGTCATAACTTATCACATGTGCTCCAGAGAGCGAATGCCACAAGAACCAAAATCCATGATTTCGTTCAACCACCAAGCGCCAGCTGTAAACCAAGACACCCTTGTTCAGCATTACTGCTCCTCAGTGGGCAGCTGTTCTCAGGGACGGATTTGGGTTTGCACCAAAAGTCTGAGTGTGGAAAGTGTGCAGCTGGTGGGTTGGTTTGGCTCCCATTCAGGGCTCAATTCCATGATCACCTCCCCAAATGATGTGTGTGCCTCGTTGAAGTTGGGTTTAGCAAACCTGATGTTGCAGTTTACTGTAGTAGGGAGAAAGATTCTGAAGTAACCCATGAACTCCATGAGGTCTGGAGTCTTATGTTAAATATCTTTTATCCCCAATAAGCAGTCTGGCTGCCCCATTGCCCAATATCCAACTGTGGCCCTATTCCAATGTGTATTCAAAGCAAGGGAAAAAATGGTAGCATCACATATGAACATAACAGAACTACTGCTGTATTATGCATCCTGCTATCCATCTTCCCTTGAAATGGGAGCTTTACCCTTTGGGGAAGAGAGTTAGGTCTTTGTAAAACTCCTCGTCTAGCTGAGGGCTCAGCTCAATGCCTACCTGGAATGCATGAAACTCTGGGTTTGAGCCCCAGAACTGAAAACTGACAAACTCAACCTCATATTTTTCCTTTGTTTTTTTCTTGCTAGACTAGGACTCTGGAAAATCTTTCCCATTAAGAGATAGTCTAACTATAAAAGTTTAGATGAGATCTATGAGAAAGGCTGAGGATCCATGACAGGACCTGAAGAGAAGGAGAAAGGCTGAGAAAAACCTCAAGATTTTGTTGTTGTCCAGTCAAACTCACAGGGTATGGGACCGAATTTTGACATGGGCAGATGAGACTTTTCTAGGTGTCTGCTCACAGGAATCCAGCGCAATCTAGATGAGGTACTAAGTTCCAGACAGCTGAGAGACACATGCTAGAGACCATATGTGGTCCTGTGAGCCTGTGCACAAGTTCACGGTGCTTTGAAGAAGCAAAATTCTCTGAGTCTTATCTAGACTTCGGAATCTTTGAAAGGCTTACTCATCTGAGGACAAGAGAGCATTAAAGAAGATGATGCCATACCTTTCATTACAGCACTAGGGAGGCAGGGGCAGGTGAGTTTGAGACCAGCCTGGTCTATAGAGAGAGTACCAGGACAGCAAAGGCTACACAGAGAAGCCCTGTCTCAAACAAATAAACAAACAAACCCCACACACCACAAACAAAGCAAAACAAAAGATGTCCTCATGTTCAGCCCAGGAGAGTGCAGTTTTAAGCTTATTGCCATATTGCCATACGTGGTTTTAGTTTTACTCATGGGTTTCCCCTTTTCTTCACAAAGAACCATTGCCATCAGTTGCATTAAAGTAAGCTAGAAGAGGTGTGACCAATAATACTTCATCTCTATTTTCCCAACTCTCTATAGGTAACACAACATTTCCTTTTTATTTATTTAATTTATGCATCTGTTTATCAATTTATAACTTATTTTTTATTTTAACTCAACATATAAAGCATTAAATGTTACTATATTATTTTCAAACAAGCTATGTGTTCATAGGTTATTCTATCTCTCCACCTCCTCCCAACCTGCTCCCTGTTCCCCTCACCTTATAACCTTCTCCGAGTCTCCTTTCAGCTCTCATGGCTCATGCGGTCCTCATGCCCTTTCTCCACATGTTCCTTTAAGTGCATATGCGGGGTGCACTCGGATAAAATGTTTGTATGTGGGCAGATGGGGGTACATAGGTGGATCCCTCAAGTCTCAGGGAGTAGTATCATAAGATTTTAGTTGTTTAGGTTACCAATTAGATTATTGTGGTCTGTGATAACATACTACAAGAAGTTGCCAGGTGATTAGTTTGGGAGGAACAATGGGAAAATTTGGACCTTAGGTTATGTGCGTGTGTGTGTGTGTGTGTGTGTGTGTGTGTGTGTGTGTACATACAAGTACATAAATACATATATAACTTAAAATATATATAGGTCCAAAACACATACATTTAAACACACACAAATACACATGCACATGCACACGCATATGCACATGCACAATCATATACACATGAGGAACAGGAGGACAGCAGAAATCCTGGGCCAAAGTAAAACTGAAACCAAGCAAGACAGCTGCTAAACCCTCTAATTCCACGCCCAGCATTAGGGATTGTGATGGCAACCTATGGGTTGGGTATCTGTATTCCTCTGCTTTCTGTAGCACATGCAGCATATGGTTTTCCTTCATGGAAATCCCATGGTCCTGGCAGCTCTAACATCTGGGGGTCTCAGTTGCAACTAAAGCTTTGCCTCCCACAGCCTACTCAAGAGTTACCCACAAGAACTCAATCCTTCCTCACAGAGCCTGGCCTCAGATCCTTCCTGAAACCTTGGTGCAAACCTTCATGACCTTGTTACTCTTGCACTTTGTTTGCCTCCAAAAATCAGCATGTGGCTGATGCTTCCAGGTTTGGCTGCCAGCTAACAATATAGCCTAGCCCCAGGTCCACCTTTACGGATGTCTTGCAGTGCCTGAGTGTCTGAACCTCAGAAAACATTTCCTTAGGAGGTTGTCTTTCCACAGAAAACCCTGCAGTAGAAAGCTCTGTACTTAGGTACCCCCTTTTAAATGAATTCGCCTTCTTATGCTCTGGAGCCCTCTGCAGAGAAGCCTTGCTTACATTTATCCTCCTAGAGAATAAGGGATTTCTTTTGCACCAACCCCTTCAAAAATTACAGCTGCTCCATCAGCAACTTCCCTGACCATAATTGGAATTATGTTCACCCTCAATTCCTTGCTACTTCTCTATTTTTTTTATTTCCCCTTCTCTCTTTTTCCATTTCTTATGTAAAATGTGACTAAAAGCAGCGAGTAGTAACCACGCCAAGGCCTGGATGCTATGCTGTCTTGAAATTCCTCTGCCAAGAAACCTAATCCATTAGTTCAGAATTCAGTTTTTCTCCAGTTCTCAGAGCATGAACAATACACAGCCAGATTCTTCGCCAGAATCAAACATGAATGGCTGCTGGCCTCGTTACTTTTGGAGTCTTCATTCTGCTCTGAAAACACAAACATGGTAGTTACTGTTTATGTTTACATCAGTAATTTGGTCTTCCATGTCCCTACCTGAGTGCCCTGTTAAGTTCTGCTCCTCTAGCCCACAGCTCCAATCTTTCAAATTTATCTTGAATTTGAAAACCAGTTCCAAACCATCTGTTTCAATTTTTCACAGCAGTATCCCAACTTCAAAGTATTAATTTTCTGTTTTCTTATTCTTTTTGATGTGATCAACTAACTGGTAAGAACCATAAGGAAGGCAGATGGATTTTGATCCACTGTGTGACAGGTTATAGTCTATCATGTTGTGGAAGGCGTGGCACTGGGTCACTCCACAGCAGCAGCAATGTATGGCGACTAGCTGCTTAGCATAGCAGGAAGCAATGAGAAACAATGCGACTACTTAGCTTTCCTCTTATTCTTCTGTTATTCCACTTAAGCCTCGGGCCAAGATATGGTGATATCCGCAGTCAGGGTTTCTCTCTGAAATGTCCTCCCAGGCATACACAGGGGTGTGATTCATTCTCCTAAGTGATTCTGAATTCAGCTAAATTGATAAAAAATATTGACCCCAGCAGGGTCTTGGATAATATCACTTTTGTGTGAAAGGCACAGTCCCAAATTTGCTGAAGAATCACTACCATCTTTCTTGAGATTTAGTGGGAGTTAGAGAAAATACATGCCTGAAAATGATAATTCGGCATGTGCAGTTGCAGTGTATTTACATATCATTTGATATAGCACAGGTTTTCTTTTAGATTACATGGACCTTCTAAACTAATGGTGCTCAAGTTCTATTACAGTTTTTCTTGAGTGTATATGAAACACAGAATGTAAAGCCCCCTGTTTTAGTCATTCTCACAGAGGAAGAATCTGGCCAACCTATAAATGAAGACAATATAAATATTAATTAAATTAAATTAATTAAATTAATATAAATATCAATAAATATTATAAATGCCAAATGCCCAGATGCTTCAAACAGAAAGTAAGCAAACTGGCCATTGTTCTTTGCTGACCCTTGATTCCATTCAAAGTGGAACATAATATAACATTATAAATTCAGTTGGAGGCATAATACTGATAATGAAATTAATTTTACACTAATTGATTAAATAAAAGTAACATGTGGAAAAGGATGTAGGCAATGCTTTTACTTAAAATGTCAACAGAGTGAACAAGTTCAGACAGTTCAAAATCACTTATAATACACATTAGATCTATAATTAGATCTATAATTTTATCAAACAACTTTTAATGCCCTGGCATACAGAGTGATCGCTGGACAATCCTGTGGTACCAAAAAGTAAGAAAGTTCCAAGAATAAATGATGGGAGTACATCAAAGTATACGAGAGCCAAAACAGGAGTTTCTGATATCCTATAACAAAATAATTTGAGCACAAAAATAAAGAACATAGTATTAGGTTATAGCCTAGAATATAAAATAAACATCCAAGGATCTATACCAATATAAATAATGATTAGATAAATAAATAATGAGAGAAGAGACTAATATTTCTTGCATTGTATTTCAAATAGTTTGTCTATTCCCCTCTCCAGTAGATTAATGCCCCCACTTCTGCTCTCACGTGTGGGCTGCACTTTATGATTGGCTTCTAAAAGTTAGAGTATGGAAATGAGAAACACAAAGTCTGGTGAATACTGAATCCAATCGGGTAAACAAGATCAGCATCGCCATCATTGATAGCATTAGCATATGAGTTATTAACAAGGGATTTCATTTCAGTGGTATTGGGGTGCTGAGGCAGGGGAAGAGATGTAAATTTAGGGTAGTATTGGTCACATAAGTATAAGACCCTACATCAAAACAAAAAATTCAGCTCAAAATAGGGCTTTATGAATTCCAATCCCTGGAAATCGGGGATATCCCAGCTCCTTCTTACCCAGTATCTGATGAAAACCTTGAGCAGAATGGTCACAAGGATCCCTGCCACAAACTGAGGCAGATAACATAGTATTAGTGGAGGCAGATAACAGTGCTTGCTATGCTGTCCTTGGCTTCTGCATTCTCTGATGCCCCTATAGCAGAAGCAGTAGCAGCCCTCACAGCCCAGGCCCACATTCTGTAGTTAACATCACATAAATGTGTGCACCCTCTGGTCTGTACTTTCCACCGAGCCAGGAAAATTGGACTGACTTAAGGTGATAGCTTGCTACCAGAAGCCTGTCCTCACATCTCTGATCTGACCTGTCTAGACAGAGATTCCAAACCTGAGGCAGATCAATTTTAGCAGCCCAGGAAGGGGAGCTATCCTCCCTGGAGGTTTGAGTGACATCAGAATGGACAAGCAAGGGGAATCATATCACCTACTTTCCAGAGGAAATTTAAAAATAGTAGCAACCTCCTTCTGCTGGCAGGCTGGTAACCGTGTATCTAGGACACCTTAGGAGGCAATCCATCTATTGTGACTAGTCCTGTAGGGAGACACAATATTTTTTTACTGAATTTGCAGAACACCAAGGCAATTGGGCGATTGTCAGCCTACCTGGTAGTCCTGTAGGGAGACACAATATTTTTTTACTGAATTTGCAGAACACCAAGGCAATTGGGCGATTGTCAGCCTACCTGGTAGGTTTTGACGAGAAGTTTGTATTTAATTGGAATCATAGGCTCTGATTACTTGTCTCAGTTGCCAAGACTGAGCAGTTCAAGCGTAGCATCAGAGTTGGTCATGCTCCACTTTATACTGAGCTGCAGAAAGAACAGAGTGTAGTATACTCATTCATTCATTCATTCATTCATTCATTCACTTGACACCTGCTACTTTCCGGACATGACACTGGGCTCTGGAGACTCAGACTCCATATGATATGTTGTCTTCTTGAGAAACTCATAGGCCTGGGCTCCAGTCCCATATGTAACCTGAACAGCTGCTCATGCTCTACTGGTGCCTTGACCTTTTTTCTAGGTCTGGCTCTGATTACGTGCATGAGATAAGGCTAAGTGTATTTGCTAGGGATCGATACCGGGTTATATCATTATGTAATGCTGGCATCTCCAATATTACATAGACGTGCTGGCACCTTCCACAGTACAGATGCTGTGTTTTGTAGAAACAATATGAAGGGATGTCGTCTTTTCCTCCATGGAGCTTTTTTTCCTGTGAAGGTAAAATCACTGGGATTTGAGACCTAACACTGTATTACAGTGGTAAACAGGGGACAGTGGATGAGGGCAGGCTCCTTGGAGGAAAACTGAGTTGATTCTTTGAGGATAAGGAGGAAGGAATCATCAGTCTAAGGTCCTGAGAGAAGAAATTCCAGGAAAATGGGAGATTATAAAGAAAAAACAGGACAGGAAGCAGGAAAAATGCTACTTACATTAGAAAATCCTATGCAGGCTAACATCACTGAGAGTACGGGAAGAAGAGATAGAAACTGACAGGGTAGAAAAGGAGAGTGACAGGCAGGAGGAGCTGGGCAGAGGAAAGGGAGAGGAACATAGCAGTATGACAAGAGTTACAAATAGAGCAGGGTAAGAACTCTGTAGTATGCACAAAGTTGTGGTGGCTCTGATCTCCAGCACTGCATAAAACAATGAAGTGCTGCCACAGGTCTCTGAGTCAAGCACTCAAGAAGCAGAGATGGGAGGATCAAAAGTTCAAGGTCATCGTTGGCTAAAAGGCAATTCAAGGGCACCAGGGTATGGTGAGCTTTGTCCCCTATGCCTAAATGTTGGAACCCCAGGGTTTCAGTGACCACAGAGCAGGACGGTAAGGTTGGACATGAGCAACAAAGAGTGAGCGTTCAGAGAAGACAGTGTAGAGATTGGCTGCCAAGGTCTAGACAGAGGGTCTTCTTCCTTTCCCTTGCTCTCTGCACTCCCTCACTTTTTTCCCTTCTTTTGGGACCTTTGGGAATCTGTGGGACATTTGCAGGCAGGAAGGAATGCAGTGCTGGTGGCCCATGGCTAGTCAACAGGCCGACGTGGTTTCATGACTCTATGGAGCTGGTGGCATCCATCCATTCCTGTTGGAATTCCTCACAGTTAAGACCACAGTGCAGCCCTTAAGAAGGCTGAGACTGTCTGGAAGTGACTCAAGGATGGCATGATGATACCAGACCCTAAGAATCTAACTACATAGTGTAGCAACACCATCTTTAACAAAGCTGCTTTCTTCTTTTCTTGTGTGGCTTGGACTGAATGGAAAGGGCTGGACTTGTTTGTAGCCAGCACCAGTCTGTGAAGGGTCTTATGATCTCCTTACATTCTTGTGACTCTCAGTACATGGACCTGAGCTAAAAGTGTTTCCAATACAGTCCAATGAGAATCAAATGGGAGCTGAGACCCACTAGAATAAATGAAAGGGTGGCCTTAAGCTTTCTCCATCAGTAGACTTCTCCTCACCATGACAAATATCTGAAAGACACAATATAAAGGAGAAAGGATTAATTTGTCTCATGATTTCTGAGGTTCATAGCTGCGATCAAACAGTTATGTTGCCTTTAGGTCCATGATGATGGAGGGATATGGCCAAGGGAGGGAATGGTGGAGCTTCTCACCTCACAGCAGGCAGGAAACAGAGACGAAAACCAGAAAGGAACCAGGGTCAAGATTTACCCTGCAGAGGTGCATTCCAACTCCCTCCTACAGCTCTATAACCTCTCAACCACTCAGAAACTATTCAGGATCTGAATCAGTCTTGGGATTAAGTCATTGATTTGCTCAAAGCCCTCGTGATCAAGTTACTTTCCAAAACCCCAAGGACTGAAACCCAAGTGGTCAAAACCTGAAACCTCAGAGGACATCTTAGATAAAAATCCCAGTCATCTCCACATGCATAAGAAATTTAACAACTGAAGGGAGCTATGACAAGACCAGGAAGTAAATACCAGTCTGAGTGACATTGTGTGTGGGACTTAAAGTTCTGTGCCACATTGCCTGGGAATGGGGAGGCACATCAGTTCCATCACCAATGAGCATTGCAGCCCTCAAGCCATGATCCAGTCACGTCTCTCTGTGCTTAGGTTTCCTCATCTGCAACGTGGGATATAAAGTACCCATGATGCAGGGTGCAAAGCCTTCATAGGGTGTGAGGAGCGTCCTTGTTGGGCTCTCATAAAAATCTATCCAGTGTAAATGAAATTTGAGAGATCACATAGCAACTCATAAAGAACTACAAATATTACACATCAATCTTTTGGGGAAAAAAATCAATGAAACAACAAAAAAGCAAAAATTAAAAAGATGGGGTTTTTTGAACCCCATAGAACTCAGGCTTAATTTTTTAAGGTAACTGAATACAGAACAAGGTTTCTAAAAGTAAACTTGAGGAGGGACTCTTATGAGAGCTGGTGTGAGTAGCTCAGAGATGAGCAAAGCAGCCTACTATCAGGTAACCCCACAGCACTCGGTTTTGTCCAGATAAGGGCCTTGTGCTATGGCTGCACTGGCCTGTTACAGTTTAAAGCATGGCCAAGCACATCCCAGTGTCTCTGACTTAATCCTCTAAACTCACTACCAAGGAGGAGCTCTTCTTTATGCCCTACCCAGGTCTTTTTATTTAACACTGAGCTCCTCTGGGCTCCCGGCCCAGACTTCCAGCAGTGGTAAACAGCAGTCTGTTTCAGGTTTCTAGAACACTGTGTCTCACCTGGGTTCTGTCCTGTTAAGTTTGATATCTCTGTGCTTTCTTGATTTTGCTTTGTTTGAAACTTCCTCTGAACTATAGCTGTCAGGGACATACAGATTTCTGTTCTTATCTAGATAAACTAGAGAGATAGTTGCAAGTCTGTAAAGTTATCCATTCTCCTTACAACCGTCATGGCCCATTCAATCAAATTGCTTGTTGCAGGGACTCAAAAGTGATGTCCATAGTTAACAGAGAAAGGGACGCCTGGTGAGAGGATGGTTGGTCCCAAAACTAACGCCACTCCTGCTTATACACCGATGCATGTGTACCCAAACACACACATACACACACACACACACGCACACGCACAAACACACTCACACATTTCTTCACTTCAAATTTTAACAAGTGCAAGAAAATAGTTTCTGATTTATGTAGTTTACTTATGTATAAGTTGAGAAACTACCCGTTAGTAGTTACATAATATTTTCTACCTTAAGCTACAAAGAAATGCAGCTCATGTCAACTAACCATCAAGCCTATCACAAGGATAAAGACCTGAGTCAGTCAGTAAGGAGATGAGTCAAGACAGGAGATTTTATAGAGTGACACATGAAGGTTTTGATCCAGTCCATCAGAAAAGAACCCCTGGCACTGTAGACTCAATCACTTAGGTCTTGGTTAATAGGCAATAAATAGGGCTTAGAGATGCTTGAGTCAGCAAAGTGCTTGCCATGCAAGCATGAAGGCCTTAATTCTGATGCCCAGAAACTACATAAAAACTAAGTGCAATAGTATCTGTCATTGTGGGGCTGGGGCAGGGAAGACAGGAAGATCCCTGGGGCTTGCTAGCCAGCTACTATCCTAGGTGAGTCAGTGAGATTTGTGTTCAGAAAGAGACTCTGTCTCAAAAGAGAAAGGAAAAAAAAGGAATTAGAAAAGAGAGCGAAGTGAATGAGGAAGACACCAGCCTCTATCTCTGACCTACATGTGTACACATACACACAAACATGCACATACAGGCAGACACACATACACACACACACACACACACAGGAACACAAACACACATACAAAGAGACTATGAATAGACATTGCAGATAAATAGCAGGATCTGACTCTAGCCCTGAATAATAACACTGACCAGAAGAGAGAATCTACATGCATGTAATGTTGCTTCTGTTTTGGTTGCTCTTGAAACTACCCACCCACACATGCACACATACTAGTTCCTATTGCAAATGAAGCCCCAGGGAGAACAGTCTGTGTTGCAAAATGGGGAGATAAGCAAGTGACTATTTTAAAATTGCAGTTAGAAAAAATAGAACTCCAGATAAAATTTGAGATAAGGTTCCAAATAAAGTCTTATGATTTGTGGGTCCTACACAAAATAAAAGAACCCCTAAAATAGCATAGTATTGGACAAAAACAGACACATGGGCCAATGGAAAAGAACCTAGGTGGAAACCTGCACCTCCCCAACATGCTCAATCCCAACAATGGTGCTAAGAGCACATCAGAAGCAGTGGCCTTTGGAAAATTGGATAACCTCTTAGGAATGAAAGTAGACTCCTGTCTCACTTACTACAGAAACCACTCAAAATGGATAAAAGACTCAAATGTGAAACCCAAAAGTACAAATCAACTAGATGGAAATATAGGGCAAACTCTTCAGGACATTGGAATCAGCAAGAGGTCTTGGGGAAAATACCGGTGTACAGGAACCAAAAGCAAAAATGAACAAAGAGGACCACGTCAGATCAAAGCCCTGCTCCACAAGAGAGAGCAATCAAGAGGGAAGAGAGAAACTGCACAATGGGAGAGATAACAATAGGGGAACATGCAGGATATATAAAGCACTCAAAACGTTAAGAGAAAATAAGGAGAAAGTTGATTTTAACATGGTCTGAACAAGCATTTTTTTCTAAATAAGATATATAGATATCCAACAGGTATATGGAAAAAATGCTTAATATCACTAATCATTAGAAAAACACAATCAAGACTGCAGTGGGAGGCTGGGAAGGTGGTTGACTGGATAGAATGCTCAAGCATGAGGAACTGAGTTGGGATCCTCACCACCCACCTAAAAAATCAAAAGTGATGCACATACCCCTAATCCTGAAAGCAAGAGGCAAAGACAGAGGCTCTTGGGAGTCTGCCAACCATTGAGTTTCTCCTGTTAGTGAGAGCCAGGTTCAGTAAGAGACCCTGCTTCAAAAAGTAATGTGGAGTGCAAAAGAAAAAGACGTGTACACTATCCTTTCCCTCTGGCGTCCACATGTGCACACATGGGCACATGCATCTACACACTAACATGCACACATGTTTATGTATACACACACAGATGCACATGTACATACAAATCAATCCTTTATAAAATAATACATTCTTTCAGTGAAACAACATAAAAGTGCTAGTGAAGACAAAGAGAAAGGGGCCCTTGAGCACTGTTGTTAGAAAAATTAGTGCATATATCATGGGAAACAATATGGAGACCTCACTATGGAGGGAGCATATGTTCCCACTGTGATGTGTATGCTCATTCTTGTCTGTTGATATCCAGTTATTCTAGTGATGCCTGATCACAGGTGGTGATGGATAGAGGAGCCTGTAGGTATAAACCTCTGAAAGGGTAAACCAAAATAACTCTCCTTTTTACTGGTTGATTAGCATGCTGTTTTGTTATAACAACTGAAAGCTGGTCATAGAAACTAATGATGAAGAGTTTATTCTGCTACTTTTGTGACAGATAAAGGATGTTATGCACACAAATTATTTGATACCATTTCATCTTCATGTAAGTACTCAGTAAACACCAACCTATAATTTTGGTGATAATGACTGAACTGTGTAACCCTGCAGAGAAAAAATTTGGAAGAAGGAGGTAAGAACAGATGTTGAAGATAAAAATATGTCTAAAATGAGTATCTTGGAGTCTTTCTCCAGACCAGTCTCTCTTTCTTGCACATTCACTAAAATTCCTGATAAAAATCAAGAGCCCCAGTTTTCCCTGCAATAGTTAATTACCAACAACTTAAAAAATTAAACTGCAGGCCTACAAGATGACACAGTGAGTAAAGCTATATTCCACTAAGCCTGATAGCCTGAATTTGATCCCAAGAAATCATTTCAAGAAAGAACTGAGTGTCATAGTTTGTCCTCTGACCTGCACAAACATGGATGCCTTGGCACATACACACAAACACACATTAATTAATGTAAAAATTATAAAAACTACATTGTTTTAAATAACAGATAGTTTGTGTATTGTCAGAGGTTTACCATCAGTTTGAGAACTGAGTCCTTAGACTTTGGACCCCATTCTATGGAGGTGATTTTAGTCAAACAAAGGCCAGAAAGACAATAGAAAGGAACAACCCATGGCTCCAGCTGCATATATAGTAGAAGATGGCCTTGTCACACATCAATAAAAGGAGAGGCCCTTGGTTCTGTGAAGGCTTGATAATCCAGTGTGGAGGAATGTCAGGGCAGGGAGGCAGGAGGGAGTGAGTGGGTGGGTAGGGGAGCACTCTCATAAAAGAAGGGGGAGAGGGATGGATAGATGGTTTCTGGAGGGGAAACTGTGACAGGGGTAACATTTGAAATGTAAACAAAGAAAATATTCAATAAAAGAAAAGAAAAAAATCATCTGTTAAGGTAAATTTAAAAAACAATCATCCTTGTTCTTAAACACCAGAGGCTGACTGGTTGGCAAGGGTAGAGAAATGAGAAAAGAGAAAAGAATTGAAGTTTTAGATATGAGATCTATTTATACAAGTAATTAGTCTAGAGACTTTGGAAAGGCAACAGTCCAGTGACCCAGAGTTTTCTAAGGATTGTGTCCTACCTCCATCATAAAGAAGGAAGCTAGTGGCTCAAAGGCTACCTGCTGTTATGGTTACTTCTCCCACTTAAAAATCTTAACCTTTTAGTAATTATTAATTGGAGGAATTTACTTCCACTTTTGAATTTCTGACTTCTGAGAAACCAGATGATGAGAATAGAGTCTGCTATCTCACAGAAAAACTCCACCCCCCCACCTGACCCCTACTCCCTTTCCTCCATCCCTCCCTTCCTCTCCTCCCCTGATTTTCTTAATATGAGTTAGCTAATAGCACTTCAAAAGCTCTTTGGCTTTGGGGCTGCAGGACAGTATTATTTTTTATTTTTGTGCTGTGTCACACATTTACAGTACTTTAAAATAACTATGTGGCCATGAAAAACTGATTCTAAAGTCAGTGTAAAGAAGGAAAAGATACAGAATAGTCAGCACAATATTAAAAGAGAAGGGCAAAGCTGAGGACTAAGATGACTTCAGGACCAAGCATAAAGTTACAATAATACAGTGTAGAAATGCTTTAAAGAAATAGATTAGAAAAGCAAAGTAGAAAGTTTAGGGTTAATCAATCCCTCATAAGTGCAGTCAACTGATATTGACAAAAGAGCAAAGGCAATACAATAGAGAAGAGGGTTTTTACACCAACTGATGCTGGAACAACTAGATGTCTACAGGCAATAAACAACAAATAAAAACTGAGATTCAGATTTTTATGACCAGCACAATGTGGACATTCAAAAATAGATCATTGCCCTAAAGAAAGATGAAGCTGTAAACCATTAGAAAACAACCTGAGATAATCTAGACGTCATTGCTAGGCTCATGGTGTTTCAAATTCAATACCAAAGGTATAGTTCATTAACAGGTTGGTTATGAAGTAGGTTCTGTGGAAATTTAAATTGTTCCACAGAAGTCACATCAACAGGAAGATATATACCCTCGAAAATATTATTTGCAAAAGATTATCAGATAAAAGGGTGTTGTCCAAGTTGAACAATAAGAACGCAAACAATCCAATTAAGATGACAAAATAGTCTGAACAAACAACTCATCAAAGGAGAAACCAAGATGGAAATAAACATGAGAAAAGATGTTCACTAACACATGTCAATGGGTGATTTACTAAAACAATAGTGAATGCTCCTACACACCTATTAGAATGGCCAAACCCCAAACACTGACAGTGACAAGGGCAGTCTAGGACATGGAACAAAGCAGTCAGAGAGACTATTCACCAATACTGTGAGTGTAAAATGGAACAGATACGTTAGAAGACAGTTTGGCAGTTTCTTGAATAAACTAATAAACCCTAATTATCTGTTCCATCAATTGTGCTTTCTTGGTGCTTATGCAGTGAATTAAAAACTCCAGTCTACCCAAAACATACAAAAAAGATCTGCCAATAATTGGCAAAACTTGAAAGCAGCCATGTTACCCTGCAGGAAATGAACAGAAATAATATAGTAAACCCAGACAACAAAGTGTTACTCAGCATGCATGAACACATACACATAAACACACACACACACACACACACACACACACACACACACACACACACACACACAAGCTCATAAAATATTTGAAAAGACATGGAAGAAACTTAACTGTGTATGAGTACCAAAAGAAGCTAGTATGATATGAATCCACTGTGTATTTGTGTTTTATCCAAATTATATAGAAAATTCTGGAAAGAGAATATCACAGAAATAGTACAGAATGCAACTGAGAGACCATGTATTTGTCAAGACCCACAGAAGATGCACTGAGATTGAGGTCTAATAAAAGCATGAACTAAGCAGGATAAGGATGTGATAGCCATGAATGTGTCACTCTGGCATAGAAGGTTGAAGGTGGAAGAGTTATCTGTTCTTCTGTGGGGCAGGAGGTACCTGTGAGTACTTTTCATCCAATTTTGTTCAGAATCTAACCCTTCTTTGAGAAAGAAATTTTGATTCTTAAAATTGGATAGTATATGTTCAGTATGACAGTAGACAGCACAAAGTGCAGGTGATCCTACCCCAGATGTCAAAGAATGTGTAAGGAAATTGCAAACAGCAGATGAAATGCCCATAAAAGAGAACAGTAGAAAAACATATAATTCAATGAGATGGTTCCACTCTGATTATTTTCTGCACCATCATCTCTAGAACATAACTCTCAATACCCAGCACATTGTAGGAAGACCCCCAGTTTAAATGCCCACAACCAAACATAACTGCTGTTACCAAGCATTATGTTTTAGCAACTGAAATCATCCCTTATAATGTAGGAAGCAATAATCTGTGGAGCCCCAGTTATGACCCCAACAACTGTTCCCGTTAGCCTGTTACACAACTACTCTGTGCCGGTAAAACAATTTGCACAGGGCCTGGCATTGAGCACCATCCCATAAACAGCGCTTCAGCTTGTTATGACAGAAGGTGGAAGTGTCTACTGTTCATTATAAGGGTACAAGAGGCATCTGGCATACAGCAGACACCACCTCGCCGTGTTATTTTTCAGATTATGAAACTAAATATGGTGCAAAGTGTGCTCTACACACAGGCAGCTTCAGCAGTTTTTGACAGAAATTCAAGGCTTTGGTCCCTACCTTAGACCTATGCAATAAAAATCCCTGAGGGTGAGCCAGAACCTGTTTAAATGCAAGTAACACAAAGCTGAGGAATAACAAGTAGAATTCAGTCTCATACACACACATACACATACACACACACATATGTGCACACACACATTGTACACACACACACACACACACATACAATTAGAGATAGCTAAAATTAAAGTATAATATCTTGCCCCTTTTCCATTTTCAAATTAACCCTGGGCATTGGTTCCTTAAACAAAGGGAGTTGACAGAGTTGCTGTTCAAACACAACGAAAAACAAGGACCTACTTACTGCATTTGGGGCAACCACAATCTGGTATTTTAAGGTGTTGGCTAACAAATGAGTGATAGAGCTGAGCCTGTCACAGGACTCTCCATGTAAAGGAATGGCATTCCAATACATACTGCAACCGGAATAGAACACGAAGCTTGAAGAGATGCAGGGAAAACCATCCACAGCCAATCACAGACTGTCTGGCTGCAAATATGCGAAAGGTTCATAAGAGGTAAGCCATAAGCCCATAGGTTAATGATAGCTAAGCTGCAGTCAGGGAGGATTGGAAGATGATTGCTGATTGGCACAAGGTTTCCTTTGGGGTAGCAGAAAATATCCTGAAGTTGATTTGGGTGGCCAATGATTCTAGGACTGCAAAAAAACACTGGATTCCCCATCATCTAATAGATGGCTCTCCATCCAGACACATTTAGCAACATTAACTGGGCTTGATGGGTTATCAAAACAACAATAAAATGATACAAAATTGGGAATGGAGGGACATGTTGGGGAGGATACAGAGGGGACATTGGAGGTTGAAACTAAGGGGGGGCTTATGATTCTATTTGATTATATACATGTATAAAAATCTCGGGAAAAATAAAATTACAATAAGAAAGTAAATGATAACCCAGTGTAAGAACATCTAAAGGCCAGGGCTACTATGGAGATGAAATCTTCAGGTCAAGAGCTCTTCTTATTCATTGCCATACAACAAAAGTTCATGCCTGCTTTTAGAACTATTTGGTTATTTGCAAAACTGGCATGAAGTAGAAGCAGATTCTGTGGTATTAGTGCAAGTATTTGTCCTTCCATGCTACCTCTACCAATAGACACTGTCATCACCAGGGTCCACAGACTACAAACACATACCAAAAGATGACTGCAGAGAATAGCAGGTTGCTAAAGATCCCACCACCAACCCTCACTCATAAGCAACCCTGAGGAATCTGTGATCTTCCCCCCAACTCAAACCTCTTGTTTGAGTTCCTTTCTCTACAAAGACCTCCAACCAGTTTCTGGTTACCTGGGACTCCACACATGGTTTTCAACCTGTCAAGTGCCTGAGACATAGGAGTAGGTTGGTAGTTAGTGACAATGGTAGATTCAATCACCAAGTAAAAGAAGAACAAATGCTGGCACACTGACTTAAGACTGAAGTCAAAAGCTAAGCATGGTAACTCAATCCTGTAATCCCAGAACCTGGGATGCAGAAGCAGGTGGACTTCTGTAAGACTGATATCAGCCTACGCTACAGAGTGAGACCCTGTGGCCAAATCAAGGCAAGCCAAAGCCAATACCACTAGGCTGGGCAGTTCTTTCTATGTCCCCGGGTGTAGTTAGATTTAAATATGATGTGCAGGCATGCCTTTGCCTTCAACATGAGTCTCGTCAGCTCATGTCTTTGGAGGACAGGACTTCCAACAGCATTCTACATGACAAGGAACACATCCTACTCTATATGACAAGGAACACATCCTACATCTGAGTTATTAGACTGTTCAACCCTTCCAATGAAGTGGCTCTACCATACCAAATTGTTAAAGTATAATTCAATTACATTTAGTAGCTATTAGCTACTAAACTGGATAGTGCAGTTCTATAATTTAAAAAGAGCCATCCAAGTTTAGAAATATGCAAGTTTAGTATGTATTCAACTCATAGCTAAGATCGCAACCTTAAGATACGACATAATCCAGTTGTCAAAACTCCTTGATATTATTGTTTCATGTTTCAGATGTATTTAATGGATAGACTGCGTCTTCAAGGAATTATTCAAAATGTTGTTGGTATCCGTCTTTGAAATAGAGTTGCAATTTTGTTTTTGTATTGCTTTTCTACTTTCTCTAAAATAAAAGATTTTCTGGGAAAGCTTTAAAGTGATCATTTCTTCATTCAGCTGAAAAATTCTACACCTCCTCCAAGTACACACAGCATTTGCAAAAACTTCCCACTCTATTCATTTCTAATTGCAACATTACTGTGTGATTGCGCTTTTCCTGTGGCTAGAAGTATACACAATTACCCAACAGTTTGATGACAGAGAGGCACAAATGAATTGGAATATGTCACATGCAGACTTGAAGGGTGGTATGAGAGAGCCCATACCCTTTCAAGCCCTGGGGGCTTATCACAGACAACAAACCACAGTCCATGATTTCAAAGACTCTATCTGGGAGGTGAGTCACCCCAGCCCTGGTGGAGTGGTCCTGATCTTGGGAAGCAGCCAATAGGAAGACCAGATGAAGGGAGCCCACCCTCTAATAACAGAGACAGACCCAAGTGCAGGCCAAAACAAATGCATTACCTCATGTCAGGGCTATTATCCTCAATCAAAGCCTCTCTCCCTTGGGAATACAAATTGGGTGGAGGTGGAGAGAGAGAGAGGGAGGAGACAGGAAGCAGGCTGTAAATACAAACATGGCCAGCCTCCGACAGATTAATCTCCTGAGGTAATTGTAAAGTTATTGAATACCCATGCAGAAGAATCTTGAGAGGGGTCATTACATCCATTCTCCTGCCTCTACTGCTGGAACCTACATTATCTCTAGTTGTGACAAAGCCGTTATTTCAAAGGCTACAAAGACAGTGATAAGGACCGGAAATAATAGATTTAATCTAATTTCCCCAGAATATTGTCTGATAACTACCTATGGTTTTGCTAGAGTCTGGCCATGTGTATGCACCACCATCACTTTGTGTCCTCACTCACCTCGCCACACAGAAACACCTCCTCCCTTCATGTAAGCATCATCACAGTGCTATTTAGAAATAATTTCTTCACTCTAGGGAGATAGGACAAAATAAGAGAGAAAATGAAAAAAAATATTTGTTATGTATATGATACTGTAGGTGACAATCCAGTTACCTATTGATGGTGGAGTTAATGAATGGGATGTATCTCTCTACTTCTAGATTTGTGACAGAATTGTGATCAGACCAACGTCATATATAGCAAGGAAGGCCATGGTGACCATTCCCCTGTCTCAACATTCCCTTTCCCCATACATGGCACAAACTATACATCAGACTGGGATGTTTGCCCTACACCTGGAGACATGTGTTTCCTGTGTTTTTACTTCCCTCTTCCATCTGTCCTCTTCCCCCATAATCAAACAAACAAACAAACAAAAGAATCTTCATAGCTAGAGAAGCACAAAATTTTCCACTTCCTGGTTAAAATCGAGTGGATTTTTCCATACTGGGCTTCCTGAAGTTGAAGCTTTGGAATTCTAGTAATGAAGATATGATGTCAGTGCAGCTTCACATGGAAAGAGGAACTACCACACAGTCCTGAGTTCGATCACCAGTACCACTGAAGGAAAAACTGAGGTATTTGCTGCCAGGCCAAACAGCTTGAGTTTGATCCCTAGAACATACATGGTAGAAGTCGGAAACTGGTTTTCACAACAAACTGTCCTCCAACTTCCACACACATGTCATGGAATAGGTGTCTTCCTCACATATACAAGCATCTATAAATAAATGTAATAAAAATATAAAGACTAGAATGAACGGACCCAATAATAAAATATGTATATTTATCATTCCTCTCAGAACCTCACTGTATTGATAAATATTACACTGTTTTGGTCAGAGCCGTGTCTTGCCCTATGCTCTGAGGGCTTTTACAAGGGAAGAGTCTTGAGTTTCTATAGCTAGGGCTGAACACACTAAGTGAAGAAAAGAGAGAGGAAGTAAACATCTCAGTGAGAGATGCTGGAAGCCGGGGTAGAAGCAGCTTGAGGTGGCTCAGCTATGGTGAAGTTTCAGGATGGCTTATGGTATTAGAAAAGGAACAGCCTGGGGTACTAGTCTAAGCCATCTCAAGTTGGTAGCAGGCAATTCCTGATCGAAAAATTGTACTCGCAGACTATTAATGGATCGGGAAGAAGCAGGCTTTAATGGTGCTCATAGAAGGTTGTCAGTAACACTAGAGTTCTGGCCAGAGGTGGTGAGAACTGGAAGAGAAGCAGGCTGCAGGGACAGTAATATTAATGAAGATGTATAACCTGTGCTAACCTCTGGCCTAAGAGTTTTATTTGTAGCAACATACATCTTTGGGGAGAAAAACGGGATATCTTTTTTGTGTGGGGCATGGTGATTGATACTGGTTTCCATGATCAACATAGAAATCTTGTGGGATGAGTGTGTCTTAGAGGTGTGACAATGGCATGTGCCTCTTCTTACTTGAGCACTCAGGGGATTAAGGCAGAAAAAGGATCATAAGTCTGAGGACAGCCCTGGGCTGCATAGCAAGACTTAAAAAAAGAAAAAAAAGAAAAAACAAAAAACAAAAAAAAAAAACTTAAGGAAACAATTAACCAAAATTTTGTTGGGGGCAAGTTGGATTAATGAGTCTTTGCCACCTATAAATTACCACTTCCTTCAACTTTCCAAACGCTTTTATTTTGAGTTCTCAGAACATGTTCTCTACACCATTTCCTTCGGTACTATGAGAGGTCCCTCATATAGGAACAGGGGTCCCTCAGGGACCAGTCAACAGTGAGCCTGATAGAAATCTGGAAAATCCAGAAGATGTTCTTCGTCCTTTGCTCTGTGGACCTCCAGTCCCCAGGCTGGCACCGTCCTGGCTCAAGGCTCTGCTTCTCCCTGTTTCTTTGTCACAACCACTTTCAACCATCATGACCTGCTGGGTGGTTGGAACTGTCAGCATCTCTGTGTGCCATTCTTAGAATTCTGATCCCCCAGGGTCTGGGAGACAGGGACAGGGTGACAGGATGAGAGCCGTAAAACTGTCTCTTTGAAGGATGGGACTTCCAAGGGGGTCTGTGAGCAGGAGTCTGTCAAAGGCCAATAGGGGGAGGAGCAAGCAGCTCTGACGTCAAGGAGCCTCTGAGGTCTTGACACAGAATGAGATAATGTCTTTCTGTCCAGAGGGAGTGAAGCTCCGTTCTCCCCAGGGTCTTGTGTAACTCAATACCGCAGAAGGTTGAATGCAGATGGGAGTTCTGGGCTAACACTGGGGATCTGCTCTCTATGATGTTTTCCATGAAATGTCTTGTGAGTGACACACATGTATGTTCTTGCTGTGGCTGACATGTGACTAGCTATCGCACCCTTCTCTTCTGTCCTACTCAGTAACTGCTCTGCATTTTCTCATCCTATTCCCTTTCTCTCCTCTCCTCACACCAACATGCTGGAGAAACCAGGGACCGCACCTCTTCCCTGAGCCGAAGAGTGCGGGTTAGAGTTCTGTTCCCCTGTAGACACTCAAACTGAAGTCGCACTGGCTCCATAACGCAGTAGAAGAGCTATCATGGAAGGCAGGAGATTTTCCCAATGCGTCAGTGAAGGAGACTGCAGATCACTGAAGGAAATAACAAGCCAACCAGCCTTGAAGTATGGCACCCTCACCAGACCTTACAGAGGCTCTGCTAGAGTTCCCTCACCCCAGTTCCAGATCTGCAGGTAGGACCTCCTTTCCAGAGAGGCTGGAATCTGCAGTTTTCTCGACTGGGCTTTTTCAGAGCTGTCAACATCCCATCCTTCCCTTTCAGCTCAGGAAGCGCACTTCCCTCTGGCTTCAGGAACCCTGAGAGCCTCCCCATGTACCACTGCTTTGCTCTCAGGGACAAACCATTTTCCATTAGAACATGAGTGCAGCATCTGAGGTCTGCTCATTTCAAACTAGACTGAACATTTTGTATAAGATACGATTGGAAAACAACGAACCAGTCAACAAGTTAACATTCTTCCCAACCAAAATGGAGCCTCCAGTTTTTTCTGCCACTCAAAGCACCCAAATATATGGCCATAACCCTAATAATTCCTGCTCACTTAATTATTCCCTGGGTATCACCACTGAAAGGTTCCCTATTCTACCCGAAGGTTGACTGTGTTATCTAACTCTTCATCACTTTGTCTGGAATCTTGATTGGATAACTTTAAGGAGGAAAAAAATGTTTTTACTCATAGTTTCTAAGTTCATCCCATAATTTCTCAGCCCCATATTTGAGGGGAGCATCAAGTGGCAGAACATCTGGTAAATGAACCTCATTGTCTCCTGACAGACAAGAAAAGAGAGAGGAAAACCAAGAAACTGGCTAGGGTAAGATATGGATTCAGAAACCATCCCCAGTGGCCTGCTCCCTCCAGATGGATTGTACCTCCCGAAGTTTCTGCAGCCTCTCCAGTTACTACCACCAGGCAGGTCCCAAGGCCCCAACACATGAGCCTTGGGAAAGGAGGGGACATTTCATCCAAAGCCACCACCGTGGTGCCTGGAATTGAATCGACTTTTCCTCATTTCTGTATATTTTGCTTTCCTCCCCAAGACTCACTGTGCCTCTGACGCACTGGTCTGCAGAGAAGCCCATGGGAAAGTCTGGCTGAGTCAGCAGATCCATTGCTAAGGTACAGCGCTTACCGTGACTGCTATGGCAAACTGCTCCAGACTGTGTGCCCTAAAACATCAGAAACAGAACTGCCGGGTGTCTCTCTCTGCCTGGGCAGAGACATCCTACAGACTTGGGATGATAACTCAGTGTAATTCTGATTTGTGTTTCTCTGGTTAATGACTCAATATCTTTTCATAAACCTGTCACCTATACTTCTATAGGAAAACAACTCTTGTTTGGTTTTAATTGGATAGCTGAGATTTTTAACATATTTTAGATATTAATATTAAAGATATTAATACTTTACATGTTATTTCTTTTTTTTTAAGGATAATCATCACAATGAACTAAGACTAATCTTAAAGATTTTCATCTCACTTGACTGTATCGGTGAAGGACCCTTTTTATAAGCAATATAACCTTCATTGGCTTCTGAGGATCAGGGTCTGCCCATTGCTTGGGTAGAGTGTACAATTGAACTCAGAGTGATCCCCCTGTAGCTCATGTCCAGACTCGCATGTCAGCAAGCACAGCTGTTTCTGGCCAACTTTGCCTGCTGCAGAGCTGACACCGAGGAAGTGAACTTGCCAGAAGGCTGGGGAATGGCTTCTGACATGGGCCCATTAGACATGTAACTATGAGCAAGCCACATTTTAACCCCACTTCAGATCAAGAATACCAAGGCTTTAAGTGCCTAGTAACGGGACCACACTCACAAGAAGTTTTGAGAAGGAAACAGAGTGCACCCTGGGAGTTATGCTCATGGGATCCCTTGTCAGCTAGGTTGCTTCATGGTGAGGTGATGTCTGATGTCCAAGAAGATGGGGCAGAAATATTGAAATTTACCAAGTAAGAGGCTGATTCTCCTTCTTCTGGTTCCTTCCAGAAATATAGTTATTCCACCTGGACATGTTTTTCCTCAAGTCCCTTCCTGAAATGTTAATTGTGCCTGTATATCAGAGAATATATCTCACCTCCACAGTTTACACAAAAGCCTTCAGTCTGTCTCTGAGTGATCTAAGTTAGACTGTGGGTAGAGTTCAGTTCCATGCACCCACCCTAACATTTTTAGAATGGTCTAGTGTTCAATAGCATAGAGTAGAGGGAAATCCTCCCTGCCCACCCTACCCACTGTACTCTCAGCACACTACAGCCAGGAGGATCTTTCTAAACCATAAACCTGAGTGTGAAAGTCTGCTACTTAAAGATTACCTGTGCGTTCCTGACTACTGGATCAAATACACAGTCCTTATGGAGATACATACCCTTCTATGGCCAGGCCTGCCTCAACCTGAACATCATTTCTTTGTTGTCTGGATTTATGAAAGTTGTTTCTACTTCCTGACATTTTACAGTCTAGTCTCAGTTAGAAAGCATAATGCAACAAAATTTTTCATAGTAGTTGATATGTCCAGGAATGGACTGAGGTCTCATTTAGCCCCATGAGTTGATAAATATAAGGTCATTTTTACCATTGTTCCCTGTTCAGTCTTCAACAGGAGAAATCAGGCCCTGTGACATTCTGGGACTTTGTGACTCCTTTCTGCTGCTGCCATGATGGAAACTATCACTCACATTGGAGCATAGGCAGCACAGACCCAGAGAATGAACAAGACATGAGCTGGTGTGTGAGCACAGACAAGGTAGCAATTACTCCTAAATGACACCAGCAGCCCTGTCTAAATTATCGTGTCTGTGGAGGATACTCACACCTTTATACTTCCTCCTGTTCACTCACTCTCCATTGCAGCTCCTTTCCACGCCTCACTCAGGCCTTTAAGACACAGCGGGATATTCATAAGAACTTCCAATGGGTTTTCCCGACATGCACCTGGTGTGTCTTTCCACCTTCGTTTGCAGGCCTCTTGATACTCCACCAACTCCCTTCCTCTATGTGCATTAAAAAATAAAAAATAAAAAAAAACAAAAACAGAAATCATCTCAGAAAATGAGAAGGCAAATAGACCGCATGCCTACCCTGACCCTGACTATAGTCAGCCTCCCAAGCCTGCTGTCCACTCAGCCTCTATTCCCCCTGCTCTGACAATGACTTGTTTGAGGTTCTAGCTCCAAGCCATTGGTTTTTGTCTGACAGAAGCAGAAGCATCCACACAAGTCCGCCACAATCTGTATCCCCTTTTCCCTACCCTGCTCCATAGTGTACCCTCTCAAACACATAAGAACAGACATCTTTGATTTACCCAAAGCACCAGTATTGGTGATGAAATTTCTATTCATTCCCCTAGATCAATTTGAGCAAACAAGGTCAGAGCAAGTAGACCAGAGTTGCTCTGAACCTCAGGCTCTACCCCACAGGAGATCAGGACGTGTGAATCCTTGTCCCTAAGCTTTGATCAAGATATTGCTCCATGGGCCCTTTTCTCTACTGTGCTTTGTAGTGAAATCCTCAGCCATGCATGACAAGGTCCCGGGTGAGCATGGAGGGAAAGAGAGGCGGAGCTACCAAACTGGCACGCCACTAACACAGTGCCACTGAGGAGCACAAACAACTCCCTGGTGCCTTGCTCCCTGAGAAATTTAATTATCACCTCTGAGACACATAGCCCAGGGGACTCACAGGTGCCAGAAATAAGAGAAAGAGAAAGGAAATAGAGAAAAAACTCCTGATTCTGCAAAGCATTTGCTTGATAGAAGCAAAACTGAAAGTTAGCAATTCTCTGTGAACAGAGCAGAGCAGGAAGGCATCCTTACACACACACACACACACACACACACACACACACACACACACACCACAGAAACACAACACACACACACCCCACACACACACCACACACACACACACACCACACACCATACCCCACACATGTACTACACACACACCACACACCACACCACACACACACACACATACCACACCACAACACACACACACATACCACAACACACACAACACAGAAACACAACACACATACACACACACATACACACCATACCACACACACATACACACCATACCACACACACACCACAGAAACACAACACACATACACACACACATACACACAACACACACATACCATACCACACACAGAACACAGAAACACAACACACACATACCATACCACACACAGAACACAGAAACACACCACACACACAACACACACAACACACACATACCACATCACACACACACACACCACACACCATACCCCACACATGTACTACACACACACTACACACCACACACACACATACACACACACATACACACACATACACACACACACCCCAAAACACAGAGAACAAACAGCAGCAATGATTAAAAATGCATATACTGCACATCTTTTCACTTGTAGGTTTACGTGGAGGAGCAAAAAGCACAGAAAGTAGATTAAGGTATTACTGGGGTTTGCTGAACAGATACCAGGGAACTTCCCTGGGACTTTATTTCAACATCTATGTGCACTCTTCAGAAACTCAGAAATCCAGGCAGTTCAGTCAGGTTTTAAATTTTAGAAAATCTTTCAGGGTTAGGGAGATGGCTCTGTTAATAAAGCAGTTTCTGTGTAAGTATGAAGACCTGAGATTGAGCCGCAGATTTAAAGTTATAAAAGGCAGTTCCCAGTAAACACACAATCCCGGCATGGGAAGGTAGAGACAAGAGGAGCTCCAGGGCAGTGAGAGATTGTGTCCCCAAAGTAAGGTGGAGACCCTATGGCTGAGGCTTCTCTGGCATTTCTAGGAGTCACGCTCTCCCAGCAAGTTCCCCTTCCTCTGGTTTCTACAATCTTCCTGCCGTGAACCCTGAGCCGTACGGGCAAGAACTGAGTTGCAGTGTTAGCAGCTGGGACTGGGCACCACTGGACTCCCTGAGACCATATACATGCAGGTGACATTGTACAGACAAGGAAGGTTGTATTTATGTAGTTAGGAATGTAGGTATATGAGTGTGTGTGTGTGTGTGTGTGTGTGTGTGTGTGTGTGTGTAAGCAATAAAGGAAAAAGAGGCCATGGATTTGAGAGAGAGCAGAAGAATGCATAGGGAGGAGCTAGAGGGAGGAAAGGGAAGGGGAAATGATGTAATTGTATTATAATCTCAGCAACATTCTTAAAAATTAAAATATCAACAGCATCTCTTCAAAAAAAGAAATAAAACTAAATGTGGTGGATGAGTCCTGAGGAATGACAGCCTAGATTGACCTCAGGCCTTCACAGACATGAGTCTTCTTGTACAAATGGTTACACACACACACACACACACACACCCCATATCCCACACAGGTACTACACACACACTACACACCACACACACACATACACACATACACACATACACCATACCCCACACATGTACTACACACATACTACACATCACACACACACATACACCATACCCCACGCATGTACTACACACACACACACACCATATCCCGCACATGTACTATACACACTATACAACACACATACCACACAAACACATACCACACACATGTAACACACACTACACACCACACACATACACACACATACACCATACCCCACGCATGTACTACACACACACTACACCACACACACACACACCATACCTCACACATGTACTACACACACTATACAACACACATACCACACAAACACATACCACACACATGTAACACATACTACACACCACACACATACACACACATACACCATACCCCACGCATGTACTACACACACACTACACCACACACACACACACACACACACACACCCCATATCCCACACAGGTACTACACACACACTACACACCACACACACACACATACACACATACACACATACACCATACCCCACACATGTACTACACACATACTACACACCACACACACACATACACCATACCCCACGCATGTACTACACACACACACACACACACCATATCCCGCACATGTACTATACACACTATACAACACACATACCACACAAACACATACCACACACATGTAACACACACTACACACCACACACATACACACACATACACCATACCCCACGCATGTACTACACACACACACACACACCATACCTCACACATGTACTACACACACTATACAACACACATACCACACAAACACATACCACACACATGTAACACACACTACACACCACACACATACACACACATACACCATACCCCACGCATGTACTACACACACACTACACCACACACACACACACACACACCCCACACACATACACACACATACACCATACCCCACGCATGTACTACACACACACACACACACCATACCCCGCACATGTACTATACACACTATACAACACACATACCACACAAACACACACCACACACATGTAACACACACACACACACCTGAGTACACACAGATACAGGCACACATGAGAAAGAACTACCATTGCAAAACACAAAGTAACACAGACTAAGCCCTGTTACTCCGCTGCTCTACGACACTGAAGGCAATGAGAACGTTCTGTTTTCAGAACTCTACTCTGTTCTGAACTAAGTTCTGCTCTTGGCAACTTTCTTGTCCTAGCTGCTGGGGCTCTGATCTCCTGGGGAACAGGGGATGGAAAGTTCTCTCCTTTACTCCACTCAGACAGCTTTCTGTCTTTTTTTTTATTTCTTCCCCACCCTCCTGAGTGCTGTAATATGCAGATCAGCGCGACTCTTCTTCCAGGTGAGAATGTCATCCCTCTTGGGGGACACAGGAAATCAAAATTAGACTAGTACGTACAGGATATACGTGTGTGTTACGTATTAGTGTGTGAGTGTGTTTTATATTCTTATATGTGACATTATGTGTGTATATGTATGTATGTGTGTGTGTGTGTGTAGATGTGTGTAAAAGAAATACATTATTAGTAACACACCCTAAATTACTGGCTTTCTTTTCTTCCCTTGCTTACCACACCAGCTTGTCATATGTAGATAAAATATTGTATAAAATTACTATAATATAGATAGGTTGATTGTATGAATCCTTGGAGAAAGAACTCCCAGAATTTTTATTTCCAGGGTACCAAAGCACAAAATCCGGGAAAGGAGGAGAAATGTTTATGCTGCACAGTACAATGTAACTCACTCTTCTGTAGCTGAGTGGAGCCCTGTCTTTCCATTTACCCATCTTTCCTAACCGTGACACTCCTAACAACCCAGGTTCTGCTTTGTTCTCTCTCTCTCTCTCTCTCTCTCTCTCTCTCTCTCTCTCTCTCTCTCCTGTGTCCTTGCTAATGGAATGCGGTACCCATCAATTCATACAACTAATAATTATTTGTCAGTGAGTAAGAAAATCCCCTTCCCATAAAATCGTCTTTCCTGGATCTGGCCTTGAGTGTTAAATAAACCATTTTTTGCAACTTACAATCTAGTAGGTAAAGTGTGGAGACCAGCAGGTAGTTCAGGCCATTTATCCTTGATGGATCCAAAACCAGGGAAGAAAAAGGTGAGGAAGAGCCCAGATCACTGATGAAGTAGTTGCTCTTACTGACCCCTAGTCCAGATCCTAGACCCACTGCGGGCTAAAGATCCTAGACCCACTGCGGGCTAACTCAGCAGGGTCAGCATGGTAGCCTGTGGTGCTATTTCTCCACACCTCAGATCTTCATACCACTCCCTCCCTTACCCCATATCCTTTCTCAAGTCTGAAATCATAGGCTCCCTCTCCGGCTGCAGTCGAGCCATCCCTGGAGCCCCATTCTGACCAGTGGGGATTTATTTTTCCTCTCTGATAAAGAGAAAGGAAAAACAGAAGGATTCTTGGCTCTGAATGATTTTCTTTTGTTCCCAACCTTTGTGACTATGACGTGAAGTGCACATCTTGCAAATGCAAATTGGCTATACATCCATCTATGGGAAAATAAGAAAATGGGGCTGAGAATTTGAAAAGGAGCAAGGGGATGCATAGGAGGGTTTGGAGGCAAAGATAAGGGGCACTGATACAGTTTTATTATAATCCCAAAATAATTAAAAGTGGCAAGCTGAAAATGTAAATGAGAGGAAGCTGAGAACTTGGTGGCAGGGCTGAGGCGACAAATGAAGGAAAACCAGCTGCTCCGTTTTCATCCTCACAGTCACAGGCAAAGTCACCCTTTAGTTTAATGGAGCTGAATACTGACCACTCGCTGAGAGCTTGGATGTCGGAACTGGAAGGAACTATCTGCTCCTGCTTTCTTTCGTGGACTCACACTCAACAATTGGTTGGGATGAATAGCGGCTCATCTGCTGCTCCTTGCACCTCTGAGGGGATGGTTGGTTCCATGACCCCTTGTCTTCTTTCGCTAAGGTTTTCAAACAATTGTGTCACAAGTCCATGAGACAGACTGAGTTTAAACCATGAAGTGATTTGCTTTGTGCCAAAAAGCAAGATGTTTTAAAACAATCCAAAGAAAAATAAAGGAGTCCATGTCCCAGACTGTCACAAACTAGAGTAAGCCCCTGAGAGGGTTTAGTGAAAACAACATTCTGAACTGAACATGACTGATTTCTGAGATGAGGCCAGCCTGGGCTACACAGTGAATACCAGACCAGCCTGCACTATGTAGGAGACCATGTCTCAAAAAAAAACCCAAAAAGCAAAACAGAACCAAAATGAGCCCCCCACAACAACAACAACAAAATAACCATGTTCTCCCCAGTTTTATGGATGGGTGGGAGCACCACCTTAGAAACGTTGGACTCTTTGGACCAGAGGAAAGACACTGCAGGAAGACAGGGCCACAAAGGGTCACCAGGGGACAGAAAAGAAGTGATTTTTCAGGGTTCTGAGGGAAGGATTTGAGAAACCATGGATGGATTCCTTTCACGATGCACATCTATTTAACATTCTGAAGATAAATTCCAGGAACGTTTTACTCTGAAGATTGTCCCAGAACCCTAGTTTAACATCCTTTGTCAAGGGCTTACCGAAGAGGATTCTAAAGGGAAAAACGAAAAGTTTGATAGACCCGTTAGATAGAAGAGGAGATGTCTACAAAAGACAGAAGGAGAGGCCAGAAGGCTGTTGTTGCAGTGTTGGTAAGCAGGCATGGCTAGGCTCCTGGGAGTGATGTAGGGGTGTCCTTCAAAGTGAAGGCAAGCTAACTGAGGACAGACACAGGTTGTGGAGGTCTGGAGCATTCTCCTTCATAGTAGCAAGAAAGTCTCCCAGGAAAATCTGCCCACTCAAACAGTGCCACATTCAAGAGTGAATGGTCATAAATTATAGTGCCGTGGGCACTCTGGCAATCTGGAAATGGACTGAAACCTGACTCCTAATGGTTGTGGCCTTTATATTCCATGGTATTGGTTTTATATTTTGAGAGAATCTAAGAGTATTGGTTTTTAATTTTTTTTAAAAAATCTCTTTTTTAAATACTTCTTCAACTCTTATCAGCAGCAACTAAAATCACCTGGGCATTCTGGATACAACCTCTGGGCTTTCATTTTGAAACTTCTGCAGGGATGCATGCAGTGATGGAGAAAAACATTGGGCATCTAAACTGTTGATTTGAGGACTGGTAACTGAGAGAAAATTACCAAGAGCATTGATCTAGGAGAGCTTGGGTCTGATGCAGCTACTAATGAGCCACATGGCCTCTAAGATATCCCTTAACCAGTTTCCTCATCTACACCAGAAGAGACATAACTGATGAACCAAGACCAGATACCCTGCAGCCCTCCATGTATCTGACTTTACCAGTGTAATGCACCCAAGGGCGGCCTGACATTTAAGGATGCACACCAGCTGGTCCCTACAGTTCTCGGTGCTGTAATTCCCACGCACATTCATGAACTCAGCAAAGTAGATCCCAGTCTGAATTTTCTTGAGGACCTCGAGATGAATGGTATAGCTTTGGTGCCAAGATCATGACAAATGGCAGCTGTCACACTTGTTTTGTGTGTCTGGGGAGAAGAAGTTTGTTAGGAAAATATTTCTCTGAACATCTGGAATGGGCATCTGGCCAAACCGTAAGCATGATAGAGTCTGTCAGTACAACTACCTGGAAAATTACTGGTGGAAAGAGCCAATTCTTCCCATCAGCTAGTGACGTGTGGGGACCCAGGAGGTGGGACAGATGGAGCTGATCAACTCTTCACTGAGATGCCTAGGACAAAGCATATAGCTACATTTTCCAGAGGCCCAAGTATGGTACTACATGAGGGGGAAAGATGAGAAGGACTGGAGATGGGGGACACCAGAAGGGTTGGGCAGAGGAAAAAGAAGGGGGATGTTATATTTTAACTGATTTGTTTTTTAAAAGAAACTGCTTCCCTTATTTGATCCTTCCAGAGTTAACTGTTTAGCCCAGTACCTATTATAATTCTGTTCTCGATAAATACATATGAATGAGTAAATGAAAAATTCCCCTACATTCTCACCCACGTTACCACACTGCTTGTTAAACATGATAGGTTTTTGTTTGTTTGTTCTGAAACACAATCTCACCCAACCTGTCGTACTGTGTGTCTGCCTTTCTGCTATGGGGGTGGAGGGGTGGGTACCCAGGCTCCTCCCGCATGCTGCTGGGAGGAAGCAAAGCAAAAGTCTGGAACTTGGAGGCCACAGTGGTTCCTGGTCTCCTCTCTAAGTACACGGGCACCGCATGTATACCAGTGGGAGGAGAAGACAGGAACTAGGCCCTCTGTCTATGTTTCTCCTCAGAGCATCTAAGAGCCAGGCAGGAAGGGGAAGGAGGAGCCTGGAATGAACAAGATCCTGCCCAGTAGAAGCCAGTGCCAAGAGTTTCAGAGGTACTGGAGGAGAGAAAGCCTTCCTCTGGAGTTTTAGACGTGGTTCTTTAAGGCAAAGGTCTTTCCCATGACAGTCATCAATGAAGCATTTCTCTGAGACGATCCTTGCTTGTTCATATTGCTTTATTTGGTGGTGGATGTGAATGGATACTCTTTATTCAGGTGAACCAGGGATTATATACCATGGTGGGGGGGAGGTGGGGGTGGTGGAATACTCAGAAAGGAAAGGTCATTGGCTGAAGGCTCAAGGCTATCTAGGTACCTCATTATCATGGAGAAGAACACCAGGTGTTATGCTATGTAAATTGAGTGCCCATGGTCCTCTCTGTGGGGTGTCATGGTCCAGAGCAGGTACAGAGATAGGAAGGGAGCAGCTCGACTCCTGCCATCCTCACATCTCTGAGAATCCCTGAGTCTGAGCTCACTAAACCATACCAATTCTTATCCCTGTCTGGTAGCATGGTCCCACATACCCTACAGCAGCCCAAACTGGCCTTGAACTCCCTGTGTCTCTGAGGCAGTCCTTGAACTTCTGCTTCTTCTACCTTTTCCTTCCCACGTGCAGGCATTACAGGAGCACACCACCTCAAGCAGCTCAAATGCACTGACTTGAAGGGGTAAAATGGGATCCATATTGACTGGATTTGTCCATTATGCAGTATTTGAATTACCCTAGCCATGAGTCGAACTTACATATAGCACTCCCACATGCTAACACTGTGTGGATGCGCTCACCAAAGCACGGGAGTTGGAAAGTCAACATCCAATGCAACACTGTTGAGGCATGAATCTGAATTGATTGATGTCAATATTGTAGAAGTGACGTCATTACCATGAGAGTGAGTTTGTTAGGAAAATAAAGCAAGCCCTCTCTAGTTCCCTCATGCAATGTGATGCCTTCTGCCATGACAAAATTCAACAAAAAGACCTTCCTTAAACATAGACATCCTGTTTCTCATAGTAAATTTTTATTCGTTGTAAATTACCCAGTCTTGAGGAGTCTAATATATTTGCACAAAACAGACCGATACTTTCATCTAAGGTCAAGGTCATCCTCTCTTCTGGAGACATCCTCCCAGTTGGCTCACACCGTTCAACTAGAGTGATCAACTCAAAATTTAATATTTGCCTTAATAAGTGAGAAGTGCCAATATCTTCCCTTTGGTAGTCAAATTTCCATTAATTTGATACACATGATGATTGCCCAATATTTATTACTCCTTCAGCAGTTTGGTTATTGGCCGCTGGCCTGCCCAGAAAGCATTCTCTTTGCTGTTCTTGGCTGTTTCTGTCCTTACTCCGATACAAATTAGAGAGACTGAAGACGCGTCTGCACTGGCTGCATACAATTTGGCTTAATTACAGACATATCTTTCCCTTCAAATGGTGGACCCTATTGAGATGAGGAAGCCAAATATCTTTCTCTGTATCTCTCTGTCTTCTCACCCAGATGTCCATACTACACAGCTGCCGTATTACCAGAACTCCCAAGTTCAAGCTCCTCCCTCTGATCCTATTCTCCTAGGCTGTGGTGGTTCCGGGGTTGAAAAAACCCACAGTAAATGGATAGGATGGTCTCATTCACTGTACAAGTTCATGTGTTGGGGGGACTCCTGGATGGAAGACAATGGGGATCTGATGGGCAGGGCCCCTCTGCCAGCAAATTCTCTTCACAGGTAAGCAAGGGACTCCTGAGACACCCATAGAACCACTTTCCTGCCCGCTCAGACCACCCTGTCTGGGATGCACAGTATTTATCTCAGTGGTATGTAAAGGGTTAAAGGGTTCTCAAGGTAGAAACATACACCTTCCTAAGCTTCCTGACTTCTCCCATTACCTACATTAGAAATCTCCTACACTGCCATACCCTATCTGAGCCTCAAATCAGGGGTCTATGGAGCATCCCCTGGGTCATCATTGCACACTGTCACCAGTCAACCTTGTCTCTCATTCTCAGAAAGAGTTACAGAGCAAGGGTAGGAAGAACATGTGGAGAGTTCCCACATCTAAACATGCTAGTGAATAAGAAACATTCCTTCTGGAGATCCATGAACAGGACAAACAAATACATCAAGGAATGATGCATTCCCATTAGCCCAAATCTTTGTAGACATCCTACCTAGCCACTGTTCTGAGACAGCTCATGCCTGAGATCCTTTTCAAACATGTCAAAAGGAGCAAGGGTTCCTATGGCAGGATTACTGAAGGGATAAGCCTTAGAACACCTAAAGAAATGTTCAACATCTTTAGTCATAAGGGAAATGCAAATCAAAACGACCCTGAGACTTCACCTCACACCAGTGAGAATGGCTAAGATCAAAAACTCAGGTGACAGCAGATGCTGGTGAGGATGCGGAGAAAGAGGAACACTCCTCCATTGTTGGTGATTGCAGACTGGTACAACCATTCTGGAAATCAGTCTGGAGGTTCCTCAGAAAATTGGACATTGAACTGCCTGAGGATCCAGCTATACCTCTCTTGGGCATATACCCACAAGATGCCCCAACATATAAAAAGACACGTGCTCCACTATGTTCATAGCAGCCTTATTTATAGTAGCCAGAAGCTGGAAAGAACCCAGATGCCCTTCAACAGAGGAATGGATACAGAAAATGTGGTACATCTACACAATGGAATATTACTCAGGTATCAAAAACAACGACTTTATGAAATTCGTAGGCAAATGGTTGGAACTGAAAAAATGGTTGGAACTGAAAAATATCATCCTGAGTGAGCTAACCCAATCACAGAAAGACATACATGGTATGCACTCATTGATAAGTGGCTATTAGCCCAAATGCTTGAATTACCCTAGATGCCTAGAACAAATGAAACTCAAGACGGATGATCAAAATGTGAATGCTTCACTCTTTCTTTAAAAGGGGAACAAGAATACCCTTGGCAGGGAAGAGAGAGGCAAAGATTAAAACAGAGACTGAAGGAACACCCATTCAGAGCCTGCCCCACATGTGGCCCATACATATACAGCCACCCAATTAGACAAGATGGATGAAGCAAAGAAGTGCAGACCGACAGGAGCCGGATGTAGATCGCTCCTGAGAGACACAGCCAGAATACAGCAAATACAGAGGCGAATGCCAGCAGCAAACCACTGAACTGAGAATAGGACCCCCGTTGAAGGAATCAGAGAAAGAACTGGAAGAGCTTGAAGGGGCTCGAGACCCCATATGTACAACAATGCCAAGCAACCAGAGCTTCCAGGGACTAGGCCACTACCTAAAGACTATACATGGACTGACCCTGGACTCTGACCACATAGGTAGCAATGAATATCCTAGTAAGAGCACCAGTGGAAGGAGAAGCCCTGGGTCCTGCTAAGACTGAACCCCCAGTGAACTAGACTGGTGGGGGGAGGGCGGCAATGGGGGGAGGGTTGGGAGGGGAACACCCATAAGGAAGGGGAGGGGGGAGGGGGATGTTTGCCCGGATACCGGGAAAGGGAATAACACTCGAATTGTATATAAGAAATACTCAAGTTAATAAAAAAAAGGAAAAAAAAAAGAAAAAAGAAATGGGTACACAATATGGCCCTTATCAGGGCAAGAATTGAGAAGGGCCACGGTGTACCATCCCTTATAATTTCTCCGTATGTGAGGTGCTGCCCTTATTCTGTAAAAACACAGAACCTCTTGATTCATGAGGAACAAGTCATCCTGTATCCCTTTCTGTGGTGCTAAACCTGCAAAAATTCCTGAGCCTGTGCTGGTGGCTTCTAGGTGTGGTAGCTTACCTACCTTCTCTTTCTACCCTAGTCATTTCTATTAGAATGAGCTTCATGCTAGTGAGGTTGGTATGGCTGTACTGTGATAATCCCTTGGAAATTTTGGAAGACCCCAAAAAGAATGTAGAGGAAGTTTAATTTAGTGCTTTTGTTTTCCAGGGAGCCCCTTGCAGTGAGCTTATAATTGATACCATAGTCATGCCAGTGCTGTGGCCAAGATTCAAACCAAGCTCCTGACTCGGTCTAAGTGACAAGATCACCACACTTGTATTTCTCTTTTCTCCTGGGACCAAATAATATCGCAAATGCTACAGCCCATTGAAAATTAAACATCTAAGGTATAGAATACATACTAACTTTAAATTAGTTCCAACTATACCTCTAAATTTTAGGGAGTTTTTGTTATTTGTTTGTTTGTTTCTTATACAGGATCTCCCTCTGTGGCCCAGAATAGTCTGGAACTCGTGACAATTCTCTCTCCTCAGACTCCCAAGCACCAAAAGTGTAGGCGTGTGTCACCCTATCATGCTCTAAGTGTCAGATTTTTTAAGACCTCAATAAAAGAGCCAAGCTGAGGATTAGGAGATGAGGAAGAGAGTCAGGACACCCCCCCTGTTCTCCTGCCCCAACTCTCTCAGGAGAAGAGTACTACCTCAGAGGTAGCTCTGCACATAAGGATGAGATGGGGATTGAGGGAGCCCCACCAAGATCCAAATAACATCATCCCTGCAAAAGCTTCCCTTAACCCAGTGTTTCTTAACCTTCTTAATGCTGTGACCCTTTAATACAGTTCCTCATGTCGTGGTGAACCCCCAACCATAAAATTAATTAATACTACTTCGAAACTGTAATTTTGCTACTGTTTTGAATTGTAATGTAAATATATGATTTTTAGGATACTTGATATGTGACCCCAAAAGGGGTCGTGACCCACAGGTTGAGAACCACTGACTTCATTAGTTTACAGAGGGAGGTGTTGTTTCATCCACATTTATATTTGATCTTTACATGACAGAGTAGGCTAAGCTCATGCTCATTGTATGGATTAGCAAATGAAGGCTGATAGGAGTTAAATATGAGTGCCAGGGTCTGACAGCATCAACATTTCTATGTGTTGCTTTGACATATTAGCTTAGGAATGATGAAGAAAGGAATGTGTATTAGTTACTGTAAGTGTTGCTATGGTTGCAGAAGATGAGGCATGGTCACATTGCATCCACAGTTTGGAAGCAGAGAGTGATGGAAGCTAGATGCTCAGTTTACTTTCTCTTTTTTACACAACTCAAGACCCCAGATTGTGAAATGATGTCACCCACATTTAGACTGAGTGGCACCACCTCAGCCCAGCCTAGAAACTCCCTCATATGTCTCCAGAAGTTTCTTTACATTGTGACTCTACATCACATCAAATTGACAATCAATGTTAAGCATCACATAGTGATTCCGAGACTGTAAGGTAGTGCAGTAGCTGAGAGTACTGAGCCCCACATGCTTCTGGGTAACCTGTGCTTCAGTACAACTCAGCTATCACTACAGCCCTCCCCTCAGATTAGGACGCCACTTTAATTTCCATTCATAGTTTATAAATCTCAGGCCCAGGGATGCTGAAGATGTCCAGCTAGAGAAACAAGTCAGATTTCAAATTCAGAAAACCTGCATCACTGCCATGTGCTGCTTCTCTATTCCAAATCAGCAGTCAGGAACTTTAGAGAGAGTCCCCCAGATCTCACGGGGTAGGGGCAGATTCAGATTATACGATCCAAGAGTGCGCCTTTGTTTTTAACTCCTGATAAAATAAGTTTTCTATCTAGATGAAAATGGTCATGAGCCAGTGTCAAAGCTTTGGTCTCAGCTGTATCTACAGCTGAAACATCATGAACTTGAAAAGTTAGAAAAATATTTTTTCCTCTCCTCTCTTTCTTTCACTTCTTCATTTCCTAGCTGCCAAGCTAAACCTAACAATGGACAAGTGGCCAGATTATTCTGGTCAGCTCTTTCCTGTGACCCTTTGGGTTTAACCAGATCCACAATCAAATGTTCACATTTAAGCTGATCACCATGGAAAATTCCAGAGAGAATTCCAGGTGTCTCAGTAGCTTCTGTATCAACTTGTCAATTGTGGACCAAGACCAGATTTATAGTGGGACATCACTACAAAGCCACCTCCACGGGATGAGCAGGGGAACCCTGTCATTAATGAGATACCAAGGAGGGATGGGAAGTCTGAGGGTCAACATCACCTCTCATTGGCTCTTCATCTTATGCTCCCTATTTTTGCCGAGGTCAATAGCATTTGGGCCAATGCCATTCTTTAAGTTGTCCAGCCTTGAAAACTCACCTCTTGCTCATGATTTGGTTGATGAGATGGAGAGGAGGTCAAAGGTCAAAAGCTTTGCCCAGTGCAGTTATATTTGCTCTTTGCTTCCGACCTGCTTTGAATATGCTTGCTGCTGCTTCCTTCTTGGCTGTCTATTTTGTTTTACTGATGACTCTAAGTTGGAGAAAACACTGAACAGAGGGTTTACTGCTTAGGGAAAAATAAGGGGACTTAGCCGAGAAGCACTGGAGAAGAAATACCTTGGGATGCTTCCAGTTTTAGGTCTTGAATCTGTGTCTTGGTTTTAAGAACACACCCTAGGTATTCTACCATTTGGTTGCCCCCACCAAGGTTCCAACTTTATCTAGAACACAGCTTAGTCAGTTAATAGCTCCGAATAACTCTAACATTCCGCAGTTTGAGAACATCACCCCCAAGTAAAGGGGAGCTGACATGATGTCTGCAAAATGTCTGCTAAAGAGTTCAGAGGGACAGTTCAGAGGAGGCAGTCAATGAAGCGATCCCCCAACCTTGCAATGCTCCCAGCCAGTGGGGAATATTTTCATAGGACAATATGATGTTAATGTTGGGTGGCAACTTGATCAGATCTACAATCAAGTAGGGGACAAACCTCTTAACATGACTGTGAGTGAATTCTAGATTAGGTTAGCTGGGGTCATAAAACCCATCCAAGATCAGGTAGTACCCTTCCCTGGGATGATGTCATGAGTGAATTAAAAAATGAGAAATCAAGTTGAACACCGCCATTCCTCGGTCTCTGCTTCTTGACTTCTTGTAACGAGCTGTCTCACACTCCTACCTGGGTGCTTTGCTACCGTGATGTACTTCATCTGCTAGCCAAACAACTCCTTTCTTTTCTGAGCCTCTTTTGCTGGTTATTTTATGACAACAGGACAGCAGCTAACATCACCGCCTCACACCAGCTCCATGGAGTCTATTCCAAAAGTCACTTCCGTAGCATGACTTATGCAGAAACTCTGTCCCTCTCCATCCACTGTGCCTGACTTAGGTGGAAAAGCTACAGGTTCTGCTATGACATTGCCCCAGTGGGGACTCAATTCTTTGCAAGCTGTGTCCTCCTGCTCACCCTGAAAGCGCGTTCATTTGTAGCCTTGCTGTTATCCCATCTGACTGAGAGGTAGTGCTATCAATCAGGGTGGGAAACTTTACCCTCCTGCACACTGTCCCCAGTGAACTGTGAGTGGCATGAGGAAAGCAAGCTGACCGATGGGAGCTGCTGATCAGGACCTCTCCCACACACCCTGACCCAGTCCCTCAACAAAACAGCAGCCAGCTCAGCTCTGGGTCTGGTGTCAGTCAATTATTACTGGTCAGAAGAGGCCCATACTGGAAAGTGAGGTCATGCCAGGGGAGTATTATTCCAAAAAGGAGAGTTCAGTCAGTTAGTGAGGTCATATCAGAGTTGGAAGTCATCTATTGAGTAGGCTCAGTTCAGAGAATAGGAATCAAACTAGACTGCAGCAACAAGACAGAAAACGAACCCAGCGAGTTAGGTGACGACTATGTATTTCACCTCATTGTGAATGTCTCAAATTAAAATTTTCGACAGACTCCCAAGTAATTGAATTTCAATATTTAGAGGAAAAAAGCAGAGACAACATCAACCCATCAATAGAACAAGCTCCTGATCATTGCTTCTCTTTATACCTTCTACGCATGCACTCCAGAATTTAACAGGCCTACCTTACCATGAGTTAAATACACTTACAGTTTGCCCTCCATACACACCACTCCTTTTCTGCCTTGCTTTACGTATCCTCAGCTGCATAGATTGCACAAGTCACCTCATGATTACGAATCTCTGCTTGAATTTAACCAGTGGGGTCCACCAAAATATGAGAGGCAGAGAGAAGAAGGCAATGCTGTTGAAGGTGGCTGGGTTTCTTCACAAGAGGGCAAGACTGTAGTAAGAGTGCTCTCTGGAAGAGGGTTTTATTTTTCCCCTTTCGGGAATAACTACACATCCTTATGCCTTCAGGACTCTCGGGTGTAAGCAAACCTGAAGGATATTATATCACCCCTCATTACATTTTCCTAAATTGTTACCATATTTCTGTAAATAGCCCCCATTGCTACATATTTTATTTATTATAGTCTCCTACACAGACTATAAGAAGAGTTTCTCTCTCTCTGTCTCTCTCTCTCTGTCCCTCTCTCTCTGTCTCTCTCTCCCTCTCTCTGTCTCTCTCTGTGTGTCTCTCTCTGTGTGTCTCTCTCTGTGTGTCTCTCTCTGTCTCTCTCTGTCTCTGTCTCTGTCTCTCTCTCTCTCTCTCTCTCTGTGTGTGTGTGTGTGTGTGTGTGTGTGTGTGTGTGTAACTTCGCTAAGAGGCTTGCACAGTTTGCAGTACAAATGAATTCCCTGAAAAAACCTTGTGGTTGGGAGAAGCAGCCAGTCTTGACATTGACATTGTCTCCCCATTGGTCCCTTTCTTCTAGAGCCTCCATCATGATTGGCACTGTCACTGTCATGCTAATCCTCACCACCCCCTCCACACACACCCTTTTAGAATTTTCTCCAAATGAGAACTAAAAAGTTCCCTTCCCTTCTTCTCCTACCTTTGTTAAGCTAGACTAGGCTTCCATTGCTAAACACCAACTTACAAGCAGAAACAACCCTACAGTATCCTGCATTTTTGTTCTGGATCCCCCCCCCCCACCCACAAGGATTAGCTGCCAAGATGGAATTAACCTCCTAAGAACTTCATAAGGGAATAACCTTCCCTGTATAGGAAGGAAGCAGAGAGGACCTGGAGAAGCCTTAGAACCCAAACAAATGCAGTCCCTGGGGGAGAGGATGCATGCTGGTCCAAGCACCTAACTCTGCCCTGCAGCCTAAGACAGGCTTGGCAAAGTCATTGAGCCAAAATGAGCTGGCAGAGCAGTCACATGACCTTTATTAGGCACTACCCTACTGACTTCCTAGTGTTGTCAGTCATGAGGGGAAGCATGATGGACTCAGAGAAAACCCAAAGATAGTTCTACAGAGTGCTGCATCCAAGGTTCTCGTTCATTTATGTTCCCTAAACCAGGAAAGCGGCAAGGGCCAATCTCAGATCCATGCCAGCTGCTTTAAAGTGTGTTGAAGAGAGCTATCATGGTTTACTATAAAGGTCTGTTACTATATGATGCCAACCCCCTCTCCCCCTCATATAACTCTCCAGAGATTCAGCACACATTGTTGGTGTTCGCTTTCCCACAGTTCTGATTTCCTCTGGGATATCGTAGTGACAAAACTAGTTTATGGCAGCCCTAGTCCTTGTGTTATCTGTAGATAATAGAAAATATCACCTTTGGCAAGAAAACTGAAGTCCCGTGAAGGGAAACATTCATTCACCTCTGTTTGTTTCCTTTATTAAAAAACATGAGGTGTTTATAGTATCTCAACACTGTGCCAGCTACTGTAGCTATCACAATAAATAAGAACTTGTTTCTTCCTCTGTGTGTCTTTTTGTCTAGAAGGAGAAAACAAAGACATGGAGAAGACTAATTTACATGTATGTCATAGAAGATTAGGGGATTGTAATATCTCTAGATGACTGGACATCATGGCATGAAGTATATGCTGTTCTACATCATCTTGCCTCATGGCAGAGGAGGAGGAGGAAAGAACCTGGCCTAACATACAGCCCACAAGGACATACCCTACAGTGATCTGCTTCCTCCAGCTAGACCCCACCCCTAAAACTTTACACCTTCTCCCAATAACAATGCCAGATTAGGAATCCATCAAGGGATTAAGCCACACTTGACTATATAGGAAACTTCTGAGCTCGGTTCTCTCTCAGTCACTACGGTGACTTAGCCTGTTAGGGGAGTTATACCACTTAGAACGATTGGGATCTGACAAATGACAGATGCATGGAGAGTGGAGAATACAGTGCAGGCTGGGGAAAGGGGAATTTAGAGACAAGACAGGAGCTACTGAGAAGAACACTTAAAGAAGTCAGGAATACATCAATCTGAAGCCAGACATGGCAATGCATAGCTGTAATCCTAGCATTCAAGAAGCAGAAGCTGGAAGAGCACAAGTTTCAGGCTGACCTGGACTACATCGTGAGTTTCTAACCAGCTAGGGCTAGATAGTTAAGCCTGGTCTCAAGAACTGAAAGAGAAAGAAATGAAAAGAGGAAGGAAGGATGGAAGGAAGGAAGGAAGGAAAGAAAGGAAGGAAGGAAGGAAGGAAGGAAGGAAGGGAAGGAAGGAAGGAAGGAAGGAAGGAAGGAGGGAAGGAAGGAAGAAAGAAAGAAAGAAAGAAAGAAAGAAAGAAAGAAAGAAAGAAAGAAAGAAAGAAAGAAAAGAAAAGACATAAAAGAGAAATGGGAGGGAGAGGTTGGCTGTGGGGAGGAAATGGTATGCTATTGGAAGTAGTAGGCTGTGAGGAGGAAGTAGTAGGCTGTGGGGAGGAAGTGGTGGGCTGTGTAGAGGAAGTGGTGGGCTATGGAGAGGAAGTGGCTATGGAGTCTTCCTGAAAGGAAACAAGAAGAAACTGCTTCTGAGTTAGGCAGAACTCAAACATCCTCACTCCTGATGGACACCCTGTATGATGATCCCTCGACTTGAACATGGATGGCACCTGTGAAAATCATGGAATGTCACTCTTGTGATTAGGTTCTGATCTATGGCAATAATGAAAGGTTTTCATAGATGTAATTAAAACTTTGACATAGCTGACAGTGAGAAAGTGCATAGGGCACTGCCATGGGGGAGCCAATCAGATGAACTATTTAGAGAGGATCTGGATCCAGAGATGCCTTCCTCCACTAACCTTAAGAAGCAAACCTATAAGTTGGAATGGGAGCCTCAGATGAGCCCTGAATCTTGATCTCATTTAATTGTAGCCTTGTCAAATTCTGAGCTGAGGGTGAGGCCAGATAAGTGACTGGGCTAATGACATATGAAAACTGTGATGCAATAAATCTTGGGATTCATTGACAGATATTCATGTACATTCAAATTATCTTTCTGTATTTGTGATAACAGATTTGTTCTAAACTGTATAAGAAGCAAATGTATTAACAACCGTGATAAAAAAATTTCCCACTAGGATGTCTTCTACATTTTCTGGGTGTATATTTATGAGCAGAAAACACCATCAGTGGTCACAGAAAAATTAATTTTTTTTGGTTCTTTTTTTCGGAGCTGGGGACCGAACCCAGGGCCTTGCGCTTCCTAGGTAAGTGCTCTACCACTGAGCTAAATCCCCAGTCCCAGAAAAATTAATTTTAAATCAACATTTTCTTAATTCAAGTTTCATATGCAAACACATAGTTCTTTTAAACTCTCCTTTTCAATATAAAAGTCTTATAATTCTGATGATAGACCTAGGAAGTTTAGTCAATACTCTTTAGGGATGCTAATGTTTGATTTCCATTACAAACATATTCTGGACTATGAAATAAGTTTGTTTCCATGAAAACAATTTTGATATTTTTCTCAAGGACTTACATGAATCATAAATCTTATGAAATAGTGTTTCTTAAATTTACACAATTATTTGAATATAATATAAACAACCTCAACCTAACTTCATTTTTAAGTTAACCAATCAACCACTTGTACAACTACTTTTCAATGGAGTTACAGTGTGAACTGTAATACTCATAAAAATCAGAGGTGATCAGGTGATTCCAGGTTATAGGCAATCTGGTAAAATCATTTTCCATCTCCTTTACCATAGGATTATAAAATACCAAAATGCACAGATTTCCAAATACAAAAAATGTTTATAATTCAAGTTTATTATCTCTGTTTTCTATTCTGAATCCTAAATCTTGTGGGTTTATATGAAGTTTAGGTACAAAAGAGATATGACATCACAAACAAAGTAGGGTGGGGAGAGTAATCCTTAAATGACTGACACCACATGGCATTCAATGACATTGGTAAGGGCAGCTGGGATATCTAAAGAGAGTCTCATGGTTCCTACTGTTAGAGGAAATCCTTTTATCTTTCTAGTGCCTTGTAAAGGGGGATTTTCATATTACACATATTTTAGATTAGAATTAAGACTTTACCTAATTCTGCCATATAGACACTGAGGGAGCCTGAGGTCCCATCCCTGGGCTCATCTCCATGGCAGAGAAGGGAATGTCTATCAGTGAGCTGATTTTCCTCCTCTGTGCTCCTACTCATCCTTGAAAAGAAACTGCCATCCAATAGGTGCCAATCACCAATCCTAAGGCTTCAGAGTTAGAAAGGACAAGACATGTTCATCTAAGAGGCAATCTGGAAATGTAAATAGCACAGTTTGATTGGTCCTTGAGGACTGGAGGAGTACTGCAAATGTCCCTGAGCTGGGATCACTGTTTGCAGACTTCCTAATATTGAAGTTCTCCTGGTTAAATTCCCAGCCAAGCCCTGAGCCTCACTCTGAGGAATACTTCCCTCCCCTGTCCCAACACCCTTTCTTTTTTTCCATTTGAACTTTTCCAAGTTAGCACAGACAGAATCCACTTACATTCCAGTGCACCACTCCTCCTCTTCCACAAACAAAGGCTTTAGGTTTCAGGAGCCAATGAGTTTGAGGCAACCACAGAGATGGGGCTCTTCCTCAGAAAGTGATGTCTGCTCATGGGATGTGTGTTCTCAGCCCTGTCATCTCTTCTTTGTCTCTGTCACCCTCTTTTTCCCCTCCTCCTTTGTCTTCATACTATCCGGTTGATTTTAGTCTCTAACCTCTGGTCTCTTCCTCCTTCCATTTTCCTTGATTTTTTTCTACTCTCCTGTACTGATGGATTCAGTGACTAGGAATATACTTATTCGCATATTTCATGTTTTAAGTGGAAAGTGGAATGATGACATGCATATGTCTTAGAACCAACAGAGTCAAACTTGTGAGCCCTTGAGAGATGTCAGGCATTGGTAAGCATCCAGAAGTCTTTACCGTTTGATATTCCGAGCACACTTGAGTGATCGACTTGTTGATGGGTCAACTGATACAGTATTGCTCCCGTTTTTCGCATGGGGAATTTTACAAAAGGTAAGTTGCTTGCAGTTAACAAGTGTGATCTGATCACATGCCCCATGACAATTACTTTGACCACACTGCTGGGATGACAAAAGGTCAATTACAATTACACATGTCCATAACCAAGCAACCTATTCTAGCTCCGAACAGAGAGAGGTTGTCTGAAATGAGATCAGATGGAGTGAAAGTATGGAGTATTGAAAGATGGATAAGACAGTATTTAAAGTCTTTCTTACTGACGTGGGAGGCACATGATCAATGCAGCTGCAGCCTCTGGTTCAAAGAAGCATTGTTACTAATCTGTGGTCTCCAAGGAATCATGCCTCCAGGGACTCCCAACTCTGAGCTTTGTCATATGTCATTTACATTGGTCCAAAGATACCATCAGGGATGACAGCTGTTGCCAGGGACACATCAGAAGAAGAATTACTGTAGGCTCACTGAAGGATTTCCTTCTAATTCAAGATGCCCTATCTAAGCATGAACATCAAGGCTCCAGATATGAGCACAGCTACATTTTCTCTTCCAGTCCTATATTGACTATCCCTAAGACCATCACATATAACAGAGAAGTCATTCCAACTGAGCCCCACTCAGATTCCTTACCTACATGGTGAAGAGTAATTAAGCTATTTTATGGGTTGGGATGGTTTGGGATGGTTTGGAATGCAACACCAGACAAGTAACAAATGACCCTTCAAAGGTTCCCTAAGTGCTTCTCAACCTCTCTGAGGGCACCCATGACCTGGCTACTCAGGTTCCCCTCCTGACAGAGAGAGAGAGAGAGAGAGAGAGAGAGAGAGAGAGAGAGAGAGAGAGAGAGAAAGCATGAAATAAGAGATGAATGAAGTGGAGCTTCTCTGGTAACTCATTGCATCCAAACAATGGCGTCCACCATCTACGGTAACAGTATTTGTTATAAACCAGAGACCAGTTCTTTTTTTTTTTTAAAGAGACTCCTTTAAATTTTCACATTCCTTATATTGACCAAATATACTGTAAATTGCCCCTGATGCCACTGAGAGCTGACAGGATCTTCAATTTCTGAGAAGGGAAAAGAAAGGAGGGGGAAAGGGACAGTCTAGGGACAGGAAAGGGATGCTTAGAGATGCCCCCCACCCCCAGACATTTGGAATTTGATGGGAAAGGAGATTGTTTCTGGAAGGTAGGGGAAGGGTTCTCTAAAAATTCCATGACTAAAGCCTGATCAATAGTCACAACAGATTTAATCCTCTGTTTTTACCATCTCTGGTATCCAGCACTGGTTAGAGGTGGGAAACCATCACAATGGCCTTATGAGATCAGTTCACTTTTCATCTCTGTACTTCAACCCAGGCAATGAGGGAAGTGAACACAGAGTTCCTTCAGGGTCCTTCAGATGGCTGTTCCCTACCATAAAAGGTGAAGCCTACTCTTATTTTATTGACTCTACTAGCAAATATCTACTCTCCCTTCAAGTAAAATCAAGATAAATGATTACAGTAGAAAGGAGGCAGGAGGAAAGCTATGGGTGGGGCCTTCCTGTCTTGAGTGTCCCCTCTCCCCACCATGACTTAGAAAGGAAGAGGCAAGTCCTTTGGAGTGTGGCCAGCAGGGACCTGGAAGCAGCAAGATAATCTGTGGGTTCCTATCAGTATGGGAGAGGAAAGGAGGCAGGTGGAGCCCCGGGCTACAACAGGAAGTGACACAAATAGGACGAGCAGCTGAGATAACAAGAAATCATGGAGGAAACCATGTCATTGGAAAAGGCTGGCTGGCCGTAAGTGAGAAAGTTGGAGAGGGTGACAAGATTAAGTTGATAGACAAAATTCCTTCTCGGTGGTAAAGCAGAATAAGGAATAAGAAGCCTGATAGCCCCTCCCAATCCTTACAAGCATATCAAAAGGGAAACCCTGAGATATAAAATTCCACACAGTGGTGATGGAACTGAGCACTGGTAGATGGGGACCCAAGGAAAGCGGTGCAGGTACTCAGGTGGAGGTTAAAGAGAATCAGGGTAACAGAGCCCTGTCTCAGGTTTCCTCTACAGATGAGGCCTGCGAGATGAAGTCATGACATTCTAGACGTATCAATTTAAAATCATAATTGTGATTTATGGTCTGCCCGGTGCTTTATGCTTTATAGCCCATTTCATTTTATCTTTATAGTCGCTTTGGGAAATCAGAAGGGCGGGTATCATCGACCTCATTTACTGATGAGGGAATGAGGTTCTAAAGTGATTAAGGGACTCACCAAGGACATGTAGCAGTCAGGGTCACTAGAAAATAGAAAGTATAACCACAAACCAAGACACCACCTCTCAGTATCTGCACTGAAAGCTACACACCAGTTCATTGTCCTGAAAAATTGTCACCTTTTCCATACACTGAAGTAAATGTATTCAGACAGTCAGCCTTTATGGTTACCATTCCTTACATCATCCAAGTGTGTGCAGTATTTATGAGAGGGACTACTAAATGCTCTAAACCACTGTGGAAGAGAATACAGTAAGAACTTAACTGCAAGAAGGGTTTGAAAATGTCTTGTGCAACTGAAACATAATGTTTAACCCCCCCCCCCAAAAGTAGTTCTTTGCTCCCTGGCCTGTTTCTGTGAAGAGAGCTAATGTATAATATGTTGGGGAAATTATTTTAATTCTAGCTCTTCCTTAAACTGCTTCCTTTATAAGACTGGTAAGAATAGTGCCATCCATCCCAGAATCACAGAAAATTTGAGTTTTATCTTATTTGATTTAGGGATCTTATTTGTCCCTCTATCTGGCTAGCAGGCTGCATTTCCATCAGGAACTGAGTAGTGTTGGGGGCTGTAGCCTGGGCTTCAGCATACACACAGCTGTGGCAGCACGAACTACAAAGAAGACAGCGGAGGAAGGGCCCGCTACCACTCTGGCTCTGCAGGAGTGGGGGAAGGCTACACAGGCAGGTTGTTGAGTCCTTTGGAATTCAGGAGAAAGCTGTCAACAGGAGAAGGTAAAGGTCAGTATTTATGTCAAAAATGAGGCTCTGCCTCTGGGAGCTCTTGACAGCAGGGGTGACATTTACCATGCGAAGACGACTCAAGGTCAAATATGGTAATTTCCAAAGATCAGACAGTAAAGAACTAGAGGATGCAGATGAGCTAGACATCAGAGATAACTGGGAAATGGCCACAGAGGAAGGCCGGCTTGGATCTGTTCCCTGAACGTGGTACAGAAACGCGTAGGAAGGAAATCCAGGGCAGAGCCAGGGAGGCAGAATGCTGAGTATATGGAGGAAAGACTGAGAGGGCAGCCCTGCTGACAGCAGCAAGTACCACACTGGGGAGGCAGGCAGTTAGAAAGAGCATGTGAAGTATACCAGAAACACAGGGAGGCGCCATCACTCTCACGGCCAGCACTTAGTAGGGACAACTAATCATTGTTTACCCAGGTTTGCTACCCATAGGATATGACCTACAGATTGTTTTCCCTTAATTGCAAATTTATCCAAAACATATTTCTCTTTTTAGTATAATTATGAAAGCCCATTGTATTTCTAATTTTGCAGTCTTACCATTATGAGGAATGGGCACAGTCTAACTTTAGTCCATCTCTCTAGCAAAACAACCAAAACCATCTCTTAAAACTTTTTTCCTTCTTCCTCCACACCTTAGGTGAGCCATAAAATTGTGGTCCTGAGTGCTGACCAAATTGGAGTTAAGAGCAGCCCAGATGAAACATAAAATTTTGATGCAGAAGGAAGTGATATAGATTTGAATTTGGGGGGACTTCAGGGCCAAGGAGTCCAGAAACAAGACCCTCCAATTGAACAAGACCTCTATTTGTCCCTGGAGGACTTATTCTTTGGCTGCACACACACACAAACACACACACACAAAACTAAGATCTCCCGAAGGGGCCCCAGTATAAACATGACCAATATTATCTCCATTGTGAAGGAGAAGCTGTACCCTCGCTTCCACAGGGAGTATGACAGCCTCTTTTTCGTATACTCATTCTTTTGGGTGAGGCCCCTACGTGCTGCACTATGGAGATCAACACCTTCATGACCAGCTGCTCAAAATCTCCATCAATGACATTGTCCACCCTAAGTATTTCAAGATCAAGCCATATGAGGGAATACCACTGCTGGAGAACCCCACCAAGAAGGAAAATACCTTTATCTTCTTTGACATCCAGTTTCCCATCTGCCTCACACCCAAGAAGAAGCAGATGCTATGCCAGATATTGCTGACCTAAGTCTGAGGGACCTGGGCAGGAACAGGGGTGAAGAGGGCTAGCTGGGCCTCCCCAACTCCTACCCACTCAACCCTCACAGCCTGTAAAGATGGGGAGGCATGAGGCTTTAGGCTGACATAATAAAGATTCCTTTCCTATTTTCTAGCTATTAAAGAAAAAAAACTTTCTTCCTAAGATCAAATTGGGAATTCTATAAAATTATTAATTCATCTAAACAGCATTAATTCATGAAAGTTTATCTTTCTGTTGATCTGCAGATAATCTGCTCAATAGGATGGACTAATGTCTGGGATTAATTATATTAATTTAATAATGACAGGAAAAGTATACCAGCTGCAAGAAGCAATCCTAAGATGTAGTCTCTTTAGGACCTTGTCTCTCTCAGAGCTCACCCATCTTAGCCCATGCAAAAAAGATGGGCTACCTCCAGGAAGGCCATCTGTTAGCCTTAGTCTTTCAACATGGCTCCTGACACGACATAGCTATCAACAGATGAGTGGGTGAAGGAAATACACAACAGAATTTTATTCAACCATAAAGAAGAACTCGCTGTGTTTGCAAGAATATGAATGGAGCTGAAGATTATTACATTATGTGAAGTAACCCAGATTCAGAAAAAAATTCTACATGGATTTTTTTCCATATTAATATCCTAGATTTTAGTTGTTATGTATGGGTTTGTAACATAGGGGAAGGAGGAGCCGTCATGAAAATGGTCAACTTTTAAATTCTGTGAGCCAGGCTTTGCCTTAGTCCTTCAAAAAGACCTTATGAGGTAGAACCTGGGATTGGCCCCATTTTATAGATGAGAAATCAAAAAGACAGTAGAGGAAGCAACTTTTAAAAAGAGGGACAGCCCATCAAAGACACCGAGTCACATGATCTAGACCTCGGTCTTAAGATGCTTCTTCCCCTTTTCCTCTACCTCCCCTTCTCCTCTACCTCCCCTTCTTATTTATTTATTTATTTATTTATTTATTTATTTACTTATTTGCTTATTTATTTATTATTTAGAGACAAGGTCTCATGTATCTCAAGCTAGCCTCAAATTGACTCTATAAACAAAGATGACCTTGAACTTCTGAGTACTAAGTTTATACCACCACACCAGGTTGCATGTCGGAGGTCAAACCCAGGGCTTTGAAGAATGCTAGGCAAGCACTCTACTATCTAGGCTGCACCCCCAGTTCATTTCTTGATCACTACTCTATGATGCCTTTTCCACCTCCTATATTAGATGTATGAGCAAAGTTTAAATAAGTTGCCATTTCATCTAAGCCAAAGCAAGACACATGACTCTTCTTTCTCCGAATGACAGAGTTATGTTTCTCCCTGCTTACAGCCAGGACTCCTGGGGACCCAGGAAAACCCATTTGGCTAAGCATCAAGGATAGACCTGCCTGAGGGTAGGGGGGCAGTCAGTGACTATCACTGCTTTAGTCTCTGTAGAATTTCAATTGTCATAATAATTGCTTATAACATGCCCGGCTGCTGTCCTTGTCATGACTGTGTGTTCCAACCACAGTGATCTGAAGAATAATCAAATGCTATTATTAATATGAATGAAAGTGACAGTAATAAAAATAATGATGGAAGATCCCTCCAAGGAAAAGGGGGGGTCACAGAACACAGAGTTATAAAGTATGATGATCCAAAGGTTGTCTTTTGATCATCCATCGAAGCCCCACTGTATTACAGAAGAAACTGGCCTAAAAGAGGCCAAGTCCCTTGCTTGGAGTCACTCAGCCAATAGTCCCACAGCTGGGACATGGACCCATATTTCCTGAGTCAATTCAGGGTCAAAGCATGAAAATATCCTAATGAGACCCTTTGCACAATCAATACACACTAATTCTTTTGAATCCTGCTGAAAAATACAAATGTATTCCTCGCCAGTTCTACAGGATTAACTGTGGATTTCAGGACACCTTCCATGATTTCTATGTAGACAGGATAGCTGGACTGAGGTAAGGAGAGGTCTAGAATCACCAGCTTCAGGAATCTAGAAGTATCCCACCTTTGCTGTATGTGTCTTCCTGCCTGGTTTCCATGGATGATTAGAAGTTACCCATCCCTAGCTTTGAATACTGGCTCTTGCAAAGTGTTTAGAACTGCTCTCCAGTTCTAGCTTTCATTTCCTGAGAGATAAGCCCTGCTCACCCCACAGTCTTGAGGACTTTAGCTTCTCAACCTTAAGGAACCCCAAACTTCAGAAGGAGCTTTCAGGATATGTATTATGTCAGAAGATTGATTACCTTGTGCATTATGTCAAGCACAGAGGAAGCCTTCTCTACATACATGACTACTGTGATTTCCCATGACTCCACTGGTAGTTAAACCCACTTCGCTGTCTGCTCTCTGCTTTCTAGTGACTGTGCAATAAATGGCAGACCTTGCCTGCTCTGCCCATGTAGTCCTCACGCCTTCCCTGCTGAATACCCTTCATCTGCTACTGTCATCCCAGGGGAATACCAGCCACAAATAAAAAGCTAGACGTACCATGAACAGCATATACCACTCATTAAAAGTACCATCAATTACTCCTTTTGAGCCTCCCTCCGTGTCTGCATTTTTGTAGCCCAGTTTTGCCACTGGCATCCTGGGCAAGGGCTCACTATGCTGGCTGGCTTGTCCATGTCACTCTGAGGATGTTCATTTTAAAAAGGGTAGTGCCAAGGTATGCATAGACCAAAGGATGTGTTTCTAGAAATCCAAGCCATGTATAAACATCTCAGTGACACCGGAGCATAGAGATGTTTGACTAGGACAAATGTCTTCCATTCACATCCTGCCCAGCCCACGAGGGGATGTCCTGGTACTCCATCTTTTTTCTTGTATTTCCTCCTATAGATAATTACTTCCCCATATTCATGGGTCCACATCTGTGACTTCAACAAACTGAAGATTAAAATAAACTTTCATTTGCACGTATACTGAATATGCCCAAATATTTTTGTGTGTCATTTCCCCGTATAATATTCGTCTAGGCATGTATTTCATATTGGCTATTGCAAGTGGCCTACATGTGGTTTAAAGAAAAAGGGCGGATGTGCATAGATTACATGCAAATGCCACACCATTTTATATGAAGGATTTAAGCACCATTGACTTTGATATCCCAGAGGTACTTGAACCAGATTGTCAGGGATCCTGAAAGACACCTGCACATTCCAAACCTTGTCTTATCCCAAAAGAAAAGGGTCCCCATTCCATTTCCTAGAAACAACCCCAGGATGTCCTCAGTGTATATGGAACCCTCAAACTATCTCATCCACCCCTGTTCCTTGTTTCTCCATTTCTGCCCCCTTCTATCCAGATGCTGCCCATCTCTCCATTATTCTGATCCTAATGACTTAAGTGCCAGGTCACATTACAATCCATATTGCACCCTGGATTAAGCAAAGCATATTTCCCAGGAATATAGAATCCAGTGGCATTGACACAGTATAGTTCAAAAGAGCACCCTGGAGCCAGTCCTATCCTTAATCCATCTTTACCCTGTAGTCCTTTCTTCCCCTCTTGCCATAACACTGATTGAATTTTCATTGTGTTAAAAAAAAAAAAAGAAAATCCCTTTAGCTAATTTTCTTCCCAGTATAGAAGAGAAGGTATAGAGTGCATAACTTGTTTAGCAAAACTGTTTGGAAGAACTACACTAACAGTGTATCTACAGGGCCCAACGTTTCTCAAAGAACAATCCAGTGACTGGAAGGAAATGGGAGAAACAGCTCTTGCCCAGGGCAAGTCTTCTCTTTAAAACAACTGGTCCTTCTTCCTGAAGATTCTGTAGAGAAGTAGCCCTGAGTAATTTTCCTTTGTCCTTCGTCACAGGCTTTCTCAATAGTGGTGGCAGGAAATGATTTCTTAATAACCAGTTTTAATTCCTCTGAATCAACAACCTGGACCTGTGACCTGCCTCTGATTTCCACAGTTCCCACCACTCTCTCACTCTGGGTAAATGTCCCCACTCACCTCATCCAGCAGGCCTGAGGGCCTCAGGTTCCAACAGGGGCCAGGATTATTCCAAAGAAGAGAAAAGTCAGCCAGGCCAGAGACTGGAAGATAAGGACTGAGGCAGACCAAAAGGTACCTCAGAAAAGCCATATGCCAGGTTGTGAGTGGGAACACTGGTCCCAGTGCTGCTAGATGTTTCAGACTTTTTTTTAAAAGAGACTTTGTGCAAAGCCTCCAACCTTGTGCTCTGACCTAGGCAGGCTTTGAACCTCTTATTTCCACCTCTTCTCCAGACTATAACTTGTGACCAGCACGTCACTCTGTGCTTAATTCTTCCCCTAAGTATTTTTAAATACATCAAATAGCAACTGAGACTCCTGCTCCTAACAGATAGATGACAGCTCCTTGGACACCTTTGCTAGTTCAGCTGACTTTTTTCCAAGGGGCTCCACTAAGTGCCCTTCGATATCATAAGGACCTGAACTTGAAGTTCATGAAGGTCATGATGGAGTTCCTTAGTATGTTATCATTTGTATATTAAGCATGTTTTGGATTTGACTCTCCCCAGTACATCTACTAAGTACTTGAATTACCTTCACTTGGCACAAGCTGGAGTTATCACAGAGAAAAGAGCCTCAGTTGAGGAAATGCCTTCATGAGATCCAGCTGTAAGGCATTTTCTCAATTAGTGATCAAAGGGGAAGGCCCAGCCCATGGTGGATGCTGCCATCCTTGAACTGGTGGTCCTGAGTTCTGTAGAAAGCAAGGCAGGGGAAGCAAGCCAGTAAGCAGCATTCCTCCATGGCCTCTGCATCAGCTCCTGCCTCCAGGTTCCTTCCCTGTGAGAGTTCCTGTCCTGACTTCCTTTGGTGATGAACAGCAATGTGGAAGTGTAAGCTAAATAAACCCTTTCCTCCCCAACTTGCTTCTTAGTCATGATGTTTGTGCAGGAATACAAACCCTGACTAACACACACACACACACACACACACACACACACACACACACACACACACACACACACAATTATTTTTAAATGATAAGCTTTCATGTGAGCCCAGATGACAACAGGATTCAAACTTGCAAAATTCCCATCACTTGCACTCATAACTCTGTGTATATTGTGTGTGGAAAAAGTATACAGAAATAAGGATTAACTGTAGAGTGGTCATGAAAACATAAAGCACAAAAACCATGGAGCCCAGGAAAGGAAAATGATACACTGGGACCCAAGTAGAGAAAGCCTAGACTATCCAAGGCTGGCCAGCATCCCTGGTGGAGAGACACTTCACTCTCAATAAGAGTTGTAATTGCTTTCAAGTGTTACCCTGCTGCCAAGGTCCTGAACTGAGGTCTCCCTTTGGCTGGCCCCCAGGGAGAAGGACTGTGTGAGGTTACACAGCCACGGGGCATTAATTCTTCTTGAGAAAACAAAACACTTTCTAGTCCTCCTCTTGAAGAGACTCAACCTTCTCATCCTTCCCAGGGAACAACAACAATGGTCTATGGGGGACTGCCCAGAGCTTTGAGCCATCAGGCACAAGGAGGAGAGTTAACAAACAGGACTGCCCTGGCAAATTGTATTTTGTTTGCCACTGAAAAGAGAAAGTTCATAAGTTGTGGGAGAGGCTGTGAGGGACATGGCTGGGTAAGGAACTGATGGACTGAGCGATACAGAGGTTGCCACAGACTCTAAAGTATGCTTGCCTTGATCTCTGCCTTACCATGGCTGCCTACTGGGTCTGTGTTCATGTCCCTGGGCTGATGGAACACACTTCACAGACTCAGGCTGAAAGGCATGGATGTGGCGTTTGTTGTATTTCCAATTAGAGGTCATAGGGATAAATTATCAAGAAAAAACAGTGTATCACAGAAAGAGACTCAACCAGAGACCTGGATTCTGATTGGAAAGTTCCCTCTAATTAGCTTCAGGCCTGTGGGGTATTCCCACATCTTCAGTAAGAGAAGTCTGTCTGGATTCATTGCTCAACTCCCACTTTTGAAATTCTTCCCTAAAGGTTTTTTTTTCTGCAGCACCTATTCATTATTAGCATCCTACACACACACACACACACACACACACACACACACACACACACACACACCATATCATGTACCACACGCACTCACACCATACCACATCTGACACATATACACCACATGCTTCACAGGCATACATAGATCATGAGTCATACATATATAGTGTTCAACAAATCACATGCCACATATGATGCACATATTTCCCACACATTACCAACATACACATAAAATACTCACTACATACCAGTTCTCGAAGAACAAATAGAAATGAAGAAATCGTGGAGGTATTGGGTAAATACAAAGGTTAGATAAATAATAGCGAGGTAGGGTAGGAACATGGTGGGGCAGGGCATAAGAAACTGGACTACAAATCATTGGTACTAAAAATCCACACAGGCTAACTAGGACTGCTTGAGCAATAAGAACACCCATCTTCCCAGGAGCTGAATTGACCTCAGCTGTCTTCTACCCTCCAAGTTTTGTCTTCTTGGACCACAGTGCACAGGTCTGACCTCCCACTAGCTGGTTCTTCATCAAGTTCCAAGAAAGGACTACAATACCCACCCATCCTTCCATTCTTAGTCTTCTTGAGTATCTTCAGTGTAGCAGAGAGCCTAATGCCCAGCTGGCCTGCCTCTGTCTGCCCATGTCTCACAATTATGAAAGACTAGAACTCCATCTTGTCTCACTTGCTGGTTCCTTGGTTCAAGCTGGAGGTGCAGAAGCTGTTCCTGCCATCTTAGCCCTTGGGCTAAAGCCATGTTCAAGGAGTTTACAGTCCAGATCAATTGCACTTGTGGAGCTGCCAACAGAAGCACATGATTACGGAAAACTGTGTAAAAGAATTTTAAGGAGGAGGACTGGATTCTAAATTACACAGAAGGCGTTGGGTCTGGACTGTTTTCATCAGGAGTCGTGTCCTGGAGGTAACAGGCCATAAATAGTCATTTAAAGAGAAGTAGGAATGTGTTAGGGTGGGCCCAGGAATGAGTCAGGCCAAAACAGGCTCGTGAGGGAATGGGCCAGCCAGCAAGCAGGAGCTAAATCTTTGGCTAAGGAGACAGGTAGGCAACAAGTGCAGAGTAGCAAAGCATGAAGCCCAGGCACAGCACAATGGCTTTAATGGAGCATCACTGTGCAGAGCATTCAGGGTTAATGATGTGGAAGGTACCACTTGGACCAGTTGATGCAGAATGTCTACATAAGTGTTGGTACCTCTTGTTTATTTTGTTGGTGATGGTGGTGGTGGTATGTGTATTGGTCAGTGTGGAGGTGTGTGTGTGTGTGTGTGTGTGTGTGTGTGTGAGAGAGAGAGAGAGAGAGAGAGAGAGAGAGAGAGAGAGAGAGAGAGATCTGGGGGAGAAGGAAGGAGAGATTTTCTTGTTTCTAACTCCCTTAGTGGTTAGTATGCAGCTAGACTTACCCTACGCTGTTGTAGAATGTACAATGCTGGATGCAGAATGAAAGCTGAGTGAACTGCGTGTGATTTTTACCCCTGTAGAGCCTTAGAGCTGAGGAGTGGAGAAAAACACAAACACATAATTATACACTGAGAATCGGGCTACAAAGGAAAAGTAGAGAGTGGAACTTCTGTGTGTCACACCCAATGGCTCATCTTTCCAGTTTCTGAGAGGTCAGTGACGATGGGTGCCATAGCTCCATAACAGGAATTCCGTTAGGTGAACTGGGAGGGATACACGCTTCCATGTGTTCTATGCCAACCCAAACTCTGTGAAGTATAATCAAGACTTTTTTAATATATAAATAGAAAAGCTTAATGCTATCTGTGCCCAGCATACAGAACTAGAGAAAGTCTCTCCCCCTAAACCACAGACAGCATTTTGATCCTGGATAACAGAGATGAAGGAGATAGGACAGAAGCCTTTCAGTGAAAGTGAGTGTTAGGATTGGTCAGTGGGAGTCCCTTCAATGGGTGAAGCAATGGCTTCTGCAGCCTGGAGAGAGAGGGAGGCAGAAAGAAGATGAGGATCTCAAACCTTTCCTATATTTCCTCTCATTCCTGTCCACAACTTCAACAACTGTGAAGCAGCCAGAATAGCTTCTAAAAACTGGGAGTTGTGGCTTAGACCACATAACTTTGCGCATTTGGAAAAGGTGGAAGAAATCTGGGGGACAGACTAGGGACTAATGCATACAAAACAGTGTACCTTGGAAAGTGTTCCTCCCACTTGGTCTCCTGAGGAGAGGACAAAAGCATCAGGGAAATGCCCATGATGCTCTGAGCATTGTGCATAGAATTGTACAGATGTTATCTGTTTGAATATTCCAAACCAGCTTAATATCTTGAGGTAGGAATGAATTTATTCAGAACTCTGAAGCCCAGGAATGCCCAACACCAAACGTTGAGGACATGGTGGAGCTCGAACTAAAAAAAGATTAAGGCTCCTGGGTTCCATGAAATAATACTGAGATACTCAGAGACATGTGCAACCTTTTGGTATTGTCACACAACGTTGCCCTCTACAAAGGTACACACATGAATTATGCAGTTGAGCTAATATATAATATATATGCATTTCATCTCACATTTTAAATATGTCTGTATGAGTGTACACTCATACTATCTTTGGCCACGTGCAGGCACATGCAACCCATGATCCACAGGTCACATAGGACTGACTGGAAGTTGGAGATGAAGATGAGAGGAAGAAAAAGATGGAGAGAAAGAAGCAGAACAGGAAGGCTAGAATGAGAGGGGTTGGGGAGAGAGATGATGATGATAAGCAGAGGACAGGGAAAAGGGAAGTTAGAAGAGAAAAAGGGACAAGCAGAGAAGAAGAAAGTGCTAGAGGCAGGGAGAGAAACCTGACTAGGTCATGAGCAAAGTTTGCTCTTTCTCTAGCCTACAGCTGCACTGAAAGGCCCTACTCTGTCTCCAGTTTCTGTTGCTTCCACAGTGCAGGGTGTTCTCAGTTTCCTGACCCTCTATCCTGGATTCCCATGGACACTTCTTCCTTTCCCAGCCTCTCCCTGGTCCTAGAGTTTGAACAAAGCTCCCATCCGGATGCCTCTGCTTTGCTCACACAACAGCTTCCTTGCCATTTAAGACAATCTGTGCTACTGACCTTTAACATCTGCTGGCTCTGTTACACCAAGAGGAGACAGGAAAGACTTCCTCTTAGTGTGAGGATGTTTTTCTCACAGTGGTTAGTCCAAAGGATCCTAGGTAGAATGGGATTCAGCTACCAACAGAAAGGACAGGGCAGTTGTGTCAATTGCCTTCCTTCAGGGGCCACCAGAACCCATAGCATCTAGTCCAGCCAATTCTTCCACAAATACTAACCTATAACAAACCCTCCCTTCTACAATGTAAAAGGGCAAGATATTCCTACAGGAGCTTCCCTTCCAAAAGTGTTAAGTAGCTAGGCATGGATTAGCCTTAGGTACACTGAGGATGCACCCCTGGCTCGTGATAGGCTTTGGATGCCATCTCCCATTTCTTTGCTAACACTTAAAAAGGTAAATACCAGCTTTGCCGATTCTCAGCCCTCCTGTCAAAATAATGGAATAGTTCTGGACTTAAGAGGAAACGTGACATTCTGATTTGCTCTAAAGATTAGGACCTATCAAACTATTGCCTTAAGAGTTCATACAGTTGGGCCTGCCAATCACCTCGCCAAGAGTCTACCCCCACTAGACGTATGTTAATCTGAAGAAATGCTAAGGAGATGGGAGGAATAATTACCCCCTTAATGAGATAATATGCATATTCTTTCCAGGAAACTCCCTCCACAAAGCTGCCTTCAGAGCCATGCAGCATGCCCATTTGTGTCTGGTCCTTTTCTTATTTATTTGTTTGTTTGTTTGTTTTAATTAATGGGCATGCTTTCCTGGACACTCTAGGATTTCTTACCTGCTCTCTGAAGCTTTGCCATTTGACAACCTTCATTGCTGAATCTGTCTGCTTTCTTGGACTTTAAAAGCTCCGGCTTTCTCCCTTCCTCCTCTCCATACTTCTTCCCTAGTCAACTGCTGGAGTCACAGCTGGCCTGCCCTGTTCTTTTCCTTCCAATTTCTAACAGAATCTTTGTCCTTAGGCTTCCTTTGGAGACCATTTCCAGACTCTTTTACCAATGAGACAGAAAAGGGAGCCTGGATTTCTCTGGTAACTAAAGATTTTAAATAAACCCTCATGCAGGTCACCCTTTTCTGCTCTTCTTAGGGTGTGCCATGGGACCTGTCAGCCCAAGTGGGAAGCCTGCTTGGGCATCAGCATCACATGGTTGGTTTTCCACCCTTCACAGACAATCTTCACCTTGCCGCCACCCACCACCATCTCCCACCTTGCTGAGTTGTTGTCCAAGTCAATTCTCTTGGCAGTAGAAGCAGACAACATTGCCATTCCATTTCCAAGATATGCAACAGCACATGCTGGTAATTTTGATGAATCAAGTCTTGACCTAAATGCCCACCTCCCAAAAAATGTTATTCCCAATGACCTCCCTAACATGACTTCTATCCATTCCCACCTCAAGGATCTGTGTGGGATGCCAACATGTTTATTCCCATTACAGCACTTGCCCTGGCATTTGTGTGACCCAAGCTATAGAACTGACATCCTCACATCAGGCTCTCAGGATTTACTGTATGTCCTACAACAGTCCAGCTCCTGTTTGTTCAATAAGTGTGAATATAATAGATGAAGTAGGTGAGATTTGGGGGTAAAAGCACTTGCCCACCATGCATAAGGCCACAAGTTTGAAAATCACCATCATAAAGTCTTTTTCAAAATAACAAATGAACACAATAACAATGGGGGAGGAGCCTGAATCACCCAAGCCCTGTTCTCCCCTCACAGCTCTCTCTCTCTCTGTCTTTCACCTGCCATTAGATAGTGTTTCTCTTTGCCTTCACCTTTTATGAAAGACCAGGTCCTGCTGTCATTATCCCAGGTGTAATTTCTTTTCTGTTACTTCTGGCTACATGCTTTTCTTAAGTTATATAGCTGTGAATTCAAGGGTGACAATAGGACTATTTTGAAAAGTAAACAAAACAGCTATGGTGATATGACCTGCTATATATTAAGCACTCAACTAGAATTGATTGCTTTGAGTTCTTCTCCCCTACTCCCTCTTTTTTTTTTTGTCCTTGACACTTCCCTATCTTGCCCTGGTCCTTTCTTCCCATCCATAAACTAAAGGAAAAGAAGACGAGCAGAGTTACATGGGAAGTATCAACAACAATGAGACCCAGAAAGAGCCCTAAGAGAGCAGGAGGCATTGGGGACAGCAGTAGGGATGTTTAGAATGTAGGATGGTCATCCCAAAGATCCTGCCCTCTTATTATGAACTCCACCCTTTTGTTAGGCCAGCTGTGCAGGTAAATTAGGGATGTTTATTGTACCAGGTGTGGATTGGAAGAAAGAACCCCTAAGTTGGAAATAGAAGATTTGTTCCTTGAACTCAACCAGCCTCAGGTCCTGGGGAAAGTCAGCTCACCCTTATAGTATCATCTCATCTCCAGAGGCCTCAGCTTACCCCTGGACAAATAAAGAGACACAGGAGGGCTCATGGCTAAACCAGAGCAAGCTGTTTGTCGCAGGGATTTTCAAATAAGGGTTATGAGAACAGAAGCTCCAAGAAGGGTTATTTGCGGTTGGAACTGGAAAACATCATCCTGAGTGAGCTAACCCAATCACAGAAAGACATACATGGTATGCACTCATTGATAAGTGGCTACTAGCCCAAATGCTTGAATTACCCTAGATCCCTAGAACAAATGAAACTCAAGACGGATGATCAAAATGTGAATGCTTCACTCCTTCTTTAAAAGGGGAACAAGAATACCCTTGGCAGGGAAGAGAGAAGCAAAGATTAAAACAGAGACTGAAGGAACACCCATTCAGAGCCTGCCCCACATGTGGCCCATACATATACAGCCACCCAATTAGACAAGATGGATGAAGCAAAGAAGTGCAGACCGACAGGAGCCGGATGTAGATCTCTCCTGAGAGACACAGCCAGAATACAGCAAATACAGAGGCTAATGCCAGCAGCAAACCACTGAACTGAGAATAGGACCCCCGTTGAAGGAATCAGAGAAAGAACTGGAAGATCTTGAAGGGGCTCGAGACCCCATATGTACAACAATGCCAAGCAACCAGAGCTTCCAGGGACTAAGCCACTACCTAAATACTATACATGGACTGACCCTGGACTCTGACCTCATAGGTAGCAATGAATATCCTAGTAAGAGCACCAGTGGAAGGAGAAGCCCTGGGTCCTGCTAAGACTGAACCCCCAGTGAACTAGACTGTGGGGGGGAGGGTGGCAATGGGGGGAGGGTCGGGAGGGGAACACCCATAAGGAAGGGGAGGGGGGAGGGGGATGTTTGCCCGGATACCGGGAAAGGGAATAACACTCGAAATGTATATAAGAAATACTCAAGTTAATAAAAAAAAAAAAAAAGAAAGAAAGAAAGGTTATTTGCAGCTTTTGGCTTTCTTTTTTTTATTTATTTATTTTATTTATTTTTTTATATATTTTTTTTATTAACTTGAGTATTTCTTATATACATTTCAAGTGTTATTCCCTTTCCCGGTTTCCGGGCAAACATCCCCCTCCCCCCTCCCCTTCCTTATGGGTGTTCCCCTCCCAACACTCCCCCCATTGCCGCCCTCCCCCCACCAGTCTAGTTCACTGGGGGTTCAGACTTAGCAGGACCCAGGGCTTCCCCTTCCACTGGTGCTCTTACTAGGATATTCATTGCTACCTATGAGGTCAGAGTCCAGGGTCAGTCCATGTATAGTCTTTGGGTAGGGGCTTAGTCCCTGGAAGCTCTGGTTGCTTGGCATTGTTGTACATATAGAGTCTCGAGCCCCTTCAAGCTCTTCCAGTTCTTTCTCTGATTCCTTCAACGGGGGTCCTATTCTCAGTTCAGTGGTTTGCTGCTGGCATTCGCCTCTGTATTCGCTGTATTCTGGCTGTGTCTCTTAGGAGCGATCTACATCCGGCTCCTGTCGGTCTGCACTTCTTTGCTTCATCCATCTTGTCTAATTGGGTGGCTATATATGTATGGGCCACATGTGGGGCAGACTCTGAATGGGTGTTCCTTCAGTCTCTGTTTTAATCTTTGCCTCTCTCTTCCCTGCCAAGGGTATTCTTGTTCCCCTTTTAAAGAAGGAGTGAAGCATTCACATTTTGATCATCCCTCTTGAGTTTCATTTGCTCTAGGCATCTAGGGTAATTCAAGCATCTGGGCTAATAGCCACTTATCAATGAGTGCATACCATGTATGTCTTTCTGTGATTGGGTTAGCTCACTCAGGATGATATTTTCCAGTTCCAACCATTTGCCTACGAATTTCATAAACTCGTTGTTTTTGATAGCTGAGTAATATTCCATTGTGTAGATGTACCACATTTTCTGTATCCATTCCTCTGTTGAAGGGCATCTGGGTTCTTTCCAGTTTCTGGCTATTATAAATAAGGCTGCGATGAACATAGTGGAGCACATGTCTCTTTTATATGTTGAGGCATCTTTTGGGTATATGCCCAAGAGAGGTATAGCTGGATCCTCAGGCAGTTCAATGTCCAATTTTCTGAGGAACCTCCAGACTGATTTCCAGAATGGTTTTACCAGTCTGCAATCCCACCAACAATGGAGGAGTGTTCCTCTTCCTCCACATCCTCGCCAGCATCTGCTGTCACCTGAGTTTTTGATCTTAGCCATTCTCACTGGTGTAAGGTGAAATCTCAGGGTTGTTTTGATTTGCATTTCCCTTATGACTAAAGATGTTGAACATTTCTTTAGGTGTTTCTCAGCCATTCGGCATTCCTCAGCTGTGAATTCTTTGTTTAGCTCTGAACCCCATTTTTAATAGGGTTATTTGTTTCCCTGCGGTCTAACTTCTTGAGTTCTTTGTATATTTTGGATATAAGGCCTCTATCTGTTGTAGGATTGGTAAAGATCTTTTCCCAATCTGTTGGTTGCCGTTTTGTCCTAACCACAGTGTCCTTTGCCTTACAGAAGCTTTGCAGTTTTATGAGATCCCATTTGTCGATTCTTGATCTTAGAGCGTGAGCCCTTGGTGTTTTGTTCAGGAAATTTTTTCCAGTGCCCATGTGTTCCAGATGCTTCCCTAGTTTTTCTTCTATTAGTTTGAGTGTGTCTGGTTTGATGTGGAGGTCCTTGATCCACTTGGACTTAAGCTTTGTACAGGGTGATAAGCATGGATCGATCTGCATTCTTCTACATGTTGACCTCCAGTTGAACCAGCACCATTTGCTGAAAATGCTATCTTTTTTCCATTGGATGGTTTTGGCTCCTTTGTCAAAAATCAAGTGACCATAGGTGTGTGGGTTCATTTCTGGGTCTTCAATTCTATTCCATTGGTCTATCTGTCTGTCTCTGTACCAATACCATGCAGTTTTTATCACTATTGCTCTGTAATACTGCTTGAGTTCAGGGATAGTGATTCCCCCTGAAGTCCTTTTATTGTTGAGGATAGCTTTAGCTATCCTGGGTTTTTTGTTATTCCAGATGAATTTGCAAATTGTTCTGTCTAACTCTTTGAAGAATTGGATTGGTATTTTGATGGGGATTGCATTGAATCTGTAGATTGCTTTTGGTAAAATGGCCATTTTTACTATATTAATCCTGCCAATCCAAGAGCATGGGAGATCTTTCCATCTTCTGAGGTCTTCTTCAATTTCCTTCTTCAGTGTCTTGTAGTTCTTATTGTACAGATCTTTTACTTGCTTGGTTAAAGTCACACCGAGGTACTTTATATTATTTGGGTCTATTATGAAGGGTGTCGTTTCCCTAATTTCTTTCTCGGCTTGTTTCTCTTTTGTGTAGAGGAAGGCTACTGATTTATTTGAGTTAATTTTATACCCAGCCACTTTGCTGAAGTTGTTTATCAGCTTTAGTAGTTCTCTGGTGGAACTTTTGGGATCACTTAAATATACTATCATGTCATCTGCAAATAGTGATATTTTGACCTCTTCTTTTCCGATCTGTATCCCCTTGATCTCCTTTTGTTGTCTGATATCTCTGGCTAGAACTTCAAGAACTATATTGAATAAGTAGGGAGAGAGTGGGCAGCCTTGTCTAGTCCCTGATTTTAGTGGGATTGCTTCGAGTTTCTCTCCATTTAGTTTAATGTTAGCAACTGGTTTGCTGTATATGGCTTTTACTATGTTTAGGTATGGGCCTTGAATTCCTATTCTCTCCAGGACTTTTATCATGAAGGGGTGTTGAATTTTGTCAAATGCTTTCTCAGCGTCTAATGAAATGATCATGTGGTTTTGTTCTTTCAGTTTGTTTATATAATGGATCACGTTGATGGTTTTCCGTATATTAAACCATCCCTGCATGCCTGGGATGAAGCCTACTTGGTCATGGTGGATGATTGTTTTGATGTGCTCTTGGATTCGGTTTGCCAGAATTTTGTTGAGTATTTTTGCATCGATATTCATAAGGGAAATTGGTCTGAAGTTCTCTTTCATTGTTGTGTCTTTGTGTGGTTTAGGTATAAGAGTAATTGTGGCTTCGTAGAAGGTATTCGGTAGTGATCCATCTGTTTCAATTTTGTGGAATAGTTTGGATAATATTGGTATGAGGTCTTCTATGAAGGTTTGGTAGAATTCTGCACTAAACCCGTCTGGACCTGGGCTCTTTTTGGTTGGGAGACCTTTAATGACTGCTTCTATTTCCTTAGGAGTTATGGGGTTGTTTAACTGGTTTATCTGTTCCTGATTTAACTTCGGTACCTGGTATCTGTCTAGGAAATTATCCATTTCCTGAAGATTTTCAAGTTTTGTTGAATATAGTTTTTTATAGTAATATCTGATGATTTTTTGAATTTCCTCTGAATCTGTTGTTATGTCTCCCTTTTCATTTCTGATTTTGTTAATTTGGACGCACTCTCTGTGTCCTCTCGTTAGTCTGGCTAAGGGTTTATCTATCTTGTTGATTTTCTCAAAGAACCAACTTTTGGTTCTGTTGATTCTTTCTATGGTCCTTTTTGTTTCTACTTGGTTGATTTCCGCTCTGAGTTTGATTATTTCCTGCCTTCTACTCCTCCTGGGTGTATGTGCTTCCTTTTGTTCTAGAGCTTTTAGGTGTGCTGTCAAGCTGCTGACATATGCTCTTTCCTGTTTCTTTCTGCAGGCACTCAGCGCTATGAGTTTTCCTCTTAGCACAGCTTTCATTGTGTCCCATAAGTTTGGGTATGTTGTATCTTCATTTTCATTAAATTCTAAAAAGTTTTTAATTTCTTTCTTTATTTCTTCCTTGACCAGGTTATCATTGAGTAGAGCATTGTTCAATTTCCAAGTGTATGTGGGCATTCTTCCTTGATTGTTATTGAAGACCAGTTTTAGGCCGTGGTGGTCCGATAGCACGCATGGGATTATTTCTATCTTTCTGTACCTGTTGAGGCCCGTTTTTTGACCAATTATATGGTCAATTTTGGAGAAAGTACCATGAGGAGCTGAGAAGAAGGTATATCCTTTTGCTTTAGGATAGAATGTTCTATAAATATCCGTTAAGTCCATTTGGCTCATGACTTCTCTTAGTCTGTCTACATCTCTGTTCAATTTCTGTTTCCATGATCTGTCCATTGATGAGAGCGGGGTGTTGAAATCTCCCACTATTATTGTGTGAGGTGCAATGTGTGTTTTGAGCTTTAGTAAAGTTTCTTTTATGTATGTAGGTGCCCTTGTATTTGGGGCATAGATATTTAGGATTGAGAGTTCATTTTGGTGGATTTTTCCTTTGATGAATATGAAGTGTCCTTCCTTATCTTTTTTGATGACTTTTAATTGAAAATTGATTTTATTTGATATTAGAATGGCTACTCCAGCTTGCTTCTTCTGACCATTTGCTTGGAAAATTGTTTTCCAGCCTTTCACTCTGAGGTAATGTCTGTCTTTGTCTCTGAGGTGTGTTTCCTGTAGGCAGCAGAATGCAGGGTCCTCGTTGCGTATCCAGTTTGTTAATCTATGTCTTTTTATTGGGGAGTTGAGGCCATTGATGTTGAGAGATATTAAGGGATAGTGATTATTGCTTCCCGTTATATTCATATTTGGATGTGAGGTTATGTTTGTGTCCTTTCATTCTCTTTGTTTTGTTGCCAAGACAATTAGTTTCTTGCTTCTTCTAGGTTATAGCTTGCCTCCTTATGTTGGGCTTTACCATTTATTATCCTTGTAGTGCTGGATTTGTAGAAAGATATTGTGTAAATTTGGTTTTGTCATGGAATATCTTGGTTTCTCCATCTATGTTAATTGAGAGTTTTGCAGGATACAGTAACCTGGGCTGGCATTTGTGTTCTCTTAGGGTCTGTATGACATCAGTCCAGGATCTTCTGGCCTTCATAGTTTCTGGCGAGAAGTCTGGTGTGATTCTGATAGGTCTGCCTTTATATGTTACTTGACCTTTTTCCCTTACTGCTTTTAATATTCTTTCTTTATTTTGTGCGTTTGGTGTTTTGACTATTATGTGACGGGAGGTGTTTCTTTTCTGGTCCAATCTATTTGGAGTTCTGTAGGCTTCTTGTATGCCTATGGGCATCTCTTTCTTTAGGTTAGGGAAGTTTTCTTCTATGATTTTGTTGAAGATATTTACTAGTCCTTTGAGCTGGGAGTCTTCACTCTCTTCTATACCTATTATCCTTAGGTTTGATCTTCTCATTGAGTCCTGGATTTCCTGTATGTTTTGGACCAGTAGCTTTTTCCGCTTTACATTATCTTTGACAGTTGAGTCAATGATTTCTATGGAGTCTTCTGCTCCTGATATTCTCTCTTCCATCTCTTGTATTCTGTTGGTGAAGCTTGTATCTACAGCTCCTTGTCTCTTCTTTTGGTTTTCTATATCCAGGGTTGTTTCCATGTGTTCTTTCTTGATTGCTTCTATTTCCATTTTTAATTCCTTCAACAGTTTGATTGTGTTTTCCTGGAATTCTTTCAGGGATTTTTGCGATTCCTCTCTGTAGGCTTCTACTTGTTTATTAATGTTTTCCTGTGTTTCCCTAAGGGAGTTCTTCACATCTTTCTTGAAGTCCTCCAGCATCATGATCAAATATGATTTTGAAACTAGATCTTGCTTTTCTGGTGTGTTTGGATATTCCATGTTTGTTTTGGTGGGAGAATTGGGCTCCGATGATGCCAAGTAGTCTTGGTTTCTGTTGCTTGGGTTCCTGCGCTTGCCTCTCGCCATCAGATTATCTCTAGTGTTACTTTGTTCTGCTATTTCTGACAGTGGCTAGACTGTCCTATAAGCCTGTGTGTCAGGAGTGCTGTAGACCTGTTTTCCTGTTTTCTTTCAGCCAGTTATGGGGACAGAGTGTTCTGCTTTCGGGCGTGTAGTTTTTCCTCTCTGCAGGTCTTCAGCTGTTCCTGTGGGCCTGTGTCTTGAGTTCACCAGGCAGCTTTCTTGCAGCAGAAAAGTTGGTCTTACCTGTGGTCCCGAAGCTCAAGTTCGCTCGTGGGGTGCTGCCCACGGGCTCTCTGCGGCGGCAGCAACCAGGAATACCTGTGCCGCCTCTTCCGGGAGCTTCAGTGCACCAGGGTTCCAGATGGCCTTTGGTGTTTTCCTCTGGCGTCCGAGATGTTGTACAGAGATCAGTCTCTTCTGGTTTCCCAGGCTTGTCTGCCTCTCTGAAGGTTTAGCTCTCCCTCCCACGGGATTTGGGTGCAGAGAACTGTTTATCCGGTCTGTTTCCTTCAGGGTCCAGCGGTGTCTCTGGCAGCGGTCCTGCCGCTCCTGGGCCCTCCCCCACGGGAGCCCAGAGGCCTTATACAGTTTCCTCTTGGGCCAGGGATGTGGGCAGGGGTGAGCGGTGTTGGTGGTCTCTTCCGCTCTGCAGCCTCAGGAGTGCCCACCTGACCAGGTGGTTGGGTCTCTCTCTCACAGGGTCTGGGAGCAGAGAGCTGCTGCGGGCCCGGATCCGAGGGTGTGGGACTTCCGGTAAACACAGAACGTGCCCGGTCCTAGAGGAATTCTGCTTCCATGTGTCCCAAGCTCACCAGGCAGCTTTCTTGCAGCAGAAAAGTTGGTCTTACCTGTGGTCCCGAGGCTCAAGTTCACTCGTGGGGTGCTGCCCAGGGGCTCTCTGCAGCGGCAGCAACCAGGAAGACCTGTGCCGCCCCTTCCGGGAGCTTCAGTGCACCAGGGTTCCAGATGGTCTTTGGCTTTTTCCTCTGGCGTCCGAGATGTGTGTGCAGAGAGCAGTCTCTTCTGGTTTCCCAGGCTTGTCTGCCTCTCTGAAGGTTTAGCTCTCCCTCCCACGGGATTTGGGTGCAGAGAACTGTTTATCCGGTCTGTTTCCTTCAGGGTCTGGCGGTGTCTCAGCTTTTGGCTTTCTTTGTAGTATTCCAACTCACCCCCAACACAGACGCCTTAGTCTTCATCTTACGTTTTGGTAGCCCTGAGGTGAAAGTCTTTTGTCACCAGGACAGCCATCTGGACTTGCTCAACTCTCCTGCAGCCTCACCTTCTCCAGGGAGGACCTTCTCCCTAGTGAATGTCTCAGGCTGACAAGAGGAGGGGCTTTCCAAAAGTTTGTGGAGATGGACTGGCCTCTTTTCTGCTATGCCCACCTGAAGCCAAGGCCACAGTCTGGGCCCAAACCACTTGCTAACTAATACTCACAGGGTAAATGGAGGGTTGATATTAGTGCCAGCTCCAGGCAGTTCCCAAAGCCCCAGTTCTCATCCAATACCCAGAAAAGCCTGAAGACTGAGTGCCATGTCCCTCTGTGCTAGCATCTCACATTTCTCTTTAGAATATGGCACTGTCTACTGGCGAGGATGTGGAGAAAGAGGAACACTCCTCCGCTGTTGGTGGGATTGCAAGCTGGTACAACCACTCTGTAAATCAGTCTGGGGGTTCCTCAGAAAATTGGATGTTACACTACCTGAGGATCCAACTATACCTCTCTTGGGCATATACCCAAAAGATGCTCCAACATATAAAAAAGACATGTGCTCCACTATGTTCATCGCAGCCTAATAGCCAGAAGCTGGAAAGAACCCAGATGCCCTTCAACAGAGGAATGGATACAGAAAATGTGGTACATCTACACAATGGGGTAATACTCAGCTATCAAAAACAATGACTTCATGAAAGTCATAGGCAAATGGATGGAACTAGAAAATATCATCCTGAGTGAGATAACCCAATCACAGAAAAACACACATGGTATGCACTCACTGATAAGTGGATATTAGCCCAAAAGCTCGAATTACCCAAGATACAATTCACAGACCACATGAAGCTCAAGAAGAAGAATGACCAAAGTGTGGATGCTTCAGTCCTTCTTGAAAGAGGTAACAAAAAATATTTATAGGAGGGGATATGGAGACAAAGTTTGGAGCAGAGACTGAAGGAATGGTTATTCAGAACCTGCACTACCTCGGTATACAGCCCATTTATATACAGCCACCAAAACTAGATAGTATTGATAAAGCCAAGAAATGCATGCTGACAGGAGACTGATATATCTGTCTCCTGAAAGGCTCAGCCAAAGCATGTGAAATACAGAGGCGAATGCTAGCAGCAAACCATTGAACTGAGAACAGGGTCCCTGTTGGGAGGAATTAGAGAAAGGATAGAAGGAGCTGAAGGGGTTTGCAAACCCATAAGAACAACAACCTCAACCAACCAGAGCTCCCAGGGACTAAACCACCATCCAAAGAGTACACATGGACTGACCATGCTCCAGCTGCATATGTAGCAGAGGATGGCCTTGTTGGGCACCAATGGGAGGTTCTGCCAAGGCTGGATTACCCCACCTCAGTGCAGGGGAATGTCAGGAGGTGGGAAGAGCGGGTAGTTGGGGAGGGGAAACAACCTCATAGGAGAAGGAGAGGGGGATGGGATAGGGGGCTTATGGCAGGGAAACTGGGAAAGGGAAAAACATTTGAAATGTAAATAAATAATATCCAATAAAAAAAAAAGATGTGGCACTGTCTTAGCTGCCAGCACCCATACCATACAGCTGTTATTATGCCCTTCATTCCCAAGGAAACACTGTTACAATAATGGCCTAGCTGGGGTTTTTTCCTTTAGCCTCGTTTTAGGGAAAAATGACTGGCTCCATGCTGGAAAAACCAAAGAAAGACTGGGCCATCTTGCATTTCAATCCTGCCTGGGTGATGTTGGAGATAAAAGAGAAGATCACAGGCTCTCACGTGGAGAGACTGAAACCCATCTGGCAGTGTGGCTATCTTTGTAAACATCGTGTTTGTTTGGACCTTTGCCTTACAACTTGGGAGAAAAGATGAAAGATTGGAAATACTCAGTGCCTCGTCCCTTCCTCCATCTATCCCTAGTGGGAAAGATCTTACAGCCTCTTCAATGGCAGTCTGTTAACATATGTCTCCGCCTGCGTTGGGCTAGCACACCCTACCTTGAACTCTAAGATCCTTCTTCCTCTTACTTGTTCCAGCGCAGTCTCCCATCAAGTGCCCACAGAGATTCCCAGTAAGGTACTCAATGGGAAACTGAGATAGAGATTGGAGAATATTTCCATGTCTTAATTTGCCTAGGGCAAGACTTGATATTTTAACCTCTGGAGGGTTGGGTGATCAGTCAGATGTGGCTATTGTCCAACTTGTCCTCCTAAAAACCAGACCAAAGCACACAACCAGCACGGTTGTGGCAGAACAATCACTTTTCTTCATTCCCTTTTAATCTCCTACAATTATAGTTCCAGTGGTCTACTTATCCTCAAAGACCATCCAAAATAGCACTCTCTCCAGGAACCAGGTTGCTACCTGTGGTCTCCTTTATTTTCTATTTGCCATGATATTTTTTTCAAATTAATGAACATGTGGCTGCAGTTGGCATTAGTCTTTTCATCTATGAAGAGTGCCCAGCTTCTCTGTGTGTGCGCAAAAAGATCAAGTCCTTTGTGCCTCTATAGCCTCCATAGTGTCTAGAGCAGAGCTGGCCACAGCGTAAATTAATTACTGAAGACTTTCTCATTACTCCAAGATACAAATAATGCCTTGCTTTGTCATTATACTTCTTCATGAAAACAAAACTGACTTTCTTCTCCAAATTAGCCTTGTTTAACTTAAGCCAGAGGACAAACAGCTGTTGAGTGAGTGACCCAAGGCTAAGACAAAGCCCTGGGTGAACCTGGGATCAGCCAATCAAGTGCTGCAGGATTAACAGCTTGACAGAGAGACAAATAGTGCTGGAGAGCACATGTCATGACATATACACAGGAAAGTATTATGGAATGCCCTACCTGACTAGCCAGAAATGTAAGGCAAGCTCTCCCTATTCACACACTGAGATGTTATTTTTCCCCTCTCTGAGACTCAGAGTCATGTTGGTAAAATGAGAGGAAATCTTGAGCTTTAAGAATCTCAAATAGTATAGGTGGATTTGCCAGAGGGTGGATTCAGGGTGGAGTAGAAATGGGGACACCATTGAGTATGCACTGTCTCTCACCCAGCCGTACTCTCTGCTTAGTCAGGCAAATCTTCAGGCTCATTTCCTGACAGCCTTTTCCCCTAACGTGAAGCTTACAACAGAACAATCAGTGTGAACAATCAGCTTTTCTTTGGGTGGTGCCACACATGCAGATCCCTGTGACTTGTGAGTATCCTTTTCCCCTCAAAGTTTCTGGAGACGGGAACTGAGCAGGAAAGGATCCCTTAGGAAAGAAGAAATTGAACACGGCACTGCAGGCTGTGTGGATCTGGATCTCCTAGGAATGTTAACAAGAGGGCGAGCATGCCGGGCAGAGGGCAGAGGCCCAGGGAAACTGTGGCTATATGAGCTCTCCTTGTAGGTTGAGTTTTCAAGATGTGAGCTTTCCATGTGTGTCTCCTTTGTGGAACACTTCAAAACCTTAACGAACACTGTCAAAGAGACCATGGCAGGCAATCGGAGACAAGTTGATCCCTCTAACCTGTGTGAACATAACCTAGCTTAGAAACTAAGCTAGGTTCTAGCTTAAGCAGCCATCTGTGGAGTGGCACAAATGATTGTCTCATAGAACAGAGGCAGGAGCAACCCACATCAACAGCAAAACAAAGGTCCAATCTCCATCTCAGTAGCATTATATGACTTAGACAGTAGACTCGAATGACCCAGGGGACATTTTCCCACATAAAGTGACTGGCTCCTGCTTTTACAAGTTGAAAGTGTTATACTCTTGTGAGGCTCCCACAGTGGAACAAGACAGCTCTCTCTGCCCTTACTACCCACAGGGCAGAATTGTTAATGAGAAATGTTTTGTTGAGTCCTGTGACCCCATCATGGCTTCCTTCAGCAATAGGAGAATGGCAGGAGGGCCCATTTCAAGTTGAGACAATTGAGGGGCATTTTAACCTACAACCTTAAGACCGTCCTAATGACAGGTGAAAAGGAACCCAAATCAGAGGAGAGAAAAGGAAGGTGGAGGTCACCTTACAGGGCTAAAAGGGAACCTTGTTAGAGTCCTGTCACCAGAGCCCCTGAGTGGAAATAGCAAAGTGCCCTTTCTCAGCTCAGGTTTTCCCCTCAAAGCTGTGCTCCAGGCTTTCTCAGGAATCCTCCATCCCCAGATCCTATGCTGAATGATTACCACAGTGGAAGTGATGTGTGAAAAGATAAGATACCTAATTTTCTTCACAGTAAGTCTGAAAGCAGGGATAGCTAGCTTTAGGCTGAGATATCCTGACATCTTTCACTAGGGATTACAGTCCGTTCTGCTCTACACATTGATTTTCCTCAAGAAAAAAGGAGGAGAGGGGAAAGGGTCCTTTGAATGACTCTGAAATAAATTTCAAACTGTACTGGATTTTGTTGGGAGTTCTCTTGCACAAAGATGACATTTTCCCCTGAAGTGCCCCAGGCTCTGGCTCACCTCTCTTCACTGAAAGAGGCCATCACCATAATAATGCCATCCCACCCCCACTATGTGCAGATGGGTTTGTTTTCAAGAACAGCCTGCAAGTCTAAAGGCTGGAAATAGGCTGGAAGATCCATCAGTGTCCCTGAGATTCTGAAGGCTCTGTGTGTGACCCTTGCCAGTCGAGTCTTTCAGTCCCATTTCAGAGCATTATACCTAGTCAAATATACTTTACTGGAATGTTCCCTTTTGTGTCTTTGATGTCTTCTAGAGAATCTCTATCTCAAATCATATTCTCTAAGTGTGAATGCTTTTGAACCCATTCCCAAATATAACCAAGTGGACCAGATTGTACTCCTTGAACCAAAGTTGAGAGGGGCTTGTGACCTGACTTGGAATGATAGGTGGGCCAATCCTAAACTCAGTAAATTGATGTTCAGGACTACAGAGGGAAGGTAGCACAGAGCCCCAGACCCAAAATGAACAGTTCTATAAGAAGGGAGTTTATATAAAATGAATTAGCCAACCAGCCTGTCGGAAAATAAAGGTTCTCAGGAAATAGCCAGAGGAGAGAGTGTCTTTGTGTCTATTCTATTTGAGATTGGCTGTATTTCTGAGTCTATACCTGTACCTTGAAAGTCTCTAATTGTCTGGATTTCTCTCTGAGGCTGGTTGTAGGTCCCCATCTAATGAGTTCTCACTTGCTTTCCCAGCATGCCTAGCTTCCAAGTTGCTAGCTTTTTGTCATTATAATAATAGGAAATCATAGCCTGAGACAATATTTTCACCAAATTCAGAAAGAATATAATAAAAATGGTATGTGTCTGCTTCTGTGACATTGAGTATATACCATACTTCTTGTGGATTGTTCCTTGGTCCTCAGATTGGTCCCATCTCTTTCTGCAGTCACTGCTCTACCAATAAACAGTATAGTAACTTTTAAGAATTGAGCTCTGACAGAAACCAGATGTAGATCTCTCCTGAGAGACACAGCCAGAATATGGCAAATACATAGGTGAATGCCAGCAGCAAACCACTGAACTGAGAACGGGACACCCGTTGAAGGAATCAGAGAAAGGACTGAAAAAACTTGAAGGGGCTTGAGACCGCATATGAACAACAATGCCAACCAACCAGAGCTTCCAGGGACTAAGCCACTACCCAAAGACTATACATGGACTGACCCTGGACTCCAACTGCATACGTAGCAATGAATAGCTTAGTAAGAGCACCAGTGGAAGGAGAAGCCTTTGGTCCTGCCAAGACTGAACCCCAGTGAACGTGATTGTTGGAGGAAGGGTGGTAAAGTGGGGAAGATGGGGAGGGGAACACCCATATAGAAGAGGAGGAGAAGGAGTTAGCCGGCAAATCGGGAAAGGGAATAACAATTGAAATATAAATAAGAATTACCCAATTTAATAAAGATGGAGGGGGAAAAAAAGAATTTAGTTAAAAAAAAAAAGAATTGAGCTCTGTCTCAGCCTAACCCTGCATTTGGTGCCTCTCATATTCATGTCATGGTGCTGTGGGGTAAGATGTCAAAGAAGGCCTCCTCACTCTTGAGCATGTACCTACTCAAAGTAGGAGAGAGCTAATGAATGTAGGGTCTCTTTTGACAAAAACAATTAAAAAATAATAGTAAAATAAAAATGAATTGATTCTTCCTCATTGTACCCAAGGATATATACTTAAGACATGTTGTCTAATATTCATAAGTGTTCCACAAGTATTTAACACCAGTTCCTAGTAATGGTGGACAACCCAGTGTTTGTGAATTGCTTTCCCATCATCCTTGCTTCTGCTCTCCACTTATCCAGGACCATGCTCCAGAAGAAAGCACTTGTCTCAGCAAACACAGTGAAGAAAGTTACGGTTTTTTTTAATTTATTTATTTATTTTTTTTATTTTTTTATTAACTTGAGTATTTCTTATATACATTTCGAGTGTTATTCCCTTTCCCGGTATCCGGGCAAACATCCCCCTCCCCCCTCCCCTTCCTTATGGGTGTTCCCTTCCCAACCCTCCCCCCATTGCCGCCCTCCCCCCCATAGACTAGTTCACTGGGGGTTCAGTCTTAGCAGGACCCAGGGCTTCCCCTTCCACTGGTGCTCTTACTAGGATATTCATTGCTACCTATGAGGTCAGAGTCCAGGGTCAGTCCATGTATAGTCTTTAAGTAGTGGCTTAGTCCCTGGAAGCTCTGGTAGCTTGGCATTGTTGTACATATGGGGTCTCGAGCCCCTTCAAGCTCTTCCATTTCTTTCTCTGATTCCTTCAACGGGGGTCCTATTCTCAGTTCAGTGGTTTGCTGCTGGCATTCGCCTCTGTATTCGCTGTATTCTGGCTGTGTCTCTCAGGAACGATCTACATCCGGCTCCTGTCGGTCTGCACTTCTTTGCTTCATCCATCTTGTCTAATTGGGTGGTTGTATATGTATGGGCCACATGTGCGGCAGGCTCTGAATGGGTGTTCCTTCAGTCTCTGTTTTAATCTTTGCCTCTCCCTTCCCTGCCAAGGGTATTCTTTTTCCTCATTTAAAGAAGGAGTGAAGCATTCACATTTTGATCATCCGTCTTGAGTTTCGTTTGTTCTAGGGATCTAGGGTAATTCAGGCATTTGGGCTAATAGCCACTTATCAATGAGTGCATACCATGTATGTCTTTCTGTGATTGGGTTAGCTCACTCAGGATGATATTTTCCAGTTCCAACCATTTGCCTACGAATTTCATAAACTCGTTGTTTTTGATAGCTGAGTAATATTCCATTGTGTAGATGTACCACATTTTCTGTATCCATTCCTCTGTTGAAGGGCATCTGGGTTCTTTCCAGTTTCTGGCTATTATAAATAAGGCTGCGATGAACATAGTGGAGCACATGTCTCTTTTATATGTTGAGGCATCTTTTGGGTATATGCCCAAGAGAGGTATAGCTGGATCCTCAGGCAGTTCAATGTCCAATTTTCTGAGGAACCTCCAGACTGATTTCCAGAATGGTTTTACCAGTCTGCAATCCCACCAACAATGGAGGAGTGTTCCTCTTCCTCCACATCCTCGCCAGCATCTGCTGTCACCTGAGTTTTTGATCTTAGCCATTCTCACTGGTGTAAGGTGAAATCTCAGGGTTGTTTTGATTTGCATTTCCCTTATGACTAAAGATGTTGAACATTTCTTTAGGTGTTTCTCAGCCATTCGGCATTCCTCAGCTGTGAATTCTTTGTTTAGCTCTGAACCCCATTTTTAATAGGGTTATTTGTTTCCCTGCGGTCTAACTTCTTGAGTTCTTTGTATATTTTGGATATAAGGCCTCTATCTGTTGTAGGATTGGTAAAGATCTTTTCCCAATCTGTTGGTTGCCGTTTTGTCCTAACCACAGTGTCCTTTGCCTTACAGAAGCTTTGCAGTTTTATGAGATCCCATTTGTCGATTCTTGATCTTAGAGCGTGAGCCCTTGGTGTTTTGTTCAGGAAATTTTTTCCAGTGCCCATGTGTTCCAGATGCTTCCCTAGTTTTTCTTCTATTAGTTTGAGTGTGTCTGGTTTGATGTGGAGGTCCTTGATCCACTTGGACTTAAGCTTTGTACAGGGTGATAAGCATGGATCGATCTGCATTCTTCTACATGTTGACCTCCAGTTGAACCAGCACCATTTGCTGAAAATGCTATCTTTTTTCCATTGGATGGTTTTGGCTCCTTTGTCAAAAATCAAGTGACCATAGGTGTGTGGGTTCATTTCTGGGTCTTCAATTCTATTCCATTGGTCTATCTGTCTGTCTCTGTACCAATACCATGCAGTTTTTATCACTATTGCTCTGTAATACTGCTTGAGTTCAGGGATAGTGATTCCCCCTGAAGTCCTTTTATTGTTGAGGATAGCTTTAGCTATCCTGGGTTTTTTGTTATTCCAGATGAATTTGCAAATTGTTCTGTCTAACTCTTTGAAGAATTGGATTGGTATTTTGATGGGGATTGCATTGAATCTGTAGATCGCTTTTGGTAAAATGGCCATTTTTACTATATTAATCCTGCCAATCCATGAGCATGGCAGATCTTTCCATCTTCTGAGGTCTTCTTCAATTTCTTTCCTCAGTGTCTTGAAGTTCTTATTGTACAGATCTTTTACTTGCTTGGTTAAAGTCACACCGAGGTACTTTATATTATTTGGGTCTATTATGAAGGGTGTCGTTTCCCTAATTTCTTTCTCGGCTTGTTTCTCTTTTGTGTAGAGGAAGGCTACTGATTTATTTGAGTTAATTTTATACCCAGCCACTTTGCTGAAGTTGTTTATCAGCTTTAGTAGTTCTCTGGTGGAACTTTTGGGATCACTTAAATATACTATCATATCATCTGCAAATAGTGATATTTTGACCTCTTCTTTTCCGATCTGTATCCCTTTGATCTCCTTTTGTTGTCTGATTGCTCTGGCTAGAACTTCAAGAACTATATTGAATAAGTAGGGAGAGAGTGGGCAGCCTTGTCTAGTCCCTGATTTTAGTGGGATTGCTTCAAGTTTCTCTCCATTTAGTTTAATGTTAGCAACTGGTTTGCTGTATATGGCTTTTACTATGTTTAGGTATGGGCCTTGAATTCCTATTCTTTCCAGGACTTTTATCATGAAGGGGTGTTGAATTTTGTCAAATGCTTTCTCAGCATCTAATGAAATGATCATGTGGTTCTGTTCTTTCAGTTTGTTTATATAATGGATCACGTTGATGGTTTTCCGTATATTAAACCATCCCTGCATGCCTGGGATGAAGCCTACTTGATCATGGTGGATGATTGTTTTGATGTGCTCTTGAATTCGGTTTGCCAGAATTTTATTGAGTATTTTTGCGTCGATATTCATAAGGGAAATTGGTCTGAAGTTCTCTTTCTTTGTTGTGTCTTTGTGTGGTTTAGGTATAAGAGTAATTGTGGCTTCGTAGAAGGTATTCGGTAGTGATCCATCTGTTTCAATTTTGTGGAATAGTTTGGATAATATTGGTATGAGGTCTTCTATGAAGGTTTGATAGAATTCTGCACTAAACCCATCTGGACCTGGGCTCTTTTTGGTTGGGAGACCTTTTTGACCCTAGTGGCCATCACAGTCTTGACTAAGACAGTTGCATGTTCTTTATAATAGTCTCCTGGAGTCAACATAAGTCTGGTATGATTTATAAATCTTTACGTTTTCATTCAGTATTTTCAAAGTAGTTCAAATGTTCTTCTCCAGAGTTAATTAGATTCAAGCTGAATCCTAAGAGACTTCATGAACTAAGATGCTATGATCTCAGAGCCCAGAGTGGGCAATCCCATAACTTCCCTGAGTCTAGTGCATAGCCAAAATATGGAACACATCAAGAAAAACTGTAGAAAGAAACTATATCACCTGGTTCTGATTTTGCATCATCCATTCCTCCTGTACTAGACTTTCATGGGAATCAGTGATTGGTTGCTATATTGACTTCCTGGGTTTGCTGAAATAAGTCTCCAGTAAATAGGTAGTGTGAAAGAATAGAAGCTTATTTTATTGCAATTTAAGAGTCAAAAAGTTAAAAATTCAGTTGTTGGCAAGGCCATGCTCCCTAAAGGAAGATTTCCCCCACTTCCTCCTAGCTGCTGGTGAGCTCTGGTGATTCTAGCTTGTGGGAGCATAAGTCTAGCTCCTTCCTCCATTTTCCTTCCCATGGTGCTCTTCTCTGTGTGCCTCTAAATCTAAATTATTTTTTCCAAAGGACAGCAGCCTACTTTCAGCTCAATATGACTTCATTTTTAACTTGATTATAAATGAAAGGCATCGTTTACATAGAAATTTCTGAGAGGAAATAAATTTGGAAAGAAATATTCATCCTAATATAATTGGAGTATAGACTGGGAAACTATATATTATTTGGTCTTGGTGGGAAGAATAAAGGCTCAGGGATGTACAAATAGAATCAGAGATCATTTAGGAATGATGGTGTTCATGGTCCAGGATAAGAAGAATTCAGAGGCTTTCCATAGCCTAAGCTTGCTTGATGTGAGGTGGTCAGCAGAGCCGCTGATTTAGAGGAACTAAGTCCACCCAGGATATAGAGATCCTTTGATCCTGTCCAGCAAGTCCTGGTCCTCCCCTGTAGGATGTCTATTACATCAGCCACTTAAGAAGTAAGATTAACTATGACTTTCTACAGATAGCCAAGAAGGAAATACTCCCAAATAAATGAAAAGATGAGTAAACAGGAAAGCAGACAGCTCTTAAGAATGGGCCTTGACTAAACCTCAGTGAAGCCCCTAACCAATGTTGGAAAACCTTTCACTGAAAAGGAGATGTTGTCTAGAAGCCAACAGTGACATTGAGGAACAACTTTTGGTAACATTAGGGTGGTGTTGCTCCCTCTCACTCCAAGGGTTATGAGCAAGTCCCTCTAACTTTTCAAATGAGAGTTTAACTTAGCTATTTCACAGAATGTTGCCCAGTATTCTGTGACTTGAAACTGCATATTCTTAAGGGTAGGGATAAGATCTTTCTCAGTTGTCTGGGGTAGGGGGTCTCCTGGTACTAGAATGGCATGCAATCCATGGGAAATATTTAGCAATTATTTATTGACTGCTTATAATATTCATCCTTAAACCAGAAGTTGAAACCCAGGAGCTGTATGTTCCAAAGTAAGGAAAAGGATGTAAATGATAGAACATCTACCACTCACTGATATTCTGTCGGCACCTACTGTGTGGAACATGGTGTGGAGAACATTGAGAGGTAGAATAATATGTGTCTTGTGGCCTAAGCTTTAGGTTAACCTACAATGATATAAATACATCAAATACTACCATTTACTATAATTACTATGTATAGGAATATAGTATATAACATGTATATAATATTTATATGTAAAAATAAACCAACTCTATGCTATAGATTGGATTCTGAATATCTCCCAAAGATCAATGTATTAAATGTTTGCAATAAGCCTGAAGGTCCTGGGAGGTGATGAAACCTTTAAGAGTTGATCTGCCCACCCCCACCATGGTGGCCTGTGCCACCCCATACCAGAACAAGATATTAAGAATTAAAACTCTGAAACCACAAGCCAGAAATAGGCCTTTTTTCTCCCATGGTTAGCTCAAGTACCCGCTTACAGTGATGTGAAGCTCACTCTCACATCCTATTGCCCTCCAAAGATTTGCATATCCTTGTGGCATATACAAGGGATAAAAATGTTACTGTAGAGGCCAGTATAATGGCTCAATAGATAAAGACATTTGCCACCAAGGGTGATTACCTGCTATTCCAAAGTTTAATCTTTGGAACCCACACAGTAGAAGGAGAGTACTGACTCCCAAAGGTTGTCTTCTGAACTCCACATGAACACACACAGACACAAACAACTGCTAGATGATTGATAGATGATAGAGATAGATAGATAGATGATAGATAGATGATAGATAGATAGATAGATAGATAGATAGATAGATAGATAGATAGTGTTGATGAGGGTGTTATTATTGACTTGGTGATTAGAGAAGACTTTGGTGAGATGGATTCATTATATTGGAGAGCTAATGACCTTTTATATCCCAGGACAGCTTAGAATTCACTCAGACTTAGGAGTGAACTCTGGAACATGGCCAATCCTTTGAATTTTAGGACCTCTTAAACTGTTCTCATTTAGAGTCCAAGGTAACTTGCTTTAGGGACTGTTTACTCCAATAGGTTGAAAAAGTTACATAAAGTTAAAATATGTATCATACCCTCCCTTCCAAAAAAAAGAAAACCTGACAAGGCCACCCATTTATCCCAACCCAGGACTCATTGGTCACAGTGTAAACTTAGTCTCTAAGTAATAAAAAACTGTTTTGGTATGAATCGCTTCCATCCAATGTCTTCAGTAGCATCCAGAAAAAAAAATGGTGGCCTTCTCTAATTCAATTGCCTGTTTGGCTGTACATTCTGAAACCAATTCTCAAAGGGGATTCCCACAGAGAACTTCCAGGGACCACCCACCCTCCTTTAAACCCACAGGAGATCATGTAATATCTGGAACTCTCCCTGAAATGTTACAATTAAATCAGGATTTATACGGATCTGAATTCCACTTCCTAGACTGCTGGCAGAGTAAAGTCAGTGGAACCAGTAATATTGTGGTCCAGCTATTAACCACTGGACCTTCTATTCTTGAACATTTGCCCTTATACGTATCCTCTCTGTGGAGCGCTAACCATCTTCTCAATCCTAATAAGAGAAATAACACCAGCCGGGGAGAGGGAGAGACTACTTCTGGGACTGTTTCTGGATGATAGACTACCTCTGGCACTGAATGTGAACATAGTTTATAATGAATAAGGAGCAACCTGAACTTAATAATGAATTACAAGGTTCATTAGGTGTCAGAAAGATTCAGGAAGAGGTGGAGTTAGGTACAGGAATGGCATCATCAAGAATCACTTGCCTCTTCATCATTAAAACCCAAACTATCTGAATAATTTTCTTATCCTTATCATTAAGTAAATTAGAATAGACACAAACATGGGATTGGCTGCTTGGCCAGATCTGGATTATGTGATATCATCTGGCCCTTCTATGTTCCAAGACCAAGAAAAGAACAGTTTCATTAAGGGAAATGTGGATGTTAGTGCAGAAAAAATAAGGAAATGGCTTGCAGAAGGCAAGGAACACAGATGTCCACTGTGGTAAGTTCTGGAGCTCTGAACAGAGTCACTCTCCCATCTCCTTGAGGACTCCATTATGGCTGTAACTGAAGCTCCCACAGCTCCATCTTGTTCAGTGTCATTGTGACCAAATTGAATATCGCACCTCAGTTCTGAGTTTCCATTAAGAAAAGCCAGTTTCACCAGTAAGGTTCTGGAAATGCTGACCCACCTCTAGGAAGCAAGGTAAGCACTGTTCTAGAAGGGGCTTCCACCATCACCACAAAAACCTTGAGTCCAGCATGAAGATGCCAGTCAAATCAGGCCTTTGATATACCATATTATAGGTCTTTGCTGGACCTGGCCTTACAACTTTCCTTGTCCAGTAAGCACACACTAAACCACCCTAATATCCTACTACCCCTTGCATGAGATGCTAAAATGATTATCTGCTCTCGGGCCTTTATTCTGGCTTCTCCAACAGAAGCAGGTTCTTCGTAGTTCCTCTTGGTACAATCCTAGTTTCCATCCAGAGCATGAAGTGGTTTGTTGTCATTGCTCTTGCTTTTTCCCAGGCAGTTAATTCAGCTGCAATTTGATGTCATCAAGTATGAAGGATGAGAAAGACATATATTATTAGAAATGCAAGTGATGGTTACAAAGGCCTTATTACCAAGGTTTTCTGGATGATTGTTCAAGTCAGAAAAACAGCATGCTCTGAAGACGGAAACGATCCCACGCATTGGAAAACAGAGACAAGGAACTGAAATCATAGAGCAGGGCAAAGCCAACTCAAACAGCAGGATGCAGTGTCTTGCTCACATGAGACTGACAGGCACTCTGGTGGGACAAGAGCCAGGGATGGCAATGCTGGAAATCCTCACCTATCTGTAACCTCTACTTCTCCAAGACAGTCTTTAACAAACAAAGCTGGCCCATAGGCTACATGAAGCCTGTGCATTCAGCAACAGTTAAGAATTTCTGGGGTTTGCTTCTCCTATTCCTATCTTCAGACCCCACACATCTTAGGAAAGATTTTGAAGATGCATCATGGAATTCTTTGAGCATCCTGAGCCTGCATGGAAAATTTCCTCAATTTGGCTGGCTTTTCAATTAATTATAGAAAAATAAGGTTTTTTTTGTTTTTTTTGTTTTTTGTTTTTTGTTTTTTTTGCAAAAGGTGCATTTCACAAGGTTTCCTAGCTCAAATTTAAGTCATACTGTCCCTAGATCTTTCCTCCCACAGGAAGGAACAGAGCAAAATGCATAACATAAGCAAATCTGCCCACGGACTAGTGACCAAGCAGGCTCAGACCTCAGAGTGACCTCGGAGATGCTCTTCTTAAAGGTCACTGTGTTCCAAAAGGTTGTCTCTACATGACCCCAATATAGGCAGTTTAAATACTGGAAACTCAGCCAGACCTCCTGGTTGTTTTATCTCAAGAAGCGTGGCCCTAAAGATAGGCTCCAGTCACTTGGTTCAGGAAAATTCCATTTGATTCAACAAGGACTGCATGTGAGGGGCGCCGTACTAGGCTGTTCTGTGAGAAGTGCAGAGGCATTTGTGTTCTGACCCCTACAAATGGCTCCTCATGTAATCATTTAGATCAAGAGAGGATGTGGGAGATGCAGGGAATAGCCAGTGAGACAGAGCTACAGAACCATGCACACCCACAAAAATCTAGCATGAATCTAGTGGATGAAGGGAGCAATCTGAACAGGGAGTGGGTTCTATTTTAACCAGAAAGTACATTGAATTGTTACTGAGGAAGGAACTGAGGAAAGAACTGTGAGTTGAAACTAGCTTTAGGCCCTGACTAACTTATGAAGCAGAAACCATGTTTTACAGAGCACGAATACTTCTATCCCACGGTAGCATAGGATAGGGTAGGGAAATGTAGGCAGGTTGGGAAGACCCTGAAAGAAAACAGCATCCATTCTAGAATGAATTGTATGCCCAAGCAAGATGTAGGGAGTACGGGGAGGGAGCTGTAGGGGTGGTATGGAGGAGGTGAAAGGAAATTAAAAAGAGAAGGTTTGGGAAGATTCATGGAAAAACCCAAAAGAAAGCCAAGTGTTTGAATCCTGTGGGGGAAATGCAGCTGGATAGAAGAGGCAAGACTAATCCCAGGTAGGAGAATAGCTAATAAAGAAGTAGAGTAAGAAGCATAGATCTTCATGTTCCCATCACCATGTTGGCTCTGGTGGTCTGAATGAGAATGGCTCTTACAAGCTCATATATTGAATGCCTAGTCACCAGGTAATGGCAATGTTTGAGAAGGATTAGAAGGATTGGGGGGGGGGTGTTCTTGCTGGATTAGATATGGCCTTGTTGGAGGAAGTGTGCCACTAGGGTAAGCTTTGAGATTTCAAAAGGCAGTGCCAGGCTCAGGCTTTCTCTGTCTCTCTTCTTTCTTACAGGCCAAGATGTATCTCTCAGCTCCTTCTCTATGCCTGCCTACCACCATGGTCCTTCTCATGATGATAAACACAAAGCTCTGAAACTGTAGGCAAGCCCCCAGTTAAATACTTTCTTGTATAAGAGTTGCTTTGGTCATGGTGTCTCTCCAAAGCCAAAGAACAGCTATTAAAACAACATCCATTCTTCCCAATGTTGTTCTGACTCTGTGTCCCTTTTCTCATCCCACCCTGAGCAAGGAAAATGGCAACAAAGACTTAGAAACCAAGCCTCAAGTTCATCCTAAAGTCCAGATGAAGGGAGGAAATCGTGAAACCTGATCGCCTCTCTGAACAGTGTTTGTAGGATTTTCCCATGAGGTATCAGAGAAAATTGAATGCAATTGGTCACAGGGTCTTTGAGTTTTAAGTCCAGCCTAGCTCTAGGTTCCCACATTACTCTACTCCTGGCAAGTAAAATTGTCTGACCTCAACCAGTAGTCTCAGCCACATGCCAAACCCAGACACCAGCCTTGGTTTCTGGCATAGGGGAGCTTTGGGTCAGTTCTTGCTCTCTTGCTACCGGATGAAGATCTCCTGGTCCTCAGTAACCATTCTCTTTCCTGTTTCTTCATTAAGCCAGTCTGAAGGCCATGTTTCTTCAAGTCTTGTCTCTTCGTTTCCCCAAGAAACCTTCTTTAGAGCAGCAGCGGGTAGTCTCTTTCCTTGACTCCCTGAACCAGTATCTATCATATCATCTGAACGCCAGATTTCTGCTATTTTGACTTACTGATTTTTCCCCTAGTTTTGAAGGTGTCATTCTTGCCTGAAGTGATACTCTAGATCTTGGTGTCACTGTCCTTCCCTGACAGGGGTAAACCGGCCATTTGGTCTTTATGATAACCTCATGTCTTTGAAGTCCTATTTCTGACATATCTTCCCTTACTTCCTATTCATAAATGTGTGTGGTGTGTGTGTGTGTGTGTGTGTGTGTACGTGTACATACAAATACATACACACACCTGGGGTTCAACATATCATTTAGTTTTGCCCATTACACTGGCAAATCCCATTGTGATGGCACCAAGATTGTTCATCATCCGTTTTGACCACCATAGATCCAAGTCCCCTGACCTGGGTAGCAGACATAAATGCTGCATGTTCCATTGAGTCAAAATCTATTGTTACGACTGAGGAATATAATCTTTCTTGTGCATCCTCCAAAACCTTCCAGAACTTTCACTCAAAAAGTTGACTCTAGTTTGATTTCTTTCATATTGAAATGAGGTGAATTTGCCTTTGTTTCATGTTCTGGTTTTGATTTGATTTGGTTTGGTTTTCTCAAGACAAGTTTTCTCTGTAACAGCCCTTGCTGACCGGGAACTTAATTCGTACACCAGGCTGACTTTGAACTCACAGAGATCCACCTGTCTCTGCCTCTTCATTGCTAAGATTGAAAACAAGCATCATGCCTGGCTCTAAATTTCTTTAATCTTTGTAATTTGTGTAATGTCTTAAGAAGAAACAAGAACTCTTAGGGCCTCATAACTGTTTTTTGTCAGAAAGGAAATCTGAGAAGCATATAGGGAAGCAGGCTCAAGCCAAAAGCCAATGGCTCCATCATCATAAACATCAGCGCGTAGCTTATGCAACTCCCTCTCCTTGACTGTGAGATGGACCCAGACAGTTTCTTGAGATAACTAGAATATGAAACAGTGATGAGACATGAATTCTGAAGTTAGTTCACAAAAAGGCTATGGCCATAATTCATGCTGTTGCTTTCCCCATCGTTCACTGAAGATCATAAAAGCCAGATTCTACCATGGGAGATGCCCTGTAGACATGTCTACAGGGCAAAGAACTGAAGGTGGCCTGTGGCCACCAGTCATTGAAGGAAGGCAGCCCTGGCTGAACATACCATGAAGAACTGGGTGCTGCAAACAGCTTGGGGAAGCAGTTTGGAGTGGATCCTTGGGTGAGTCTTCAGCTCTGCCCAGCATCTAATTTGCACCTTATGGGAGATTTTAAGAGGCACCAAGTAATACAAACCCACAGATGAATAAGACAATCAAAATGTATGCTGTTTTAGGCACATTGCTTTCAAAATGATGGGTTAAATATCAATATATGTCAAATGCAAGCCTCAGGAAATTAGAGACAAAGAACTTAGCTGTAATTTAGATCAGTTTCTAATTCAATTCTAGAAGTTGCAGTTCTCTACTTAGAGTGAAAGAAAAGACACACTGATTTTATCAACATAAATCTAGTGTGAGCCCTTCTCTGTGCCCAGTATGACAGATGCCATGGGAGGAACCCAGAACAACTGAGGAACTTTGAAGAATTAACGAACAACCATAAGCAGAAAAATAGAAAGTATCTTAGCCTCACCCTCCTACCACTACTTTCCTGAACCCATGAAAATCTCTTATATGCTATAACAAAAAATAAATTTAAAATAAATATAAATAAAATAATTTGTATAGTTACTGGATTATTATAGGCATCAAGACAAAGGCCAAAAACAAACAAACAAATGATCAGGAAGGATCCTGTCTGGAAGTACATTTTTCTCAACTTCATTAACTCTTTATTTAGTCCTCAATATATAAAATCAAGAAAGTTCACATAAATATTAACTTTCTGGCTTGCCCATAAATATAGGAAGATATGGCCATTCTGAGCCCATATTCCCAAGTGTTCCCATCCTGACGGCTGCTTGGCATACAATAAGTTCCTTCTCCATTTCTTGCTCAGACACGAGCTGCTCAATCTGCTTGGTTCCCAGCCAATACCTTTCATAATTTTAACCCCAGAGCACAGAATCTCATTCTTGAGTCCAGACTCTGACCTTCTGCTAAATTGGCTTTTCTTGTTTACTTTTATCTTCAGAGGTGATTCTGTGGCCTCTCTTATCTTGGGCACTGGGCTCATTTAGGGATGCAACAGAGAGCAAGAGAAACTAAGCCAGATCCCCACCCCCACCCCAGGGTTCAAAGTAACCTGATAAGCTCATAAAGACCCGCTTGAGAAAATGTAGAAAACTGGTCAGTGTGATATTTTTAGTTCTTTCTAGAAACAGGAGTGTATAATGTTACCCCACACCAAGAAACCCCTCTTCTTTTTCTTTATACACTCTTCTTGTCCTTGCTCTTGGTTAAGTCACACATAAGGAATGACCGGTGAGTGCTGGGCTCACCAGTGGTCTGGCAGTGGTCCACTGTTTCAGGGATGGCTTGTCTCCTTTGCTTCTCTGAGATTCCCTGCAATTTTCCCCAGAAGAATTTAACACCCAAACTCTCAGGAGTCATGAGAAGTAGGAGAGAGAGGGTGGGGGGCTCAGTTTCTCCAAGAAGAGTCTGGATGGTGCAAGCTGAGCTCTCAGAGGATAACACATGCAGTCCTCATGCATGTATGACTAGCTCATGGTCTGGCTTTGGCCACTGAAAAATGGCTCTCGACCAATAGACTCTAGAGGAAACAGAGCTTGCAGCCTGGGAGGGTCTTGGCTAGGACCTCAGCCGTGACCTCAGGCCCTTTAGCTGCACCTGAGTACACATTTCTAAGGGAAAATGTGTTCTCCATGGAAGAATGGTTGCTCTGCCCCTGGGGGACAGGGGGGGGTCTTATGAGATCACCCCAGCTGTTCTAAATTAGACAGGGAAGAGAGAGGGAGGGAGGGAGGGAAGGAGGGAGGGAGGGAGGAGAGAGAGAGAGAGAGAGAGAGAGAGAGAGAGAGAGAGAGAGAGAGAGAGAGAGAATCCAACATAGGATTCCTTTTTTTTTTTTCATTGAGTCTATCCTTTGACCTTCTGCCTAATGGACTTTGCCTATACAATGTTTCCCTTCTACTCACCTAAAATGTTGCCACACTGAATTTGCTAAGCTGCCGACACATTTATGAAAACACACAACCAAGCTAAGCTCACCCCTGCTAAACCAACTTCATACTGGAGCACAAAGGGAGCACCATTGGAAGTTTCCAAACCAATTCCTTGCCAGAGAAAGGAAGAAGAGTCCCCTGTTACCAAGGGAGGACCTGCCACGCCCCTACCCTCTGTCTCCCTCTTTACCCTCTTTGTCCTCCTATCTCTGACTATGAAACTTCAGTGAAGTCAGATCTCAAAATCCAAAATGAAGTAGAAAAGAGGCTTCTTGGCTTTCTTTGCATAACAATTCCACTTCAGCAGAGCTCAGAGTTCATGCACCAGGCGTCTCTATGGGGCTTGCTGGATAGTAAGATCAAAGTCTCCCTCCCCTTCCCTCTCCTTTCCCTCTTTTCTGCCCTCTCCTTCTCCCTCTCCTTGTCTCTCTCCCCATCTCCTGTACATTTTGTTCCTTTAGTTCACCACTGGAGGTAAAAATGAAGTAGTTTGACTCCAACTCTGATTGTACAATAAAATTCAATGATTTTAACGAGAAGAGAGAAAACAGGAAGATACCCAATCAACTTTGTTTATTTTTTTGGTCTTAAATTTTGTTTTCATTTTTAAAAGCCCTTTACTTATAAAGAAGTTTTTTTTTTGACATTTTGCTTAATGAAACCCCAGTGTGTGTGTGTGGTGGGGGGAGACTAAAAATCCCACATGTATGTAACCATGTGACCCTCTGCTGAGGCCTGCCTGCTTATCTTGCCCTGTCACTTCATGATTAATGAAAAACAAAAACTTGGCCAGAGAAAATGCTCATCCAGCTTTAGATCTGAACACAAATCTCTGTGTGCCAATCGATGTCTGACTGAATAGGATGAAAGCTGTACTTGAGCGTCTAAAGCAGGATTTCGGTGCACGGAATTAGTTTCCCAGGCAATGGAGTTGCTAAGAAGCGGAACAGTAGACAATGAGGCAAATCAGAGGCGACCAACAGCAGGACACAGCTGCAGGGACAAAGGCAAGATGAAGATATCAGAACCCAGTGGGTGGGTGGGGTCATCAGGCGGGAGCTGAAGCACAGACACCTGTCTAGAAGGCTCTTAAAGCCAGAAAGCAGCAGCTGCTACTGGAGACCATGTGAGGCTGGGAAAGTGAAGGAGAAATAACGTGACCGTGGCTGAACTTTGCTGGGGGCCATCGATCCAGGAGCCTGGGAAATGTTTGAAAGTGGTCAGTCCAGAAGATCACAGCAAAGAAGTGCAAGATACTGAGGAAGATCGAGTCCAACTCACACATGCTCGTCTTCCCTCTGTCTCCACAGTGTTCGGTCTGCCAGCGCTCTCATCCAGCCGTGGAAACAACAGGACGCGAGTTCTACAGGGATCAGCGGTCAGAGCTTCAAAGAAAGGTGTCATAGATTCCCCGGTCAAAGTCTCAGCCAAATTCATTTCTATCGCTAGGGCTGCCACTAGTTCTTGACCAATCGGAGAAGTCAGAAAATTCACTTAGCCCCAGGCAGAGCATCAGGCAGAGTAACCGAAAGTCAGGCAGTGCATAAACTGAAGCCTGGGGGAAACAAGAAGGTTGGCAGATGGGGTGCTGAGTCCCCTTTAGTATCATGGAAGAGGATGGGGATAAAGAGGGGTTGTGTGATATTCCTGTATCAACCTGAAGGCTCTTTTCAAAGTATTCTTCCTAAACAGACGCTCCTTGTGTCTACTTTACATTCCTCCGAGTTGGTACTTAACTTCTGTAGAGACAGCAGCCACTGAGGATTGCTCTGTTTGGGGAGGCCCAGGAAAGGGTCACACATTTGTTCTATTAAGAACCCACTCATGATGAAATCCAACACATCACAGTTAAATCCTCCATTTGGTAACGTTTCCATTGCAATTATAACTGTGTTACTGCTGGTGTTACCGAACACGTCTTTTGCTTCCCTTAAAGATCAGAAAGGGGGAGCACGTGAGGAAGAGGCAAAAGTATAATACAAACAGAAGAATGGAAAATTACCACTGGGAAGCATAATGGTTAAACAATGACTAAGGAGGCTGTGATATGCATCAACACAGATCTGCAAGTGTAAACAGTTTGGTGGAAAGGGGAATGATTGGGATGACCTTGACAAAGAGGGCGGCGAACTAAGCAAAAGCTGTTTCCCCTCCCTGGGAAAGGAGGAAGGCAGAAATCTGGATCTTTCTATGTTGGTCTGGGAAGCCTAGCTGGAGCAGGCAAGCTAAAGTACATGTCCAAATGGCCGGAGAATTCTGAGACAGAAAGCCAGGCAGGACTTAAGGTTTGTCACCTAAAATCCATGATTTGCTGTCTTAGGCTCAGTTTCCTCACTCGTAAAAGGAAATACCACAACAAATATTTGTGGAATATGTGCTATGGGCCAGACATTGTTTTGGATGCTAGGGATATTGTAGGGAAGAAGTGCCAACCTTCCAAAGGAGTTTGTATCCTGGTGAAATAGCACACAAGACACAGGTTAACAAATGAATACCATGATCTAGTGACCAGAAGGGCCAGAATGTAAAAGAAAGCTGTTATGAGAGTGTTAGTGTTTCACTGTGCAACGCGTTCCCCTCTCCCCATACCGTAGGCTTGTGTCTTGGAGCACTTGTTCCACATCTGGTGACACTGTTTTGGAAGATTGTAGAACATTTAGGTTAAGTGATTCTCAACCTTTCTAATGCTGCAGCCCTTTAAAACAATCCCTCACATTGTGGTTTCCCCTAACTATAAATGTATCTTTCTTCAAGAACTGTAGGTTTGCTACTGTTATGAAATAAAATGTGAATATTTTGGGAGATAGAGATTTGCCAAAGGGGTTGTATCCCACAGGTTGAGAACAGTCACTGCTTCCACCTTGGTAGGAGGAGTACAAGTTACTAGGGGCAGTCTGCCGAGCTTCGATAGTCAGCTTAACTTCCTGTCTAATCTCCATTTGCAAGCAGTCAAGGTAACATGACCAGCTGCCTCACACTCCTGCCACCATGCCTTCCTTTCAAGGATGGACCATATCCCCTTCAACCATGAGCCAAAATAACTCCTTCTTCAGCTAAGTTTCGTTGTGTCAGAGATGAAGTCACATCAGTGAGAAAAGCAACCAATACCAACAATGATTGATGATGGAGGATGAATTGCTTCACAGGGAGGAAGGAAAGAACTTATAAAATGTATGTCTGGGGAGGTATTCCAGGAGAGTACCTGACAAGGACAAATGCCCTGAAACTCCCAAACTGGTTTTGTAGGCATAAAGCAGGGGCATAGCTTCTGGGATGTGGTAAGCAGTTCATTGGTGCCTGATCTCATTTTTTAAAAATATAAAGAAAGTATTTACACAGCATTTTTGGCTAAGAGTTCACCAGCAACAGACCTTTGTTGTTCAACCACCTTGAGATCACCTTTTGTTGGTAGAGCTAGGGCTTTTAGCTCTCACTTAGACATCAAATACAAGAGCACACAAAATAACCCAAGCCAGTAGCTCACCCAAGATGTCCGGCTGTATTTTAATCAGAGGATATTTTACACAAATGTTTACAAATGCCCTTATTTCAGTCTTGACAGGATGATAATGTACCATGGAAGTTGGCTTTAGATACCATACCTTTACACCCCAAATTCGTAGGGTTGCTGGGAGGATCCCATGAAAGGCTGACTTTGGACACCTTCTGTGAACCATCACAGCACACTGAATCATTGCTGTTCGAAGAACATGAAATGAGTCTTCTGAGCTCACAGCCGTGGCTCTGGTGGGACTAGGCCCACCCACGTTTTGGATGACTAGGAAATCCAAGCCGGAGACCAATGCTTGCCCCAAGGAAGACACAAAACCAGTCAGAATCCCAGGGGGACTCTTCTGTTTTCAATATTCTTTGAGATGCAAGTTGATGGTATTTGTTTAGGTTGGCATTGAAAAGGAATCATTCTGTTGTGAATTCAAGTTGCTTAGAAAAAGTTGATGATGTCTACAAGAGGATGATTAAACTAGGCACTCATCATAGGAGGGAGAACAAGAGAGATTTCTCTGTCTTCTAAAGACTGTGCAATTAAAGCTATAGGCATGGTGTAACTTTAGTGTCAAGATTAGTGGAGCTTTGGGGTGCCTCAACTCAGATTCTCAGGGTCTAGATTCAATTGATGAATTTTGGACCAGAAAGAAATAAAGAGTTCTCTACAAGTGACTGAAAAGACCACATAAAGTTACAGAAAGGACCATACCCGTGTAGCCCAGTCACACTTCAGGCTATCACTGACCATAAAGGCAGAGAGGCACTGACCCTGAAATGCAATTTCTCATTACTATCATTACTGATTAGTGGCAGAAAGAAGATAGAAAGGGACTAATAAGGCTCATTTGAAATTCCTAGGTCACATTGAATCAGCTTGGCCACCCACATGCTTGTTATTGTGAGTTCAAAGACTAGTTCCATTGGTGCTGACAGCATAACAAGGGAGCACCCCTCCCATGTATAATTGTTTGCCTATAGGTCCCAGAGGGACATTGGAGCTATGAAGATATTTTTAAGTCTTCCAAGAGAAAATAAGCCTTGAAGTTACACTGTCTCTAAAGATGCATGTTCTTAGATTAAATGCCATGTCCCCTTTAAATAGGTCATGTCAAGAGGTTTCCGATAGCACAATCCTAAATTTTATCCTAACTTTAACTAAACATTGGTCACTGTTCATAAAATAAGAAGTCTCTAAAGCCCTTGACTATGCTAGCATGATCTCTGAAGATCAAATACAATTGAGGCGAGGTGTACTGGACAGAACACATGGTTATAATGTACCTGCCATGATTACATACCTTTGAAGGAAGTCACTGTCATTTAGCTCCTTCCTATGTCCCACTCTTCTATCATCCAACGGATGGGCAAGTGGCAGTTTTAGTAAATGTGAGATCTCTAAATAATTTTCTAATTAATGAAAAAGAATCATGATAAGAAGGAGGACCGAAGAGAAATAAGAGGGAGGTTGTGGAGAGAGAAAGGTTAGGTTAAAAGAAATGAGAAAGATACTTCATGATCTGTGTAAAATAGGAACCTAGAGATCTGAATGAGCTGTTATTTCTATTTTAACTTTCCTAGACATTTTCTTTTCTTTTTCTCCAGGTATGAATAGGAAAGAATAGAAGGGGAAAAGATGAAGGGAGGTGAAAAGAAGAGAAGAGAGGAAAAGAACTCTCCATAGTGGAACAAACAATTAAAAATGAGTGACTTCTTAATTCCTTGTCACCCTTCTGGGGACTGTCACTTTCTTTGCCTCTGTTATTGTCTACTGATCTTGTTCCAGTTATATTCTCAAGTACAAGAGGAACTTGTTATCCATCTCTTGGATTTTCAGCTATAGGACCCTTTGAAGCTCAAGACTGACAGCTTTTAACCGTTGGGTAGATGAACCGCAAGCTCCATAAACAGCCTCCTTTGGCTGCTAGTATTTAAGATGCTTGTACTATAACACAACTGTTGGCTTTGAGGACTGGACTGTGCTGGAGTCATTGTTTAGCAGGAAGAAGATAAGATTTTGGACAAGCATGGCTTCCTGAGATATCTAATCTCAATTGTCAACTTGGTTGGATTTAATCTTTATGGCATTAGCGAAGCAAAATGTTGGATATGTCTGTGAGAGCATTTCCATAGAAGCATAACTGAAGAACCACCCTGAATGTAGGTGGCATTACACCATGAACAAAGATAGAAAAAGGACAAAGTGAGCTGAGCTGAGATAAGCACCAACATTCACTTCTCTGCTTCTTGGTTTCAATAACAGTGTGACCATCTACTTCATGTTTAGGTCATGATGAATGTCATTCTCAAACTGTGAGCCCAAATAAACCCTTCCTTCTTTACATTGTGTTTGGTGTGTGTGTGTGTGTGTGTGTGTGTGTGTGTGTGTGTGTGTTTGGTTTTTTTGTTTTTTGTATTTTGGTTTGTTTTTTTTTTTGTCACAGCAAAGAGAAACTAATATATGTATTCAAATTACCCTTCTTCTTGTGCCCTATCCTGAGATCATAGGGTCTTCCTTCTTTGATTGGGTTTACATATCAACATTATGCAAGGGCCCTCATCAAGTGTCTTCTAGCAAACCAGAGGCATCATTTCAAGAAGCACACATAACAAGACTGGGTCCTTAGTTAACTAACACAGATAATAAAGAATTTTTGAAAGGGTGGGTCACAGAAAGAAAGCTGTTCATTGAGTTAATATTGTCGGCTAATATCCTAGCTTAATTGTACAAAACATTTGCCTGTTATTTAAGAGTAAATCTAATGGTGCTCACTGCTTAATCAAAATTATTTCATTTTTAAAGTAATTATTTACCTTGGAAACTAAAGTATAAGTGTGGACAAAATATCCTGTAATTTGCGATTCAACTCTGGACTATGGTTTTGCAAAAAAGGAAAGATCACAATGAGTTGATGGATAATTGTCACACAAATAGACTTTGGGGTTCATGGACCTGTGGAGCCCTTCCTACTACTGGAGTGAAGCCTCACAAAATCAGTTTTACTTGGATGACTGAATGAGGATATAACTTCAAGACAAGTGCCTGTGTTGCACTGCTGAGAGCCACTCAGCTTGCATCAGGAATTGGGTGAAGTACTTAATCTTGTCATACCATGAGTGAATGATAGTACTTACTTCACAGATGTGCTGTGTTGTTTAAATAAAGTAACCAATGCAATGTGTTGGGATGAATGTCTAGCACATGGAACACGCTGAATCAAACTTAGACATCTATTTGATATTAAGGACTTAACTTTTAGCCAGGCTGTGGCTAAGAGAATGAATCTGGAGTTTTATAACATGGTCTATTTTCATCTAAAGTTTCTTGGAGGTGGTATATGGTCAAATTGATTTTATGACTCAAAGAGATTACCTGTGTCTTAGAATGAGTTAAGGAAACAATAGTACAATAAGAAACCATGGTATTGATCATGCTGGGTACTTATGGTCTGGTCATCTGGCAGTGTGATCTGATTACTTGACATGGTATTAAGATTCTTTCATTTTTATAAGAGGGTGAAGGTATCCAAGTTCCCAGTTACTGGGGAATGATGAGAGAACCAGGTGAAGGTTTTGGCTCACAGCTGGCACACATTTCTGGAATTGGTTTTATTGGGAAGAGTCTGGTAACTGGCATCAGTGGAATTCCAGGAAGGAAGTGGCCAGGAAGAAATGCCAGTGAATGGAAAGAACACCAGCTCTCTCCACTGTGTGCACAGGAGGTGAGCTGGCAATGAGAATGAATTGAGTGTTGGGTATATATCCTGTACTTGCTGGTTAAGCTGTATTGACTACCTACGCCTCTTCAGAGAAATCCTACTAGATACATCTATCGACCAAAAAATACACAAAAAAACCATTAGCCTCTATCCCACAGGGAGATTGCCTTGTGTGATGAAGGAAATTCAATTCTGCCATGGAAATCCTTGATCTCGACCACCCACTTCCCCTTCTCCTTTTTAATTTTCTGGTTCAGCAACCATCCATGTATCCATTGCAATATGACAGTGAATGTCATATGCTCCTCACTTCTTAGACAGGGGAACAAAATCTCCTAGAGACTGAGAAATGAGCCCCAAATGTCAAAACTGCTGAGCATGAGCATTTTGGTGGGAAGTGATTGATATCTTCGATGCAGCATTCTGGTTTCTTCCACTAACCTTAACAGCCTCCGGTTCTTCCATTCAGTAACCAACAGTGAGATTGTGTCCAGAAATGTATAGGACTTTTTCTGCTTTCCCAAAGTCATTCCAAAAAGAGTTGAAATAGGGAAAATGGAGGGCTGCTGAATTCTGAAAGTTAAACTTTATTTGAAGCATAAGAGTTCTCACAAAAGAAAACTCTAGAAGTTTGCTCTGAAGGGACTTAGCCCCTTTGTTGGTATTTTTTCTGGGAAGCTGGTAATGAACCCATAAATGCTAATGAGGAATGCGCTGTGGCTCCCCAGCAGAGCTGAGTCAAACCAGCCTTGTTAGAGGACAGAATTACAGGGCTTGGGATGATCACACTCACTCCGCCACACTGGGCTGGGCACTGTATCAGGAAGGGTACTGTCTGCTTTGTCAGCGTAGCTTGCACCCTTTCCACCCCAGCCTTTCTGACCTAGATTATCTTCCCAGGAGGTTAGTTTAAAAGGCTTCTTTTCAAAGTCAAGCTAGAGCTATTAGCTCTCCATAGGCTTGGTCACTTGCTATGGTGCTGAGTATCAAGACCGTATTGTGCCAAGACTACCGTATTGTACCAGAGCTGTGAGAAGTGACTCCCCATAGGCTCCTTCCTGGTCCATACCCTAGTAGACGTCATCCTATGGATCTAAAGCATCTACATGAGCCACAGCCTGTGAATAGTGAGTCCATAACTTAGAACCCTGCTCAAGTACAAAGAAGGGGCTCTTGACAATTCGAGATGGGAATAAAGAATGTCAAAGACTCCTGTTCTCTGGAAACCCATAAGAAGTCATCATCAATCTTAGCTCAGAGAGGCAAAAGAAGGGAGGGCAGCAAGCACCTGAATGTAAGAGTAGCCATTGAAGCTACAAGGAGGGAACTTATGGAAGACATCCCCTACAGTTATTCTCCTTGATGGAAGCCCATCAGTAGAGCCCAGAGGTGCCCACTGGGACACCAAGTCAGACAAAAAGAGGTGAGTGGCTTGAGAAGTTGTACAAACTTGTTTCATAAGACATGGTATGAGAACCTTAGGAGTTAGGCCAGTACGATATACCGTTTCCTCAGCCAGATAGTTTCCACAGCCTTCTGCCTCCTGAGACATACCTATCCACACTGCTAATCGCATGCTGCCCTTCCGCACTTTTTGGTGGTCTCCATACCTGCCACTGGACAAAAGTGATTATTTATACCCTCTGTGTTGTAACTCAGCGACTTCCTCCATGGCCAGCAGGTCGATGCTGATTGACATCTTTGTTTGCTGGTGAAGATGAAGGGCCACTGGAAGCTTACTGGTACAGCACTTCTCTGTGCATGACCTGGGTTAAAACAACAACAACAACAACAACAACAACAACAACAACAACAACAACAGGGACTTCCTGTGTTTTGCACAGAATGGTTCTCTGTGCGATATGTTTGACAAGGGTGGTTCAGGTCATCTACTGATCTTGAGGCCCTTGGAAATCTATCTATGTAATTATCAGACAGTAACACCGATGATTCAAGCAAGCACTAAGGTGGATTCGTGATGCATTTATGGCTGAACTTAATATCTCCCACTGTTTTCTTGGTGTACGGTGAAATGGGGGAATATGAAGGCTTGGAGCACAAGACTGGATCTAAATCCCTAGGGATCTAGAACCACTTGCTTTGTTCATTGGCCAGTGTGAATTTTTCACACAGTATTCATAGTTGAATGTTCATCATAGAACACTATTCAGAAGCCTTTAATAGAATTGATCTACTACACTCCTCTCCCTGTAGCCACTCCAACAGCTGTTCATCAAGGAAAGGGTGGGGAGATGCAGGTAGTTAAAGAATCTTATACACTACTGGTCCTCCTATAAAAAAATATACATCTTGTTTAGATGTAATGCTCACAATCCTATGTTAGAGTTGACAACTTAGAGGTGAAGACATTGAGATGCAAGAAAGGTTGGTGGGGAAAAGAGTGGAAGGGAAAGAGGAAGTGAATGGAACAAAGATACATTTTAGACATGTATGAAAATAAATGAAACCCATTATGATATAAAATGATTATATGGTAATACAAATTTTAATGTAAGAAATTACTTCTCAAGATCAGCCATGCACAGTGAATCTCTCAAGGATCTCAGTCTTTTGGAAAAGTTTCTGTTCTTTAAATCTGCAATATGAGTCTCCAATACTTTCCTGACAGTCACCACATGATGGTCCTCTGAGTTCCTGCAGATTGGAGCAGGAATGATTCTGACGACCACCCAGAGTTAGATGATGAGGAACAGGTAGAAGCAGCCTTGGAGTCCAGGGTGTGTGCTATCACCAGCATCTTAGTCCACTCACCCTTGAGGTGCCCTGAGTGTATAGGCAGCAGGATGCCCAGATACAAGCATTAGCTACATCAGGAACAGAGCATGGAGTTTTGGGAGCTGTGCCTGCTGGGAGGGCTGGAAACTACCCAGAACTGCTTCTAAGAAACTCCCACACTGTTACCTTGTTCCCTCAAGCACCCTCATTCCTAGCAAAGTCACACTCTGTGGAAGTCTGGCAGTCAAAACAGGTTGGCAAAGAAGAGTCATTTTAACTATAGGCAAATGAAGTGCTCCACATATGTCTATCACACTGGATGGCAGATCTAGGCAGAGCATACGTAAAAGGTTTTCCCCACTGGAATTTGATCCCTTTGTCTCGCTCAACCCCTGGGAAATTGACTTTGGAATGACGTACCACTGAGTTAGTTTGCCAGTACAAAGATCAAAGTCAAAAACGTTAAAAGGATGAAGGAGTTAAAAGTGATGTAACTAACCTATCTTGTAGAGATGAGTTAGTAATATAAACAAACAAACAAACAAAGCTAAGCATATAGAAGAAGCCAGTTGAAGCTCTTCTGGTAGAAGAGAATACGTGTGAGCTAGTGTCTGAAGTGTGTATTTCCCATTGGGGTGTGTGTGTGTGTGTGTGTGTGTGTGTGTGTGTGTGTGTGTACATACATATGTGTTCTATGCATATATGTATGTGTGCATCCTAGCAAGAGGATGCTAGGGAAGGTTGCATTTGCCCAGTAAAAAGTTCTGACAAATGCAAGTGCAAGACCATTGACGTCAAGGGAGGGGTGTCCTCTAAAGGCCCCCTGGCCTCCTTCCACAGAGCTTTCTCCTAAGTTGTCTTCATTTCAGGCTTAGGTTCCATAAACACTGCAGTTATTTATTTTATCTGCGTTCGAAATGTTAAACAAATCCCAAAAGCAAAAGCTATGAGGGCGATGTGTAGCCACTCCAGAGAGGAGCTGTACCACAAGAATCTTCTGCATGGGCTTGGCCAGGCTGTTTCTCCCCAACATATGTGACTTCTGGGTCTCTGTGCAAGACCCCCAGCACCCCTGCCCTGCCTACAGAGCCCTGACAACCTCAGGCTCCCTAATCTCGTTCACTGTTGTCCAGAGTCTCCTCTGGCCCATTATGAGAAGAGCTTCCTCTTGCGATCTTCTCTCTTCCGGCAGAGAAATGGTTCACAGAGCAAACAACAGCAGCAGTACCAAGAGTGATGGATGACGTTCACTCAGTGCTCACTGGGACGGGGAGCCGCTGCACCCAGAGAGAAGACATTAACATGTGGCAGTCTTAGCGCCTGCGTGGTAGATGCTTCCGTCTTGTCCTTCTTACAAAGGAGAAGCCCGAGTCATGGAAAATTAAAGTACATGATTATAAGAGACAAAGCAGACTCTAGGAAAAAGGATCATTAATGGGCTTATAGGAAAAACTATGTAATCAGGAGAGAAAATATTTCAACACAGCATTTGTTTTAAAACTAAAAAAAAAATGGGGGGGTGGGGACTAGAGAGGGTGTCAGAGTTTTTGCTGCTCTGGCAGAGAACCTGGGTTTAGTACCAAGCAGACACATCATGACACTTACAACCACCTAGAATTCCAGGTTATAGGTTTGAATGCCATCTCCTGGCAGTCACAAGTACACACACACACACACACACACACACACACACACACACACACACCTGGGCACACACACATGCATATACATTAATGTAAATAAATAAATATTTAAATATTTAAAAATTAACAAAATTGTAAAAAGTAAAAAAACAAAACAACAACAACAAAAACAAAACAAAACATGCTGAGATATTAAATGAAGGCAGCTCAGTGGATTTAGCTCTAATCCGTGTGGCGACAAGTCTCTCAGCTCAGGCCACACCGCCTCCCTGAGCAATCACTGGCGCCTGTGGTGTGCAATGTAGGGCTGCTGCCCTCTGTTCGCGTGATCTCTGTCATTCTTGGAGCCTGACATGGTGGGTGTTGTAACACTCATTGACATGAGAAACTAACCCAGGCAAATTTCTTCTGCTCGGCCATTGTTTATGTCTGCTTCTGTCTCCAGCAGACAACCCAAATTGAATCTGAAGCAGGACTTGAGCCCCAGTTCTCTGAGTCCTGTGCTTTCTCCATAAACTCAAAGCTATCCTAGTCAGCTTGCATCCAGGCTCTCTCTCCAGCTGGGAGAGTAATTTAACTATGAGGAAAGCAGTAAAGACTCTGCCCCAGTGTGGTATAGAGGCCATAGAGATGCTGTACATGCAGGCAAATCTGTTCTGGAGAAGTATTCATCACAGCCTCAGCCAAACGTAACCTTGAGACATTCATGGCTCATCTGTCTACAAATCCCAACTCTTCCTCAGAGTCTCTGTAGATGCATAATAGACCCTTGGCTTTCAAAGTTGTCACCAGACTGCCCCAGAGCCACTTTATTCTTTAAGCCTCTCCATCCTACTCATTCCTAACACAGCACAGGGCACAGATGTGTGCAGTCACAAATAGACACAGCTCGCTCCCCAATCCCTGCCTCAGCTCTTCAAAAGAAAATGATGGCATTGGAAATGGGAGGCAATGAGGAGAGGGGTGGAGACTTTAGAATCAGGATCCAGGCCACGAGGAAGGGCAAGGGAGCTGCTGATGCTGACATTCCGAAATTCACATTTGGTTGTGTAACATTCCAGGGTGGCTGCGGGGAAGCTAGTCCAGGCAGCTACGTGAGCGTGCCGTGCTAATTTAAAGTGATCGCATCTGGACACATCTGGAGGGGATCCTAAGTCAAGGAAGTGGAGCCAGCCAGACTTGGTCTCTATCCATCCTGATTCTAAGAGTCTCAGCCACACATGTCTAGACAATATGGCTTCTTTGCCACTCCTCAGACTCAGTTCTTATGGACGTTCCCATTTCTCAAGAACATGGGTTTAGGGGTCAAACAGTGGTGGTTTCAAATCCATTTACTCAGTGTTTATTTATTGTTATTTATTCATGGACATATCTTCTCTCTCTCTCTCTAATTGAAATAGTCTTTTTTTTTTCAGCAAATATATTCAGATTATGGTTTTTCCCAAGATCCTCCCCACCACCACTACCACCACCACCTCCTCCTCCCCCTCCTCCTCCTCCTCCTGTTCTTCTTCTTCTTCTTCTTCTTCTTCTTCTTCTTCTTCTTCTTCTTCTTCTTCTTCTTCTTCTTCTTCTTCTTCTTCTTCTTCTTCTTCTTCTTTTTGAATCTATACCCCTTCACCCAAACTCACACCCTTTCTTTTTCCTCTCTCATTAGAAAACAAACAGACATCTGGGAAATGATAATATAAAATAAAAATTACCTTAGTTTCAAATGTGATGATGGTGACTACATGAAAGGTCCGGTACCATCCTCACAAAATTGATGTCTTTTGCCCTCCTCCCTGGCTTTGTGTCCTTCCCTATGACCTCATCAGAAACCTGGGGGGAAGAGGGGACCTGGTATTACTAGTTAGACTTCGGAAATAGTTTCTGAGATTTCCTGGATGTGAGTCTAACAATGGGTTCTAGAGAGAGTCTAATGGCCAAGGTGACTGTGAGATGCCATGAAATAGTGATTTGGCAAAGAACTGGGAACCAGGAGGGTCTAGTCTAGTTGGGATGAGGGATCCTAGTTTCAAAGGCAGCCATAGAAAGGAAGCTCACTCATTGGTATCTATACCTCAGCACACTGAAGGTTCTGGTGCCATCCTCACCCATTGGGAAAGCAAAGTACGGGCTGAATTTGGAAAATATTTCAGATGGGACAGTGAACTGTAAACACCCTTTGAGACACTTTTCCTCACGACAGGGTTCCCCGGTCTACACAACATATTGTCCAGAGCTGACTTCATCTGGGTCCAGCACTAGCACCTCCCTGCCTCTGCGCATCCCATAATGGACACTCCTGCTTCCCAACTGGCTTGCCCATTAGACAGTTTCCCTCCAGCTTTATGTTTTCCTCAGCTCTTCTCCAATGTCACCCTTGTGAGACGCAATAACCATCTAGCCCTGCCTCTAGAGTCAAGACCTTGCCTTGTGCCAGTGATTTTCTACCAGGCCACAACTTCAGGTGTTGTCAGGAGAGGGCTTCCACCTCTCCTCCCAAGCCAGTCCCTACAGCCTAAGCACATAGTATGTCTTCTATTGACTTTCTTCCATTTCTCGGCACATTCCCTGTTTTAATCTGAGTCTTGCTTCACTCTCCTGGAGACATGTGAGCATTCTCTTAGTCTGTGTGCAATGTCTCTTCCTCCTGTAGCAGAAAGTGTGGCAAAGGGTGGTGAAAGTTGCAGTCCCATCAGCAGCAAGTACCTCATGTTACCTTCAGGAATCAGTGGTGTGTGATCCCTTTGAAGACCCTGGATCCCATGGAGGACAGACATTGAACATCTGGTGCTGAAATGTAGCTAAAAGTTGAAGGCTCGAAGTCATTTTTTCATTCTAACTATTGCCTGGAAGATGTGTTTGCAAGTGCCTTTGACTCTTCTTAGAGTCATTACCAACACCCCTACCCTTTTCAGTTGTAAAATCGAATTTCTTTCATCAAGAACTGGGCTCAGATCATCAATGCTTTTCATGTAGCTGGGAGAACTAGAAGCAACCTGAACTTTGCATCTGTTCTAGGGGTGACAGGACAGTAAATATAAAACCTTATTTGCATTGACATATTCCACATTTTGGCTACTTCGTGATCACCACATTTGCTCAAGAGCAATGAAATTCTTTCTCTCCATCAGCAAAGAACTCAAAAGGGAAAACATAAACAATCAAAACCTTGAGATTTAACAATAAGCAATGCTCTAGAAAACTACTATAGTTTGGATCTCGACTATGTCCCAAAGGCCAGGTCTTCATCCCCTTGTGTTACTGGGAGATGAACAAGATTCCTGTACTACCCACTCTGTATTCCTGCCACAAGGAACTGTGACGTCACAGATCCACAGACCCAAGTGAATGTGGACTGAGAACTGTTAACGAAAGCAAACCTTTCTTCCTTACAAGCTGATTCTCTCGAGTATTTTGTTACCGTAATGGAAACTTAATTAACACAATGACTTTTAGTGAGAATATCTTTTGCTAGACACATTCTTGAGAGATAACAAAAGTAGAGATACGGCTACACTGCTCACTGATGCGCTACTGGGCCTTTAATGCAAGGAACCTCGGCATCAACTCCTCCTCTCTTGGGCTCCATGTTCAAGCAGAGAGATGGCTACAGTGCTTCCCTTCTTTCTAGTCCTACCACCACCCTCTAGCTCAGAGCCCCTCCCACTGCCCCTCCCCTGGATTACTGGGATTCATCTTTTATTCATCTCCTTACTCCACCCATCTCAATCTACTCACAGTCTGAAGCCAAGGTTATCTGCTTGGCTTTAGTTCATAAATAATTTAGTAATATGTAGTTCATAAATAATTTTCATTTTGATTTATTCTCTCAACAAACAGACTCTAGTTGGGATACAGAGATCCCATTTTTCCTTGAAGTGCAATGTATTTCTGCTCCTTTCTATAAACATGAAGACATTTTGGCTACATAGACAGTTCTGTAATCAACACACTATTGGTCAAATCCCATCTCCCTGTGATCTATCTCTCTTTCCATAGAGACCTCCTTATTCTTCACCCTGTATTCTTTCTATCTTTTCTTCATTAATAGCCATCCTAAGAAGTCTAGCTTACAATAAATGTCATTAGAACTGACTGAACCAGCACCTTTTTCTGATAGGACCTTAATTTTCCTACACTCCATTCACATGGTAGACACCTGCTCCAGCAAGACCAGTAAGAACATTCCTTCTCCAAAACAAGAGGATTTCCCCAATATCTGTGCTGGAGCCATGCCAGAGCAAGCAGTGTCTTCTCAGAGATCTGCTAGGGAGAGCTGGAGAAAGAGGCCATGAGCTAGGCACCTGACCTCCAAAGTCCCTTGGACTTCTAGCTCCATTCCAGGCAATAACTCTCTCTCTCTCTCTCTCTCTCTCTCTCTCTCTCTCTCTCTCTCTCTCTCTCTCTCTCTTTCACATGTGCTCACGCTCTATGTATGTGTGTGTGTGGGTGTATGTGTGTCTGTGTCTGAGTGTATCCAAAGCCACTGAATTTACTAGCTGTGTGAAGTATTAATCCCCCAATTACTTTAATAAATAATTCCTTTTACTTTAACAAATATTTCCTATTTTGCTTATGTTAGAACTGAGCTTTTGCCTCTGATAAGGTAAAAGAAACTTTATGTGGACACACACCACACTGTGAAATGTGGACAGGGACACGCATGTGCTCCACCCTGCCTGATTTATGAGTGTGTAAATATTGCTCTTATGTACTTCCCTGTAAATCAATTGAGGGAACTTTATCTGAAGTACATTTGTATCTTTCCTGCTATCTCACATGTTATATGGCTTAAAATACTACTTACATGGCAGAGTGAATGAAAAGGTAAATATTAGAAAGAATAAGCTTCTCACCAGTATTATGAATCTTACTGGCCATCTCTATCCATATACTCCAGAAATAGAGGCAAATGTTCATTATACTTCCGTGGTCATTTCAGTCAGTAAAAGTAAAATAGGCTTGTGTTTCTGGATTCCACAGTTATCCAGTAGAAATGTTAGAAGTCTTCCATATGAATCAAGGCTCTCCAACCTCACAGGGACCGAGCTGAGTCTACTGGGGGGATGCTGTCGCTTGCCCTGTTGAGACTCAGTCTCCACTGGATTCTAGAATATAAATAACTGCTAAAGAGGCTTTAGAGATGAGGAGGCAGAGGATGGATTTCTTAAGGCTCTACTACAGTTAAATGACCATGAAGCTTCAGCCAAATGACCCACAGCAAACAGTCAGGTACTGAGAGTCGAGAGTCTTCCTGCCTGTTTGTCAGAAACTGGGGCAATATTGGAATAGCTTTCAGTCTTGTCCTGAAGACAATCTGTTTATCTAAGAGATGATTATGTATGGAATGCTTCTGTCATAGTTGTGCTTTTTAATTCCCTGTTTCTTCTCCCCTTATTTAGTATGAGTGTCAAGGCTTCCAAACAAGGGTTCTTTAGTACTTAAAGCTATTGGACCATGAGGCTTAAATTTGTGTCTGATTTGCTTGCCCAATCAACCAGCCCCTAGCCCCACCTACCTCAAACCACTGTTCTTCATTGTTCTTCGGAAAGAACTCAGCAGCCCAGTGAACAGCTGTTTCCAGTGGACTGGCCAAGTGGAAACTGGGAGAGAGCCCAGACTGCTCTCTTGTACGCACTCAGATGGTGGGCCTCTGGCAAATCCAACTGTTACTCGCTAGTTCATCGTCAGCTGGAGCACCCTCAGCTAGACCACTCTCACCTGGAGCACCTCAAGGGTCGCCCTATAAAACCATCCTCCACATCCATCCATGCTGTTCTGTTAGGCAATCAAGAAGCTTGTGCTACACCTAACCAGATCTACTCTCTCATTTAACGGCAGGGAAAAGGTATCTCTTGTTCTAGGCACGTACTATTCACACACACACACACACACACACACACACACACACACACACACACACACACCTTTCTCCTTTTCCTATAGGAATGTTTTTCCTATCTTTCAGCAAAGTTTGCAATCCCTGAAGTGATTTGAGAATGAACCTCCCCCACAAATGTGGAGTAAGAACTTGAATATATGAGCAGGATCCGGGCACACAGGGGCACTTGTTTGCACACTGCCTGTGCAAAACCATGGATGGAGAAACGAAGCAGAAGAAAACATTGTCTTAAATTTTTTTTCCTTTTACTTTGCCTTCCATTGCTATTTTTGACTTCTTCCCTCTGAATAGAAATATTCTTAAGTATTATTCTCCAAAGAAGGTAGAAAAAGAAGTGAGAGAAGACAAAAAGAACAAAGAAAGAAAAGGGAGGAAGTGGAGAGGTGGAGGGAAGGAAGGAAAAAGGGAGGAACAGCTCCAGGCAGACTCTACTTCTGCACATATAGTCATGCCCTGAACATCACCACTAAATGACATAAGATTGAATGTATGCCAAATTCCAAGCTCACCACTGTCATTTCCAGTGTGCTCTTTCTTTTATGGCTGTACCCACCAGAGATTTTCAACCAGTGGGTCACAACTTCTTTAGAGGTCACATATCAGACATTTACATTACGATTCATAAGAGTAGCAAAATTACAGGTATAAAGAAGCACCACCATCCACTACTGTCCATGACTGTTGTACACCACTATCCACCACTGTCCACTACTATCCACTACTCTTGTACACCACTGTTGTCCAACACTGTCCACCACTGTCCACTACTGTCCACCACTGTTGTCCAACACTGTCCACCACTGTCGTCCACTACTGTCCACTATCATTGTCCACCATTGTCCATTACTGTTGTCCACTACTGTTGTCCACTGTGGTCCACTACTGTCCATCACCATCCACCACTGTCCATTACTTTTGTCCACCACTGTCCACCACTGTTGTCCACCACTGTCCATCACTGTTGTCCAACACTGTCCATCACTGTTGTCCAACACTGTCCATCACTGTTGTCCACCACTGTCCACTTCTGTTGTCCACTACTGTTCACTCTCATTGTCCACCACTCTCCACTACTACACATATAGTCATGCCCTGAACATCACCACTAAGTGACATAAGGTTGAATGTATGCCAAATTCCAAGCTCACACTGCCATTTCCAGTGCGCCCTCTTCTTTTATGGCTGTACCCACCAGAGATTTTCAACCAGTGGGTCACAACTTCTTTGGGGGTTACATATCAGACATTTACATTATGATTCATAACAGTAGCAAAATTACAGGTATAAAGAAGCAACAAAATAATTTTATGGTTGGGGGTCACAGCATGAGGAAGGTTGAGAACCACTGCTACATACAGTGTACATGTACCCCAAAGGAAAACTTGTCCTCCCTTAAACCCTTAATGCCCCAATGTAATCAGTAACTAAATCTCTTCTCACCTGCCTCTTAGATGTCTCATGTAATTTTCTCAAGGGTAGGAGGTGAGGTGGGGGAGATCAAGTCCAAGACCTTGATCTCACTCAGTAACCACTCCACCACTGAATTATATCTTTAGCCCCTTTTCCTTTATTATCTTGAGGCAGGGTCCCATTAAGTCTCCCACTTAACCTTGAACCGTCAAGCCTCCTGCTCCAACTGCAGGACAGCTGAGATGACAGATCTATACCGCCAGATTTGGATCACCCTTTTTGTTACTCTGCAGATACTCATGTCTTCTTATGGGAATAAAGTCTCTAGATTCTGTTCTCCCAAAGTGAATGCTTTGAAAGCATAAATCTAGTGCTACCTATAGGCTGCTTAAGCTCATCACTACTCTTCAGGCCCTCTGGAATAAACTTTAACAACAACCTAACAGTCAGACCACTATGGGAATGGGTCCCTGTATGCATCAGAAACTCATTTTTTCTCTTCCAGACTCTTCCAAATGCTCCAACCTGCTGTGCTGTTTTGTCCTAGATATCTTAGGGCTTCACATAGGAAGTTTGTCTCCCCTGAGTATCCCATCTTCACTGTCTCCAAAACATCTCAGCTATAAGCATGACTTTGTCTGTACAGATCTGCCCAACCTCTGTGCGCCAGACTTGAGGGATGCTATTTTGTGGCATGTAACACTTCACACCTTCTTCATGAATATGAGATTTTGTTACATTATAAAACTTGTGTGTGTGCATGTGTGTGTGTGTGTGTGTGTGTGTGTGTGTGTGTCCTCCAAATTCAATACCATCTTTTATCTTTCCTTTTGTGTCTATTCATGGCTAGCCCGAAGTTTGCTACCCAGTAGGTTTGAAACTCAAAATAAATATTTGTTAAGAAAAGAGACAACCAGAGAGGCAGAAACTGAAAAGAAAAGGGCCACAAAAGAGAGTATGTGACATGCTATGCCTCGGGTATAAATAAATCAGAAAACATAAAAATCACCAGGTTATAGAGTTTCAATAATTAGCATAGAATTCCTATGCAATTCTGTGAAGAAAGGGCAATAGACTAGAGGAGATATTTAGTGCAGACCTACACTTGTGATCGAATACTGGCAGCCTGCAGTACAGCTGAAATGGGGGATAGCTAACTGCTTAGTTAACTGTAGGCACTTGAACTCAGTCATTGATTTTTCAAGTAGGAAGAGGCTTTGTCTTTGTGGCTTGGTGAAAGTGGAATTAATACTAAATGGAAACTGAAAGGACATAAAGTTAAGTATACCGTGAAGATCTTTCTAACAATAAATCTACCTCGATATGGACTGTGTCAAGACATAGGAGTCTGTTCTGCAGATTCCTACTCTCATGACCTTGAAGAAGTTACTTAACCTGTCTGAGCTTCAGTTCCATTGTTGCAAAATGGCTGTGAGAGTGGCACATCTGAATATAAATAGCCTGATGAAATGTGCTCAGTGTACAATAGGCACTAGATCCACACTGGCTTCTGTTAGTGACTGTTAGTGTTTTATTATTGAACCATTGGGAGCAAAGATAGAATATTGTGCACATAGTTCCCTTTCCGTCTTCTCTCTACTGTGATAGCTTTTTGTGTATCCAATTGCCATGTGGACTATTCCTTTTTTGAGGAAATGGTCCAAATCTATTCTACCTGATTATTTTGAGTTACTTATTTTTATTTTGTGTGTATGTGTGCCTGCGTGTATGTATGTCTATTACATGTGCGTCTAGTGCTGTGAAGGCCAGAGGGGGGCATTGAATCATCTGCAATCTGGATTGTAGTTAGTCTGAGCCACTATGTAGCTGCTGGGAACCGAATCTAGGTCCAGTGCAAGGTCTACCATAGTGTGGCTTTGTGTTTTACTTTAATAAACTCCTGAGACCTTGTACCTAAGGAAGTAATTTTTGGTCTATGTTGGATTAGAAGATGTGGTCTCTTTAAGCATCAGAAACTTGATTGGACAGCACATCTCAAAATTTGTGGTCCAGTGATTCAATGGTCCTGGTGTATTTAGATGATGCAGTCTGATTCACCATCCTTTCTTCCAGCTACAAAATCAACTGGAATGACTTCTATGTGAATTATTTATTTCCTCATAGTGATAGAATACCTAACTAATAAAGTCGTGAGAGCAGATGACACCATGATGGCAGATTTGTTCAGCTGAGATATCTCACCCCCTCACATTGGGCATAGAACCAAGCAGAGAACAGACAGGAAGTCCAGCTGTGCTATAAAACCTTAATCCCATCCTCAGTGACCCAGTTCTTCTAACCAAGCTCTGCCTCCTAAAGGTTCTATGATGTTCCGCTGAGGAACAAAGTGTTCAAATACATGAGCCTATGAAGTTGCTGGGAACCTATGAAGGATAGGTTCAAACCACAATCAAACCACAACAGGCAGTATAGCTAGTTGTTTGAGATGGAAAATAAAGGCCCATTGGTCTTTGATCACATGGAACTTGTGGTCCAGTAGTCCTATGACCCTGGTGCATTAAGGAGCTGTGTGCAATCCAAGCTACCTTGATAGACTTCAGAAGTCGATCTTTGTGTTGCTCCCATTTGCTGACCTTTAGCTTATTCTGTCCAGGAAAAAATGAATATGTAGGTTAAAAAGTACACCTGAGCCCTTCCTTTTCTTGCTTAACACGAATAACCTGTGTGTGTGTGTGTGTGTGTGTGTGTGTGTGTGTGTTCTTTAATCCCACAGGTTTATGCCTGCTTCTCAGAGCTGTGTCGGTGCGGGCATCGACAACTGGAGGTTCCACTGAGATTGGAGAAGAGAAGATTTCTGACGGGACATCCCGGAAGGCCTGCCGGCGAATGAGAAGGGACATATTGGGTGAGTAAATAGCGAAAAGGAAAATTTTCGTGCCATGGGACTGGGAGTTCTACTTCACAACTAGCAGATCAGTGAAATAGAATTGAAGACCCAGAAATGAACCCACACACCTATGGGCACTTGATTTTTGACAAAGGAGCCAAAACCATCCAATGGAAAAAAGATACCATTTTCAGCAAATGGTGCTGGTTCAACTGGAGGTCAACATGTAGAAGAATGCAGATCGATCCATGCTTATCACCCTGTACAAAGCTTAAGTCCAAGTGGATCAAGGACCTCCACATCAAACCAGATACACTCAAACTAATAGAAGAAAAAGTGGGGAAGCATCTCGAATACATGGGCACTGGAGAAAATTTCCTGAACAAAAAACACCAATGGCTTATGCTCTAAGATCAAGAATCAACAAATGGGATCTCATAAAACTGCGAAGCTTCTATAAGGCAAAAGACACTATCATTAGGACAAAACGGCAACCAACAGATTGGGAAAAGATCTTTACCAATCCTACAACTGATAGAGGACTTATTTCCAAAATATACAAAGAACTCGAGAAGTTAGACCACAGGGAGACAAATAACCCTATTAAAAAATGGGGTTCAGAGCTAAACAAGGAATTCACAGCTGAGGAATGCTGAATGGCTGAGAAACACCTAAAGAAATGTTCAACATCTTTAGTCATAAGGGAAATGCAAATCAAAACGACCTTGAGATTTCACCTCACACCAGTCAGAATGGCTAAGATCAAAAACTCAGGTGACAGCAGATGCTGGCAAGGATGTGGAGAAAGAAGAACACTCCTCCATTGTTGGTGGGATTGCAGACTGGTACAACCATTCTGGAAATCAGTCTGGAGGTTCCTCAGAAAATTGGACATTGAACTGCCTGAGGACCCAGCTATACTTCTCTTGGGCATATACCCAAAAGATGCCCCAACATATAACAAAGACACGTGCTCCACTATGTTCATCGCAGCCTTATTTATAATAGCCAGAAGCTGGAAAGAACCCAGATGCCCTTCAACAGAGGAATGGATACAGAAAATGTGGTACATCTACACAATGGACTACTACTCAGCTATCAAAAACAATGACTTTATGAAATTCATAGGCAAATGGATGGAACTGGAAAATATCATCCTGAGTGAGGTAACTCAATCACAGAAAAACACACATGGTATGCACTCATTGATAAGTGGATATTAGGCCAAATGCTTGAATTACCCTAGATGCACAGAACACATGAAACTCAAGAAGGATGACCAAAATGCAGATGCTTCATTCCTTCTTTAAAAGGGGAACAAGAATACCCTTGGGAGGAAATCGGGAGGCAAAGTGTAGAACAGAGGGGTTGGGGATTTAGCTCAGTGGTAGAGCGCTTGCCTAGCAAGCTCAAGGCCCTGGGTTCGGTCCTCAGCTCCGGGAGAAAAAAAAAAGTGTAGAACAGAGGCAGAAGGAACACCCATTCAGAGCCTGCCCCACATGTGGCCCATACATATACAGCCACCAAACTAGATAAGATGAATGAAGCAAAGAAGTGCAAGCTGACAGGAACTGGATGTAGATCTCTCCTGAGAGACACAGCCAGAATACAGCAAATACATAGGCAAATGCCAGCAGCAAACCACTGAACTGAGAACGGGACCCCCATTGAAAGAATCAGAGAAAGGGCTGAAAGAGCTTGAAGGAGTTTGGGACCCCATACTACAACCAACCAGAGCTTCCAGGGACTAAGCCACTACCCAAAGACTATACATGGACTGACCCTGGGCTCCAACCACATAGGTAGCAATGAATAGCCTAGTAAGAGCACCAGTGGAAGGGGAAGCCCTTGGTCCTGCCAAGACTGAACCCCCAGTGAACGGGATTGTTGGGGGGAGGGCGGTAATGGGGGAAGGATGGGGAGGGGAACACCCATATCGAAGGGGAGGGGGAAGGATTAGGGGGATGTTGGCCCAGAAACTGGGAAAGGGAATAACAATTGAAATGTAAGTAAGAAATACCCAAGTAAATAAAGATGGAGAACAAAAAAAGTACACCTGATAGTCTTTGTTTGATGCTTTAAGTTCTACAACTTGAGGAGCCTCCCACACTAACTTTTTACCTTTTTCTTTTCCTTTTCTCTTTTATTTTGCTTTGTATGGATTACTTTTGAGTTTCACATTTTGTTTTTTACCCATCACTTTTCTTACCATTCATTTCTTTAAATTAGCACAATAAGATAAAGCAGGTTCATCTTGTATGGTGTGCTGTCCACTGCCACCAGCATGGTTCCTCTTCCAGGGTAGTAATACTCAGAGACGAAGGTCTTAGACTTGATAAGCTCATACTCACTGGAGTGTTACTGTTTTCAGTCTCTTCTGTGAACACAGCTCTACGTTAAGATAGATGGACATACATTTCAGAGCAAGTTAGTCATTGTTTCATAGTATTGTTTTTCTCTTCCACTCTCTTTGGAAAAGCAGATATATTCATTGAAAATTTAACCAAGAGGTTTATAGTGATAGATCTGTGGATAAAGTACTGGCTGGGCAGTCATGACTAAGTTTGGGACCGCAGTACCCACTCGCAAAGGCTTGGTGTGGTGGCATGCTCCTGTAACCCCTCTACTGGAAGGTGGAGACAATTGGGTCCCAGAGGCTCTCTAGAAAGCCATTTGAGTTCCAGTTCAGTGAGAGACCCTGTCACCAAAAATGAGCTAGACAATGACAGAGGAAGATAACCAACATTAACCTCTGATCTCCAGAGGTACACACACAGGCAAGCATACCAACATGCTCATGTACACATACATGTGAATGCCCTCCCTACACATATAAGGTCAAACCAAGAGGTCACCTAGATGGAAGCACTCTTGACCCTGGGTTTTATGTCTATGAATATAAAGAAAAGCATTGGACAACATCAACATTATCCTTCAAATCTCCTAAACAACCATGTTTAATAAACGCACCCAATGAAGACATTTATCTTTCTCACTTATTTTGAGACTAGTACTCAGATAATTGATAGATTCCTTCTGAAAGGTAATTGTTGCCCTGAATGTTTCCTCATTCATCAATTAATATCTCTCCTCCCTTCCATCTTCTCTTGTCTTCTCTTTCCTTCTACTATTGCTTTTTCTTCTCCTCCTCCTTCTCTTCTTCCTCTTTTTCCTTTGAAGAGGATGTTGTTATTTGAAAATATCTAACCCAGAATTTCTATATTGGCATATTTTACTTGATTCACTGAGATCATTTTCAAATAAGCCTTCCAGGGGAATTCTTATTGCTCGGAACCCATGATGGCTCAGTTCACCTGGTGCTCTGGTACCACAGGGAGCGTGACTGTCCCCAACAAGAGCTATTTGTGTTTGGGGGCGGGGGAGGTTGTGCTTGAAGGATGAGTCAAGAACTTCACAGTCCTGTGGTGGATGTGTTTCTCTTCACTCACCTCAGTAACTCACAGAAATATACAGGAATCATGGGAAAAGAGCGAGTCGAAAAATATGAATACTTTTCCCCTGTTGTGAGAGCAATGGCCTGAGTTTTGTTTTGTATTACAGTGCAAGAAACTATGAGTAGCAGCACGGGCAAAATGGGACATGACTCTTTTCATCCCCTTCATTCCTGAAACCATTCAGAAGCAAAGGATTATTGTCATTAGCTTAGGTTCCAGAGCCAGTCAGCAGCTTTCTTCATTCTTTTTTCTGAAGACACCGAGCCTCTAATAACTCTCTTTAAAACTCTTGTCTTCACAGTAGACAAGAAACACAATTTGGAAAATCGTACTCACGATCTTAATGATGTTCCACCTCCCTCAATTCACGCTCTGGTAAAACCAGAACACTCTAGTGGCGCAGACAAGTGACGTCAGACATGTGACTCTCCTGGCCAATGGAAAGAGGATGCGCCGATTCCAAGACTAGTCGTTGTCAAGAGCCTCAGGTGCTAGGATGGCTTTCTTAGGATTCCCCCACTGCTCTGAGGACCTACTTGGTCCAATCCTAGGAAGAGTCTGAGAAACATGTGGAGCTACAAAGCTTCAGCCAAGCCCAGCATATTCAGCTAAACTTCAGAACCCTTCACATGTGCAAGCAAGGGCAGCTTGCAATAGCTCAGCTCTACAGATGTGTGGGAATCAATGCTTATTGTTATATGACACAGTGTGTGTGGTTGCTTACTCCACATCAAAAGGTAAATGATCACAGAGCTAAAACATAAAGCTCCTTAGACTCTCCTAAGAATACAATGCCTTTTATTTATAGAGCTTTCTAGAACTTTCTATATACTTTGCACAGCATGCACTGTTGAGCTTTCTTGGTAGATCTATGAAAAACCGGGGGTTGGGGGAGGGATATTATTGCTCTTTTACAACTGACAGCACTGAAGGTACAAAAGAGAGAGACCAGTTTGCCCATAGCAACAAAGCTAAAGGGAAATGGGAGATACATTGCCCTTATTGCTGGCTCAATAATACCTTCTTCAAACTAGAGGTGGTAGGTATGGGAACAGTGAACAGGAGATGTAAGTCATAAATCATAAGTTTGATAAATCTTCAGGTGACTGAAAATCACTGGCTATTTATTAGATGGACCAGATTTCTCTAAAAAAGAATTTGGGGCCAAGGGGCCATAAGTAACATTTGAAAAAAGAAGAATGCTATAAAGACAAGCCTCTGAGCTGTGTATTGTTACAAGGACAATACATGTGTCACATACTGGTGTTTGCAATATGTGTGCAAATCTGTTAGCAATCTCATAGGCATTATCTCATTCACCTTCATATAACACTATAAATAACATCATATGATAATACCGTATAATGTAACACAGCAAAACAGTGTTGCATGTGATGTGAAATAATTTAAGCCCTAGAAATGAAGCAATAACCCATAAAACTTCACGTAGAAAGGATGTGACGCTGCACTGAGGTCTAAATCTATTTGGTTCTTCCATTGGCATCTTCATCTTGGGTTGCAAATAAAAATCCATGGAGATGGAAGCCATCCCAAAAAAGCTGAGAGGCAGAAGCAAGTAACAGAGCAAAGACTGGCTGGAAACTGCCCAGTGTTCTAAAGACAATGAACTTCAGAGGGAACTAATTTTCTACCCAAGTATTGATGTTCAGTGAGACTATCAGAAAGTCTGTGGCCCACATACTGACCCTGCATTATGAGTCCTCAGAGAAAAACAAAAAGACAATCATTTACCTACTACCTCTTTCTTGCTATTCTTTGTATAACTCTCAGCATAAAACATCATCCAGAAGTGCTTTTTCCCCCTGTAGCAAAGCCACCGTTTGAACCATGCAATATGATAGAAAGAGCCCATGCCTCAAAGTTAACAACCCTGGCAGCGAAATCCAGCCTGGATTAAGAGATGCATTTCTTGAAACTCAGAGGACAATGGCATCTATCTTACAGGATCCTAGAGGAACTAAAAGAGATCTGAGGTACAAAGCTTGGTAAGTGTCTGGGCCATTGAAGTTGTCAATAATCCTGTTTCACTTCCTAAGCTACTTGCACAAGAAGCCAGCCTTCCTGGTAGGAAACTGTTGTAATTTGAATATGCAGTGTCCTCCATAGGCTCATAGGTTTAAACTGTTTGGGGCCCCATTGTAGAGTGTTTACTAAGAAGAGCTTTGCTAGAGGAAGTGGGGGTCACTGAGGGTGGGCCTTGAGACTTTTTAGCCTACCCCCACTTCCTATTTTCTCTCAGCTTCCTGAGGTGGATATAGTGAGACCAGGAAGCCTCTTGCTCCTGCCACCACCACACATTCTCTGTGTGCTACAGTGGCTTGCCTGCAGCCACAGACTGTATCTCTCTATAAGCCAAAATCTTTTCTCTCCTACTTGCCTTTGTCAGGGTTTTCTGTCAGAATGGTAAGACAGTAACTAGGACACAGTGGGAAAATAGGAAAGAGCAAGGCAGAGGTATGTGGGTTATAGGAAAGAGACTGCCATGAGTCAGTCTATCAGGACTATTAACCCTAGATCCTCACTACCACTCTGCGTCCTGACCACTGTGCATCCTACTGTGGCAATTACAGAGATGGGAACACCCCAGACACACAACAGGGATATACATTTATTTTCTCATGTAGACCTCAGTACTATGTACCTGTAGGCCTTGTCTGCGTACAAATGAGCTCCCTTGCTTCCCTGCTTCTTCTTCCAAATGAAAGTGAACTTCATGTGCCTTCCTCTTATGCAAGGAGAGTTGGGGTCTGTAGGTATGTGTTTAGTACAAGAATCAAAGGCCTTGTTGCTTAGGTATGACTTGAAGTCCCTCTGAGTCCCTGCAGCTTCTGATGCCCAGGGAGGGTTGGGGATAGAGGTGCTGTTCTGGTCACCAGACAACATCTGCAAAACTAGCAGACTGTCAATAGTTAATGAGAAAACCATCTACTTCCTTTGACCACTCATGTCTAAAGGACCCTTTCCGGCAGCTTCTTCCTACCAAGTGGATAATATGAATGAGATGTCTTCTATTTCCCCTCAGACAGCCAAAGAACCTGACAACCCCTCCTGCACTTAATGGTTTTCACATTTCTGCTACCTCTGGAGTAAGAAGGAGGGGAGTCAGGTAGGCATTGTAAGAAGATGTAGCAGCAGACAAGAACTTGCTCTCCTGTCTAACTCAGGGTCGTCTGTCCTTTGAGGCTGTGGGAAGAAAATAAAGACATGGAGACTCCAGGAATGAGAAGTGGTAGGAAACCCCTGGAGGCAGATGCAGGCCCTGGAACCATCAGAACCTGCATGGAGCTGTTACTCAAGTCCACACATGATTCTTGTTCTCGGCAGGATCTCCACATGCCCTGTGCTAGAGGAAGCCAGAAGGACGTCTCTCCTTGCTGTGTATGGGGAAGGCTATGGCATTTCTTGAAAAAGTATGGCAAATAGCTTTGCTCTTTCTTCCATGGAAGAGTGTGCTTCAGCCCATACACAGGAGCTAAAGTAGACTTCACAACAGTTCTAAAGCTGAGAATGGAGTTCAGTTAGTGGAGTGCTTGCCTAGGAAGCACGAAGCCCAGGCTGTGGGGCACATGCCTTAACCCCATCTCCAGGGCTGTATAGCCTCCAGGCTAGCCAGGGATACCATGAGATCCTGTATTCTCCTTAAAAATTGTTAAATAAAGACAATATGGTGTTGTAATGGCTGCTATTACTTGAGTATGTCCCCTGCATAACCCATATTAAGCAGTTCTTTCATATCCTTTATTTCATATCATCTCTCCCTCAACCCTTTGGTATGGTTCTCCATAATCTGACCTCAACTTTGCCTCCCAGGGTCATCTCCTACCATCCAGCGAGCTCATTCATGAATATGCTATAGGCCTTGGTCCATGCTGTTCACTCCACTACATTGTCTTCCAAACTAGCCACTCTCTTCTCCTTAAGACCTAGTGCAGCATGCAAAGGTATAGACATGCTGGGGACAGAGATGCTTGGCTACTACTTTAAGGGACTATCTTAAAGGTTCATCCATAATTTCTATGGCACGTTAATTAATTAATTAATCATTGCATTCTCTTTTTCTAGACTGTAACTCTTTGGTTGCATGAGATTCTTATGCATCACAAGTACCAGGCCTATGATGAGTGAATATTTATGAAAAAATAAGTGGAATTATACTGGCTACTCTTCTCGGGGACCTTGACCAAATCGGTTTAGAGAAATGGAAACACAGCACACTATTGAGTAGCTATAGGAAGACGCATAGAGGGAATGAGACTGGAATACACAGAGAATTCCAGACAACAACATCAAAAAAAAAAAAAGCAAAAATAAAAGCACACACTGTTCAGATTCCCCGCTATAAAGTTCATCTTTTGTTTCCCATTTCCAAACTGTAGAGTAAATCGGTGTGCAGCTCATCCTTGCAAGATAGGGAAGGGTGAGTGCATACATTATTCTGACTTCATAAGCATGAAGTCTGCTTTCTCATTCATTCATTCAAGCTGTTAATTATGTCAACAGGAACTCCTGGGTCAGTTGATACCTTATGCTTCACTAGTAAGACTACTATTGCGCATGTTTTATCACTCAAGTTGTCTCAGCTTCGGCCATGTGGAGCTCTTTCAGTTGTTCCTGGCATTCTTTCAATACACTTCGAACACTTTATTAATTGAGCATTGGCTCATTTCCTGGCAGTATGAGATGCTCCCAGCTCCTCTTGTATATTACCCGAGAGAATCTGAGAATTGGCCTTCTCTTTAAGGGATTTCTCTAGCTCTTATTAGAAAATGTCCTTAAACAGTGAGATCTGGGGAGCAGCTGTGCTAAGTGATATTTAGAAGATGTGGCTTATAGACCCTTTCAGCACACTGAGTTAGAGAAGGTACATGTATAAGGTGTGGTAACCTGGTTCATCTGCCTAGCTATCTGGCCAAACACGAATCCATGCTGTTGGTACCAACTTTGATCTGAACCTCGTGGTTCATTCTAATCTTCCCTCTTGCTCTGTGTGCTAATCCTCTCTAGCAGTGTGGTCCTCAGAATTCATATCCATTACTGATTTGTTTCAGCTTGTTATACCAGTGCAGTGGCTTGAACATTTTACCACCCAGACTGTGGTACCACTCATGTACTTAGTGCTCCTTGCCTAGTCTTCCACAGTAGTTCCAAAGTTGCCTATGTCAGCTCTATGTCTTCCTCCTACCCTGTTCAGTGGGGTTATGTCACACATTTGTAATGCCCTTAGATTCCTTTCATTACTGTCTGCATTTCATCCCGGAATCTCTTGGTCTCCTAATTGAATTTCTTTAATTTGGGTGCATTAAGATTTCACTCTCAGGGCTCTAAAATTCCATGTGGTTTGGTAAATACATAGTGTCTTGAATCCACGAGTGACGTAGCTCAGAGAATGGCTTTACTGCCCTAAAATGTAACTCCCTGCACCTCATCTAGTCAACCTCTACTCCAACCCTTGGCAACCACTGATCTACTTTTTATCTCTAGGGTTTTATCTTTCCGGAATGTCATAGAAATGGAATCCCATGAGGCAACCGTGTAGCAGTAGCATGTTTCTCTTACTTAGCAATATGCATTTTTAGATTCACAGGCTAACTATGAATGATAACTCACTCTTTTCTGCAAATAGATAGTCTTCCATTATACAGAGGTTCTTAGCTGGTTTACCCAGTAGTTTGTTAAAAGACAGCTCTAGTAGTATTATAGATAAGGCTGCTAAAAGAAATGCTCATATTGGTTTCTGTGAGCATGTTTTCAGATCAGTTGGATGAATACATACCAATACAAATACTGGTGTGTGTGTGTATGTGTGTGTGTGTGTGTGTGTGTGTGTGTGTGTGTGTCTGTTGTATGTGTTTTTAATTTTTTGATAGAGTCTTACTATATAACAATGGCTAGCTTAGAACTTGCTCTGCAGAAAAAGCTGACCTCAAACTTACAGAATTCTTACTGCCTCTGCCTCTAAAGTTCTGAGATTTAAGGCAGTATCATACCACACCTATATATATATATAGGTGTGGTATATATATATATATGTATATATATATATACACATATATATATATATATATATATATATATGGCATATGAACTTAAAAACTCCATTCTGGAGTTACCTTTAGCATTCTGTCTTCCTACAGCAGTGAATAAGAATTAGCATTGTACACTGTCCCCATTGATGACACCATGCTTCGGTCATTTTAAGTGCTGGTATCTTATTTACATTTGACATCTCCTTGATGGCAAATGATGTTGTCTTTTCATATACATGTTTTCCCTCTTCAGTTTTCCCCATAAATTGTTTGCTCAGGCCTTTTGATCCTGTTAAAAGTCGATTGCTTTCTTATTACTGACTCAAGATTTTATTCTAAACTGGGGTAAGGTGCATCAGCATATAAATCTTGTCTTCCTGTCTGTGGCTTATTTCTATTTTTCTCATTATTTTTCAAAAGATCATTTGATCTTAATTTAATTATTTATTGTCCTTAAATTTTGTGTCTTTTTTCATCCTAAGGTTAAATTTTGCCCTGTCTTTCCTTATAGAAGCACTATAGTTCTTTTTTTTTTTGTTTGTTTCTTTTTTTTCGGAGCTGGGGACCGAACCCAGGGCCTTGTGCTTCCTAGGTAAGCGCTCTACCACTGAGCTAAATCCCCAGCCCAGCACTATAGTTCTTAACTTACTTAAACCCATGTCTACATTCAGACGTGGCTGGGATCCCAACAGTGTCCAGGGAGTTACAGCCTCACAGATCCACTCACTGCCAATCTATTGTGTGATGCTTATATCACCATGACAAAGACCAGTCACCAGACACCTGGGCCAAAGATATCCCCAAAGAAAGGTCCTCTGACCCCTACTGGGGCTTACCCACCCCTTTGTTTTCTTCCTTTTTCATCTATCAGCCCCTAAGCCCCTCCCCTCACATGCTCATCTCCCTTTCTCCACTGCTGCTTTGTCCTTCCTTTCCCCCTTCTGTTATTTATGCTACTTCCTGTTCTAATTTCCAAAGATGTCCGCTCTCTCTCATCCCTCCCTTTCCTAGCTTGTGGACCATCACCCATCATCCTTGCTCCTCTTTCCACAGTTGGTTGCTTTCTGTTTTACTGCCACACCCAAAGCAGTACCAATATTTACTGTCATGACCAACTCTGTTGTTCTCTCTCAACCCTCTCGGCAGCCTTTCAGCTGCTGGGCACTTAGGAGAAAATGTTCTTCCCACTCCATGTCAAGTCCCCCACTCCCACCCTGTGAACTTAAGTCTCATTAACATGGGTCTGATGTCCTCATCCAGTCTTCTTTAAGCCCCATTGCTCTAATCACCCAAGGAAGTGATTCTCAAGTTTTAAGGACCACGAAGGATCCATTATGTCATTGAATAGAGCCCAGGAATCTACTTACTTAAGGATTATCCTCCATCTGTTGGATAATGGATATAAACCAATTGCTGAGAAACACAGACCTGGGAACCATTGGAGGGAGAGCTGATGGAGTGTTCTTTTCACCTGACATGAAATAAGTTCGAGAGCCTAGATTTTAGTCTCAAGTCCATTCAACCAGGTAAAAGAACCAGATTATTTAATTAGACCTCTGATCCTCATATGGGAAACAAGGCTTATAATATCTACTTTGTACATTTCAAAGTTTCTAAGAAGTTATTCTGAAAGGATTTTGAAAAATATAAATCACTTGACATATGTAATGCTAACACAAAATTCTTAACTCACAACAGTTCTAAACATGCTTTGCTACATAGAAAATGCCTCTAAACCACTATGAATTCTAAGGAAAGGAAGGGAAGGGAAGGGAAGGGAAGGGAAGGGAAGGGAAGGGAAGGGAAGGGAAGGGAAGGGAAGGGAAAGGAACATGTCAGAACTGTGAATGTTGTCTAGCACCTACAGGAATCCTTCTCAACCCTTCATACATAGGATTCACTGGGGGAATTTTGGGAGAAAATATATTTGGCTCAGCAGACGTACAGACTGCACTTGAAACTGCGTTCCCATATCTCCAGGGGATGCTGATGTTGTAAGGAATGCACCATACTTGGAGTTTAGAAGAGGCTGATGGGCTTAAGGTGAGAAGTCAATAGAGGATAGAACAGGTTGACAGTAAAACAATAAGATTGTGGCTCAACTTACCTCTTAAGAGCAGGGAACAAGGCTCTCTCTAGAATCCCACTCTGGAAGGGATCACAGCACAGTTGTCCTAAGGCAGGATTTCCAGGAAACACAGAGCTAGAGACAGAGGTAAAGCACTTAAAGCTTTCCCACCATTTCCCACCAGGAAGCAACATTGACAGACAAGATTAGGTTTAGAACTTATGGGGCTCTATTTCATCTTTATGAACTTTTTCTCTCTTTTATGTGAAAAAAAACTGATAATTATGTGATTTATCTTGAATGGTTACTGTGAAAATACATTATTTTAATCCATGCGCAATACTAGGTGAATAAAGGGCAACTAGAAAATATACAGTAGACATCAGCTAGCATCTGTGTTATGTCAGTGTCATCAAGGTCAGCATCATTTCCAGATGTTGATGATGGTGAGGATGAAGGCAGACCAGGTTCTTAAAGAACCCTCCCAGATAGCACAACCCCATTTATTCATTCTGTCAAAATTAGAAATATCTTTGCTCTGTTCATCTCTGGCCATGACTACAGAAAGGAACAGAAAAGAATCTTACATTTCTTAGAAGAAAACTATGAAGTCAGTATCAGAAGAAGTAACCAATGGATATGAAAGATAGAGGTCGGGAAAGCATTTTACATGGTAATAAGCACTTACTCTTCTTTCAAGAGCAGACCCATGCATTTTCTCTTGTTTACATCTTCCATGTTCACTCCCTGGCTTTGTGAGTTGGACCCAGACCTCAGACTTTTCAAGTTACATTCTCCACCCTTATGTCAAAGCAAGTAAGTGCAAGGAAATTTGTTTCAGAGACTGGCTCTGGGATGAGAATTCTTCCAATGCACTGAGCCAGCTGACCTGCTCAGGCCTGAGCTCATCCTTCTGGCTGTACATTCGCACATCTGTATCTCTGGGAAACACAGAAAAAGCTAAAGTGGAACAAGATACCAGGAGACTCCACAAGGATTGGGTCTTCTAGGAAGCTTTTCCTGCAGTCTAATGGGAATAGTTCCTTTGGACAGAAGACAAGAAAGCTCTGAGGATTCTCCCTGAAGAACAATCTCTGACATGGTTCCAGTATTTAAGGAGAAGAATTAACTTTGAACAATACTTCACACTTGATGGAACTGCCAAGAGAATTAATAAGTACAATCCAGTTGGAAAATGCATTACATAGCATGCACTTGGGACTCCATTACACATGCCAGCCGAAAGCTGAACCTCTGTGAAATAAAGTGACAAATGCAAGTGGCAGACCTGTGATCTTAATGTTTTGGCTTTTCCTCATTTTAAATCCTACTATGCTCCCTCTGCCTTGTGGACCAAAAGTTCCTAGCATAACTGCCCCTATACATGGTAGGAGATTATTATTTTTGTGTGCATCTCCCAAGTGCTCATGGAGCACATGGTCTAAAGGTCTCACTTATCCTTGTAAGTTGCGCTTCTTTTTTAAAATCTCTTCATCTAGCTAAGAAGTCCCAGGGCAAAGATATTTTGCCTATATTCCTTTCCTTCCCTGGCAGAGATGGATGCTTATCTGTGGTTGATTGAAACTTTGATCCACTCATTCAGGCATACCAACACATGTCTTTCTGTGACATCTACGAAGGACATCCTGACAACTCAGAATGACTTGGCAGCTGTGGACCTTGGTCAGTGTCAACAGGGACAGAAGTCAGGTCATGAGCAAAGTTCTCTACACCCTATCATTAGATTCTTTTCCTTTCTTTTCTTTCTTTCTCTCCATTTTCTTTCCTTCCTTCCTTCTTTTCTTTTTTTGCTTATGTGTCCTTTGACTGGATATTGCAGCCACTTAATTTCTTTTCCATCAAATATACCCCTCTGTGTCTCCTACATCACCAGTAGAAGGGAAGAGAAGCGAGGCAGTGTAGGGCAACAGACATCCAAGCTGGGAGTGACTGGGATGCTGGGTGTTTACAGAGTGGATTGGGAGTGGTCTAAGTTCAGAGAGGTTCCTACTGAGGTTGTGTTGTAAGGGCCACAAAGCACAACATACCTGAGAACTCAGGGCCCAGGAACCTCAGGATAGAAACAGACCTAGTTTGGAGGGAGCTCCTGAGCTGAGAATTGGCAGCGTTAACTGAAGAGAAAGAAAACGAGATCCGAGAGAATGGCTTTTGGAAACAGCTAAGGATTGTTGGCATTGCTGTGGAAAATTAGGGAAAGGCCCAAAGAATGAAAAATTAGAGCACCAATTTCTCCAATTTTAACTTGGTTCCAGAAATCAAAATGTGTGAGCTTAACAGTAATAACTCATGCCTTGAATTTCTTTTCTAGACACTAAATGTGTGATTAGTTGATTTTAGTGGTAATTGTCAAAGTGTATTCATTGAGAAAAATTAAGTCATGCCAATGTTTGGGTTTTCAATTTATTTATTTTATTTCACATGTATTGGGGTTTTGCCTGCATGTATGTCTGTATCAGGGTGCCAGACCCCCTAGAACTGGAGTTACAAAAAGCTGTAAGCTGACATGTTGGTGCTGGGAATTGAACCCAGGTCTTCTGGAAGAGCAGCCAGTACTCTTAATCACTCTTATTCTCTCCAGCTCTCCAGTGTCTATATTTTAATAACTTACATGTTGATTGCAAGGATTTCATCAAAATGGAATAAGATGATGTTATCACAATTTAATATAGGCTTTTTGCTTTGCATTCCTATGTAAGTTCATATGCTACAGAGATGTCTGTTCACCCATTCTCACTCAGGATAGCAAATGCCCAAGATACTCGACATATAAAGACAAAGCGCTTATATTTGTTTCATAGTTTCAGAGGCTTCAGGTCTGTCACTTGGCACCCATGGCATGATGGGATATCATAGCAGAAATGATCGGCCAAGGAAATTATTCACCCAACAAGCAGGACACTAAAGATAAAAACATCATATAATAGGACCTCAAAATCTCTTTTAAAGGCAAACTCCCAATGACCTAATGAATTCCCAAAAGGCCCTACATCTTAAAGCATCTCCAACAGCACTGCTTTGGGGACAAGGCATTTAACATGTGGGCCTCCAAGGAGTACTCATAGTCCAGACAGCAACTATTATTTTGTGTATTTCATATATGTATATATATATATATATACACACACACACACACACACACACACACATGTTTCTGTGTCTGAGTATATGTGTATACTTATTTTATCATATTATAATACACGGAATGGAGAAAATGAGCTAAAATTAAATATCTCATTATATATGTAATGAACCTTAATATTTGACCTGTTGTGCAAGTATGTGTGTGTGCATGTATGTGCCTGTGTATGTGTTCAAGGACAGGTATGTGCAATTATTTACACATGCATGTGGAAACCATAGCACAAAGTCAAGTACCTTCCCCAATTGCTCTTTTTCTTATTTTCTTAGACAGCATCTCTCACTGGAGCTCATCAATTTAGCGCTACTGGCTGACCAGCAAGCAACAGGGATACCCCTGTCTCCACCTCCCAGAACTGGGATTATAGGTGTGTACTGCTAAGCCAAGCTTTTGGTGTGAATGCTGGAGATTCAAACTCAGGTTCTCATGCTTGAACAGAGAGCAATTTATTCATTAGCCCCAGCACAATTTTTAATGGAATGATAGGAGTTCATTTTGTCCATTAACATAGTCACAAGGATAAAGTATTTGGTATGACCCTACTAAATAAGGAGTATTGTGACACTGGTGAAAAAAAAACCAGAGAGTCATCTATAGAAAATATTTCCAAATAAAGCTCATTGGCACACTTTGGGGACTGATAGGAAGCTTACATTGTTCGATGGTAGTTTTAATTTCCCACAAAAGCAATAACAAAGGAAAGATACCGTGAAATCTTATGGATAGACCTAAGCTAAGTTTTGAAAACTATTGAATTGAAATAATTATCTCCCCAGTGCCACCGGATGAAAGTCTGACCGATGCTGGTTAATGAGTCCTAAATCCTTCAAGCCAACACAGACTGACAGATCCCAGCTTCACAACCTGGTTCAGCTCAATGCTCAGGGTCTCTCTGCTCTTGCTCAAATTCTTTCTAAAATACAAATAAATAAAATGTGGTCTATGCAACTGGCACTAAATGCCTAGAGTGGGGATTTTTCACATTCTATGCTTGAAGGTGACATTGATCAGGTAGTACAGAGGACTCTAGGGTCCTAGCTTGAGTTCTAAAAGTAGTTCTCAATAATTTCTGTAAAAACAACTCAGAACTTTTTGAGCTACTTGCTAAATAATAGCCCCAAACCTGACCTGCTTCTAGGAAGGAATTAGAGTCCTAAGCAACACTGAGGAAGTAAAATTACAAATTTGAAAAAAGTGACATTTTTTTTGTGCCAATGAAATCTCTGGGGTGTTGTTGGAGATGGGCCATTTCAATAGGGTGTTAACAAATCTGACATATTCACATAGAATTATTGGTGTAGTAATGAAAATAGAAAGAAACTAAAGCTCCCAGAGTCCTTAAGAAAGGGCCTGATCTGGGCTGGAGAGATGGCTCAGCCGTTAAAGGCTAGGCTCACAACCAAAAATATAAGAAAGGGCCTGATCACAGTGATAGTTAGTGGAGAATTCCTAATTGGCCAAAGTGTTGAGAAGTGTGAATGTTTTAAAGGCTGAGACCCAAAAATGGTGTCAATCACATCACCCTCTTCAAGGCTCGGGGAACATCTCAAAAGGAGCAGGAAAAATTTAGAGCCAAAGGCTGGAGAGGAATGGTCTGAAACTATCTTCTATTTTCTAGACGTGGTCTGGCCATTGCACCCATGAACTCAGAGCAATTGTGGTTGCCTTCACAAGACTTACACAAAATGGGACATGTCAACATCCAAGAGTGAATGAGGGAAGGAACTCATGAAGCCCCATCTCTCCCTAAGGAGCTCTTGGCACTTAATGATGACTAGGTAAGGGAATGATGTTGAATCTTCCTGAAACTGGAGCCAACACAGAATGCTAAAACCTAATCATCTGAGCCCAATACCAACTATACTCCTAGAGTCACACCAAAGTCAAGGGCCACTAAATATCCCTGTGGCAGTTTGAATAGGATTGGCCCCCATAGACCCATGTGCTTGAATGTGTGGCTCATAAGGAGTAGCACTATTAGGAGATGTGGCCTTGTCAGAGAAGGTCATCACTGTGGAGGAGGGGCTTTGACATCGCATATATGCTCAACCTATACTCAGTGTGGATACAGTCTCTTTCTGCTGACTTTGAATCAAGATATAGAAACCTCAGCACTTTCTCAAACACCAAGTATCTCTGTATTGTTTCCTACCATGATGATGATGGACTAAAGCTCTAAGACTGTTAGACTGTAAGCTCAGGTTAAATGTTTTCCTTTATAAGAATTGCTGTGGTGATGGTGTCTCTTCACAGCAATAGACATAAGACAGTCCCATTTTGCTTAAATTAAGTTTGTGTCCTATGAATCTTCATGGTTCCATCTTTCTACTATTAAATCCTGAAGGCTAGGAGTCAATCAGAGATGAAGGCCTCCTCAGAATAGCCTTAGATTCCCTCAGTGCTCCCTATCCATTGCTCCAGATCATCCATCGTCATCAGGACATGACAATGTCTTCTGAATCATTCTCCTGCCTCTCTGAACATTGCTAACTAAACTATCTCAAAAAGATGAAGCTGCTCACTGTTTCCTATGTGCTTTGAATAGATGAATAGTTAAGATCAACCATGCTGGGTACTCTGATGTGTGTTACATGTTAACTCTGTAGCTAAGGAGATTGTACAGAGAAAAACCATAGAAATTTAAGATACTATGCAAAATAAATACAGGTCCTGTAGATTTTCACATATAATCTTGAGTCAGGAAGGGCATGTACATAAGGGTCAATTTTTTTTAAAATCTTAATGTTGACCATTCTTTTGATGTTAACTGGGTAAGAGTTTTGAATGGAAAGGAGCACTGTGACCAATGAGGATTAGAGCAAGAAAGCATGCTAAACAGAATGTGGCACGTTTTCACAAGCAAAGGCTCTGTAATCAAGGGGCTTTTCCTTGATCAAACCCAAGTCTTATTAATTCAAAGTTTCCTACATCTCTTGGCATAGAAAAAAATACTGTGTACACTGGAGTCCAAATGGATGGCAACACACTTAAGGATGCTGAGGACATGATTAGCTGTCTCCAAAACGGAGCTAGCGTGCTCCAGGAAAAAAGAGTTGGAGAGGTCAACTGACACCAACCACATCATCCCCAAAGCCTCTGCAGACTGCTCTGAGAGCATTGGGGGGTGGGGGGGATAGTTTGGAACCTCCTGGAACATGTGCTGGATCAGTAGGGTGTGTTGTGTTTTATTTCCCCAATTAAAGCAAATTCTAACCTTGAAAGAACACAGGGTACAGCCTCTGTGGTTCAGAAATAATGAACTTGGAGGATTGGGGAGTTTTTCTGTAGCCCAGATGTTCTATGAGGCCTACTTCCCTGAGCTGGATGAATCTGTAGGACCCATCATTTCTTTGTTGTTTATAAGCACTTTGGCTTTGATCAGAGAAGCAGCTGGCATCCTTCCCTGTAAAGAGGATAACTGACCCAAGAGACCAGCAGAGTGGCTGTCCCTCTTTTGTGACTTTGTGTTCCCACTAAAACTACTTGGTCATAAAACTACGGGAATGAATATGACCTGGTACAACTTTTAGTAGATGATGATGATGGTGATGATGATGATGATGATGATGATGACGACGACGACGACGACGACAGCAATGTTTTAAAATTAAGTGTACCTATGGGTATGGCTCAATGGTAGAATATGTATCTTGTCTGGTCAATTCCCTGGGTCAATCCTAGTAAATCTATGTGCCCCCCCCCATCTACATCAGGAAGAGATAATCCAAACCATATTGAGATTTTTCAGGCCATTTGTCTACACAATGATAAAGTTTTTTGATCAGCCTTGAAACTCTCCTTGATTCCAGAGAGGATTTCTTGTTTGCTCACTATGTGTACTACTCAATGTAGCATCAAATAAAGTTTATGAAATATCTCATTATTTAACCAAATTCCCCAATATATATTCAAACTTCCCATAATATGCATATAAATTATAATTTGCTTACGTTCGCCCCTTTTCTTCACGCTTTCCTCTCATCCCAACAGCCATACTAAGTTGGCTAAGTATGATTGTGCCATTCTTAAGAAAAAGTTTTTCCCATGGTGTCAATGATAGGCTAGATAAAGTGAATAGAGAAGGTAATACAGGATAGGAGAATTGATTTAATAAATGATGTAGTAGATCAGCGACTATCCAGAGAAAATATGGTCATTTTCTTATTTTATATCATAGGTCATAAAGAGAAAAATGCACAGCTATTAATACATGAAATTATTTGATGGAGAGTAGAGAAAGGGCTTAACAATAAATTGTCTGACAAAAATATAATTTAAAATGTTAATAGAGAGTGAAGAATATGTTCAAAGTATACTAAATAAGTGCATGAAATGTGCATGTCCTTATGTGGCCACATAAAATAAAATACAATAAAATAAAAGTCCTATATCTGGGGATATGAGTTTTTGCCTAGAATGCAAGTTCAATTCTCAGTATAAAAAAATTTTTAAAAAAACACATGAATCAATTGTTATAAAATACTAAATTATGCACAAAAATATGAAGTGAGTCATACACTGGGGGGGGGGGGAACGTACTTTAAAAATTACAAGATACTGAAAAACTAGCCAAGTTGGTAAAGTACTGGCCTCATAAGTACATGGACCCAAGTTCAACCTCCGGAATGCATGTAAAATAATAATGTAGAAGCATAATCCCAAGGTTGAGGAAGCGGCAGACAGGCAGATTCCTGGGCCGTTGCCGGCCGAGTTGCCTAGTCCACCCGGTAAGTACGAGGCTAGTGAGAGACCCTGTCTCAAATGAAAAGCAGACTGATCCTGAAGAACAATATTTGAGGTTAACCTCTGGCTTCCACATGTGTGTGCATGCGTGTGTGCATGTGTGCATGCACGTGTGCATGTGTGTACACACACTAAACAAATGGTAAGAAAGAATTAACAGTTTAAATGTAAAAAAAAATCTTCTAAGTTATTAAGACAACTGTAGAATAATACTCAGGTGAAAAACATACACTTTCAGCCAATAAGAAATGAACTTAGAGCTACTAATAAAAATGTGGTTAAGCTCAGGATGATTATCTTGCGTGGTTGTCAGTGGATATTAGTATACACTCATTTGAAAAATGTTTCAATAAAGTATAAGTTCACTTGACCCAGCCAAGCTATGTGTGGTGGAACCACAGATACCAATAAGGAGGAGGTCCCTGGCCAGGAGCAAGGTTAAGCAGAGTCCCAAAGCCTGCTGGCTATCCAAGTGCTTCACCACACACCCTGCATGACATGGTTGCTAGCCTGTAATATTAGCATTTGCAAACCCAGGGGGCTGACCTGGTATTTTTGCAGCTGGAGATCAGGATTAGACTGATTGAAATTTGGCTTGTAGGAGCAGGGAGGAACCCAAGAGACCTCCTGCTCTGACCTTCTCCTTTGATAGATGATCAGAGGGGTGGGGTGTGAGGGATGACCTATCCAATGACATAACCCAATCAGAGCAGAGTGAGGGTTTCAAGTCTTACCTCCTACCCCAGGCTCCTGCCATCTTTCAACCCTGTGTGTTCCATTCCAGCTAATCAACCTTCCGGATGACGTGTTTTGTGGTCCATCATCTGGCTTTCATTAATAACTTGCTAGTCTGGAGCTTTGTAATGGTTTGTCATAATGTCCACGACTGTCTGTGGCCCGAGTCACTTTGAATGCAGCGTAATAGGAAGAACACTGACCTGCAGTGGCCTGGGGGTACCACTGCAGAGCAGTTTAAACTTGAACGATCTAAAGATCACCTGTTTATCTGTAGAAAAGAAGTTTACAGTAAAAAGTCTGACTATCTCCCTTGAAACCTCTCCATGTATTTTTCTGAATGTCCTGCTATTTCCCTGTGTTGCAGAATTAACAAATGAGACGCAGCAGTACACGCTGGAGGCTGAGGCAGGAAGGTTGTTCCAACCTTTCTTGAACAACCAAGATAGACCAAAATCACAAAACCACAGAAATCATATGTGTAAATTCAAAGAACTGAAAGACTTGCAAGGAAACGCCTAGGTACCAAGATGGCTGCTGTACACAGGTAGAGGTGGAGGCGAACTTGACGAATGATACTGTTAATTTCTATAGTAACCCCTAACATGCTGTGGCGTTAGATGATATATTTGACTATATCCCAGAGCAGTCATGAAATAAGGAAATGACATAGCTCAGACCAACCTTGCTCAATAGAACATAATAGGAACCACATTCGCAGTTCTCTGTGTTCCAGTAGCCACATAAAGAAGTAAGAGAAACAGTTGAAATTAATTTTAATAATACATTTTATTTCATCCAGTGGAAATGAGATATTATTTTAGTGTGGAACCAATATTTTAAAATTAACAAGATATTTTATATTCTTCCTTCCTTATACCCCTGTAAGCCTGGTGTGTATTTTATTAAATGAGCACAATTCAGTTTAAACGCTGAAATCTTTAGCAAGGCTTGATTTTCCAGCTCATAAAACTTACAGTTGAAACACTCTCGAGTTATTTCATACCTACTTCATCCAGAAACTGAAGTGCGTGTATGTCAGTTTTTAAACTGAATTAAAAATTCAGCTCTCAGTTGCATAGCTCATATTTCAAGTGCCCAACAACCACATGTGGCTACCATATTGGACAGCATTGGTCAGATAATTTGGCCACCCACTTCTACCCTTACAAGCATGTTTGGCTCATCAGACAAAACAAGAGAATATCATACTGTTTAGAGAAAGGCCATCAGAACATGAGAAATAATAATCAAATATGACTTATTTTTATAAAGAGTTTTCATGCAGATGGCATGGCAGCAACTAGAAAGGAATAAGAGTCACACCGTTTTGGAAAGACTAAAGAGAAACAAACACTGACCATCTCCCTGTTCCAAGCGAAAGCTGTTGTCATATCTTCAGAATAATGTGGACATAAACATAGTTGACAAATAAAACATTTCTGAAGCCCAAAACCTCATATTGAAGAAGGGTTCCTTTCTCACAACATCCTTCTGCTTCAAATTTTCCTACATCGGTGGCTGTTCCAAGACCATACCCCCTGATGACATCACCCCTACCCAAAAGAAAAAAAAACTATGAAAACATTAACTATGCCCACCTTTCACCTATCTCAAAAAATGAATAAATAAAAGTCAAGGACGGTTGCCAGGGTTATGATAGTCTGTAAAGTTCATCTATTTTGGTTAAATGATAATTTCTGAAATGATGTAATTTGCATTTCCACATGTTTTCCCACATTCTTGTCTTCCCAGCTCTGTTGGCCTCTAAGAAAGGACAGCCAGGAGAGATGTCTACCACCTAACATTCTTTAGCTGACCACTTCCTGCTTGGCCCAGCACTCAACTAACACTTGCAGAAAGAAAAAAGAAAAGCTTTTCCACCACCACCCCCTTTTGCCCATATCAGGGAGCTCAGAACTGCCTGTAACTCTAAATCCAGGGGTCCTGAGGCCTTCTTTTAATCTCTTCAGGCACCCACACACATGTGGTACATGCAAACACACAGAGAGAGACATAAAGATACACACACACACACACACACACACACACACACACACACACACACACAAAGGATCATAAAATAAATCTCTAAAAACAACAAAACTTCAAATGCTAAAAATGTAGTTGGATGGTGAAAAAAGGTGCACATCTAAATCCTTAAAGGGATGAGACAAACTAGAGAGATAAGAAGTAAAATGTAAATACAATACAAGGAAAGAGTGGGTTTTCAGAACATATGCCCCAGTGGTAGTTTGAATATGCCTAGCCCATGGGAAGTGGCACTATTAGGGGTCTGGCTTTGTTAAAATAGGTGTGGCCTTGCGGGACGTGTATCACTGTGTCGGTGGGCTTTGGGGTCTCCTAGTGCACAAGCTCTACCCAGTGTAGAAGACTGTCTCCTTCTAGCTGCCTTTAGATTAAGATGTAGAAATCTGAGGCTCCTCCAGCACCATGTCTGCCTGCACGCTGCCATACTTCCCACCATGATGATAATGGACTAAACCTCTGAAACTGTAAGCCAGCCCCAATTAAATGTTTGCCTTTATAAGAGTTGCCTTGGTCATGGTGTCTCTTCCCAGCAATGGAAGCCCTAACAAGATAACCCTACCAAGGAAGGCAGAGGGCTTGGCATCTGTTCTCTTAAGAGCCCAAGGTCAAAGAAAGATGACCCTTTTGTCCCTTTAGATCCCTGGAGGCAGGGGAAGGAATCTTGCATGTCTATGCTTAGCCCTCAGGACAGCAGAGCTAGAGTCAAACAATACTCAGTAAATCAAAATCAGTCATCAACCTCTGGGTCCGAAATATTTCATCCTGTGATGCCTGCATTTAGAGCTGAGTTACTAGGGTGTTATTTACAAGCACGGAGTCATTTGCATGTCAGAAGGCCTCATGATAGATTTGCAACAACTCCTGTTTAACCTCCATTCTTGGCATCTGACTATAGCTCTGTCACATACTCCACAGAAGAGCTACCTCTGGCTGCCTGTAGTCTTTACCTCTAAAATCCCATCGTCATATCCAGTGCCCCAAGAACTCTGCCTGACATAGGGAAAGGGTTGTTGGTGAACATCTGCCAGAAGAGAACACCACCTCCTTCCTTTCTTCCTTCCTTCCTTCCTTCCTTCCTTCCTTCCTTCCTTCCTTCCTTCCTCCCTCCCTTCCTTCCTTCCTTCCTTCCTTCCTTCCTTCCCTCCTTCCTTCCTGTGAACAAATACACTCCACAACGTGCTTATGATGGTCAAAGGACGACTTGCAAGAGTCAGCAGAGGCTTTCAACCAGGTAGGTCCTGGGATTGAACTTGAGTCATCAAATGTATCAACAAGTGCTTTCACCTACTGAACCATCTCAATGACTCCTTGAAACATTTTAAGTTTGCAATTGGAATGTATGTTTATGAATATACAGTGATATACATATGTATAGTCAAATTACAACAAAGGATCAAATTAAGACAATTGTCAATATCATCTCAAACATTTGTCATTCATTTGTGTTAAAAGCATCCAAAATTCTGCTCATTTGGAATACATCATTTACTTACCATGTGTAGTTAGACTCTGTGAAGATTAGTGCTGTTTTTTTTTTTTCATTCAATCGCATGGTTCTCTCCATCCCCCATGCCCAGCACACACAGTATTCCCAGCCTTTGGTAATCACTATTCTGGTATTTACTTTTACACAGAGGTGAGAACATGCAGTATGTCTCTTTCTATGCCTGACTTATTCCAGCTAACATAACATCCTCCTGCTCATCTGAGTATTGTTTTCGATGACCGAATGCCATTCTACTTTAAGGTGGCATGCTATTCCATTGTATATACACACGGCATGTCCCTCACTAATTCATCTGCGTTTGAATACCTAGTAGATTCCAAATCTCCGATTTTGTGAATTGTGCTGTAAAAAATATGGGAGGGATGCTATTTCTTTGACATACTAAGAAAGCAAACATTTTTTTAATTACATTTCAAAGACACCAAGGCGGGGTTGGGGGGGGGGGAACAGAGTCTTAATGATTTCTAAATTTTTCCTTAATGAGTTCTTAATATTTCTAAAATACATTTCTGAAAGAAGGAGTCCTTCACCCAGGCAGGAATGGCTGTTGCCAGGAAGCAGGAATCTGGGTTGAATGTCCTCCCTAAGCCCCTTGCTGCCCTGGGATGTCAACTCTCTGATTAATATTCCATAAGAGAGGTAACAGGGAGGGAACAACTGAGTAGTGTTCATGAGGAAGGGTGGTGGAGAGGGGAAAGGAAAAGAGGCCAGGAAACATTCCCTGATCCCACACGAAGCCTGTGTGCTGGGTGTGGCAGGGAAGGAGTGAACCTGTCACTGGGGTGTGGAGCAAAGGTTCAAGGTCATTCATGCATTCTTTCAAACAACCTCTCCTTTTTGGCACATGGCGGATGTGGGCCTTTGGGTTTTGGCAAAGTTGAGAAAATCGGGAATTCGGCATGAACGTGTTCCAGCTTCTGAGGGAGAGAGAAGATGGAGGCTGAATTTCACAGGGAGCCTGCCAAGGGTGAGGCTGATGAGGAAAAGGCAGAAGAGAGGATCCAGGAGGAACTGCCCGTGAGACACAGGAGTTCACTGGAGCTGAGAAGGCATCCCGTGACTGGCCAACATGGGAACTGAACCTTTATGGGGTAAATGGACAATCTAAAGCACCATACATCAGCCCGGACTGAGATTCAGCACCTTTGATGAACCCAGGGGGACCGAGCTTTCAGATTCAGGCTGGAGGCTCTGCAGCCCCAAGGGAGTTGGAAGTCCCATGGAAAAGCACACTTGTTGTCCTGGTGCAAACCCTAGGCAGTTCTGAACTGGCTCAAAACTCTGTCAGGGTGTTCAGAAGCATCCTTCAGCAGACAGAAGAATGATGTCATTCGTGAACCTGTTACAACAGAGCGAGGGCGAGGTGGGGTAGGGGGTGCCTTTACATTGTTTTGCTTTGTTTCTGAATTTGTTTCTTTGGTTTTTTTGTTTTTTCTTCTTCTTCTTCTTCTTCCTCCCACCCCGGAGCTCTGATCTTCAAAGCATGAGAGGGGTTTTTAGTAGCAGGTAGAATGCTGAGGGTCAGGCCGCTGTCCTTCTTCCCCAAGCACATGTACTGTCCCGAGCTTCAACAGTAAGTATCCAAGGGTACTCCTGGAATAGTACACATGAAACCATGGAGGTAAGGGAAACTCTAAGAGCCATGGTAAACAGGGCTGGGCTTCAATGGCATCCTTCCCACTAACTACTATGTTCAATGCCCAACCTCTTCACACCTCAGTTTCCCCATTTGCAGAGCAGGGTGGAGAAGGCCAACTCACAGATTTCTATTAAAATTAAATATTTCCCTGCCACTTCTCTGCTGTGAGGTGGTATGGATGATGCTCCTCACCTTGTTCTTAGCCATCTGCAGAAAGCAGCCCCCAAGGGCTTGAAATCAAGAGAGGTAGCCCTGTCCCATCACTGGTTATAGTACTGGAAAGCAACCTTGCACCTCACCCGGGCAACCCAGTGTAGCTGGCCCTGAGAGCAAAGGCATGGTGAGCCAGCCTGGAGGCTCCTTTTGATGGTGGCCTTGAGTGGCCAAGTCAGAGAAGTGCTGAAGTGTTTGCCCTAGTGGTCTGGATAAGGGAGAGCCAGCAGGCTGACCAGCTCTCCTACCACTGAGGCCCAGATACGTGACTCTGAGATGGACCACCCCAAAATCACATTAGGGCACATGAAAAGGTCAGTCAGAACTCTATGACACAGGATAACTGAGAAGAGTTCCTATGAGGATCCAATAATGATAGTATCACAGAAGCCAGAGAACTTGAATCAGAACAGTGACTCATTGCAATGAACATTTGCAAATGAAGACGTGTGGACAGAGGGATACGCTTTGAGACATGCTGTGACATACTACAGTTTCCACAATGAGATACTTTCTATGCTTTTTTTGCTGCTATTTGTGTGTGTGTGTGTGTGTGTGTGTGTGTGTGTGTGTGTGTGTGTGTGTGTTATTTAGTTGGGGGGTGAGGTCACAGGGCAAAGGTTGGATATGAAGGGATGGGGAGATGAACAAGGCTGGGGTGCATGATGTAAAACTCACCAAGAATCAATAAAACATTTAAACATTAAATATTTTACAAATGTAGCTTCTACGTTCTGAGTATAGATCATATTCAATGAGTTAGCAGTAAGTGACATTTTTCTTTGTGACAATAATCTGGTTAGCAATCAGATCCTGAGATTCCTGCGTCCAGATGCTTAATGTCAAATGCATATTCATGGCCTTTGAATAGGCATTAAATTTTTTTTTCATTCTGAAAATTTCTCTCTAAAGCCCATTTCCAAAACACTTTCATACATTGTGCACAAAGCTGCCCAAAAAACAGAGAAATGAACAAGCTTTCAAGCAATCTGCCCATTGAATTCAATCTCAGTTAAAACTCAAATGAGCTTCCTCTGATCAGTTGATTTGAAGTTTCATAGGCGAGCATGGAGACTCCATCAAAGCCAACACAACTTAAACCAACTCAAGTCTCAGCATCCAGATCGAGATCCCGATCCAGGAGACCCAAAACCCTCTTCTGGACTTCGTGGACAACTATACTCATGGACTTGTACGCGCACTCACACACACACACACACACACACACACACAGAGAGAGAGACAGAGACAGAGACAGAGAGACAGAGAGACAGAGACAGAGACCCATAACTTTTAAAATTAAAAAAAAAGTTTTAGAAAACAAAGACACCATCTATGGAACTGTTCTGAAATAGATGATATTCCACCTAAATACAAGAAGCCAAAATATCCTAATCTGTGTGCATAGCTTAGGTTTAGAATGTGCTTGGGCTTTCTTTGTATTGGACAGCCAGCCATCTTTGGGAGTTAGAGAATATGATGACATCCTTCAAGGCATGAGCCCCAAACTGAAAAATCCTACCAGAGACTTGCGCTTGACCTCATGTGTGTTCCCACCATGCTCCAGATGTGTGTTTTGAACTGATCTTCTGGTCAAGGAGCTGGAGCTGAGCTGATTCATCCACACCTTGCTCTCCATCCCACAGACACTGCGACAGCATGCCATACGCATTACAGGATGTCTGGCTGAGACTTAAAGTAGGGCTGTGTTCACGGAACATAGCAAAGCTACATGACCACACACAGGGTCTGAGGCTCCAAAAGTGTCCCCTCCACTGTGTCTAAAAACGAGCTGAGCCAAAAGAAAGCGTCCTTGCTGCCCGTGCAGATCAAACATGCTCCAGAGAAAGGCTCTCTCCAGTCACTCCCCAGACAGTGCAGCGGAAACATTCCTTGTTTCTTGCGCAGGCCTTAGCTTAGAGAGGGCAGCCAAACAAAGCACAATCTGAGGTGTTGCTGATGGTGACGCCATGCTTTGGAGAGTCAGAAAACTCATCACAAAACAGGGCCAAGTAGAAGCCAAGTGACCTGGGAGAGAAAATGATTCGAACTGTCCGGCTAGGTCATCCAGCTGGTGGTATTCGATGGTACCACTCTATCTTGAATCCTGTGTCTCCTTAAGTTTTATTTAAAGGAGTGACAAATGATGACTGAGTGTTTTCTGACTTGCTGGTCACTGTTCTTTGCCATGTACCTAACTGGATGTTCTCTGTCTAGGGGTTATAGTTGCTATTGCCTGTTGCTATAATACCCTGACAAAATCAACTCGAGGGAAAGGGGCTTTATTTAGGTCACAAGTTACAGTCTATCACTGTGGGGAAGTCAAGGGATCAGGAGCTTGGAGCACACCACATCTACAGTCAGGAACAAGCAATGAATGAAAGCCTGGAGTTTAGTGCCCTTTTCTAACCATACAGCCCAAGATCCCAGTTAGGGAACAGTGCTACCCACAATGGCTACACCACTCCACAACACTTAACACCTCAGAATAACCAACTTCCTTCCCTGCAAGGCTTGCCCAAAGGCCTGTCGCTCTGGTGATCTTAAATTTTGTCAGGTTGACAATTGATTCTAACCATCTTACTAGGTATAAGGAGACACTTGCCTCTTAGAAGCTCCTATATCCTGATGGAGATTGACTGAAACAGTCTCTTCATAGTCTCAGATCCAGCCTTACTACTTTCTGAGCAACCCTAGGCCACTCAGTTAATGTTAGTTTCTTTCTCTGTGGTAGCACCTGCAACCAAGGTGATTGTGAAGGATAAGTGTGTGATGTATGTTAAACCTCATGTATAAGTATCTTTCTTACTATCATTTCACTCTAATGGTTTTAAAAAAATAGCTTCAGAATGTAGTTGTCAGTACAGGGGAGGCCTCAGAGAGACACTCCTGAACTCCTGCTAAGGAACCAGACTGGCTTGACTCCAAAACAAAATGGAAGCACTTAAGAACGTTGAAGCTCATTAAAGCCAGGGCGTCTGACCTAAAAACACTGTTGCATGCTGCATGTGCTTGTAAAGATGGGTACCAATTTCCAGAATGCTTCAGTGCAGACGCTTACGGCTGGGAGATGATGGACAATGATATAAAAGAGCACAGAAAGAGAAACAGAGGGCTGAGGCAGCAAGAAGCCCCCAGAACTGATATAGGGGAGAAACAGGAAGAGCTGAGGCTCTGAGTTTTCGGAGAGGTTGATGCAGAGTGTGATGGCTGAGGAGAGAGACAGCAGAAGGACAGTACGTAGCTAATAGACAGCCAGTACACCATGACAATAGCTTCTTAGAATGTTTGACCCAAGACCACAGAAAAAGTTCATAGATCCAAGATTTCTAGGATTGAAACCCAAAATACAGCAGGGTACCCCAGGTGATTCCTGAGAAGGGAACCAGTTCCATCAAAGCCAAAAGAAGCTCTGAGACAAATTGGGGCACCAGAGCTGTACCATGTATATCAGGTTACAGTGGAAAATATTAGAGAATTATTGCCATAGGAATAGCAAAGAAACAAAAACTTAGGGAAGTTGAACAAATGGTCCAGACAGTACTTTCTGTTCTAGTGTTCTACTTAAAGCTCAAGGGGCTCACTTTCACCAGAGGATCAATTGAACATTAAACATGGGTGGGAGGATATGTCACAACCACACATATACTATCTCCCAAATTTTCTATACCTCAAGGAATAACAGATTTACCAGGGAGAATGAGAAAGAATGGGGGGGGGGGCATTGGGAGAATAAGTCAAGACTAGAAATATGAATACAACCAGAGAGGAAAGAAATGTGATCAGGGAGGAGCATTTCCCTTAGTTACACCCACAACTGTGTCTGAGAAGTGCTTTCTTGGATGTGTTATGAGATGAGAAAGGTTACCCCACTGAGCTGGGAGAGTCGATGTCTCTGTTGTGCCATAAACTATAGATTATTTGCCCCGACGACTTTCCAGAAATGTAATCATTTGTTGAAAAACAAATTAGCATCTTCTTTAGACACCCCAGCAGTGTGTGGTCTAGCCTCACATCTGCCCAGAACTTTCTGAGAAATGGAGAATGGGGAAATGACTTCATGGGGTCATTCTTAGCCCTCCCTTATGTCCATGTTTCCATTGGCCTTAGAGCCTCCTCAACTCTCGGGAAAATAAAAACTTTATTGGTACTGCAATTAAAAATGTTTAAGATAAATTTGTAGATTGTACAAAAGGAAATTTCAATCTAAATCCAAAAGGAAAGGTTTTTGAGTTACCCATGCACCACGCTCTCCTTCCTATACTGATCCTCACTAGCATTGATAGACAAGATTGGATAGTAAGTTATGGTTATACTGGTGTCTTAGAGACTCAAACACCCTTAGTGTTGCTGCATATTTGGGCACAAGACATTCTCCCGTAGCCTCCCATGTTCTCTGTGACATGTACAAGAGGACAAAATGTCCAACTTCGATCTCTTCTCTTCAATTACTTCCTGCATCATCAAGTTGCCAAACAAGTATGGCCTGGCAGCTGAGATTTGGCTAAGAGTGCAGAATTATTTGCTGCTATTCCATGATGACTTCAGCTCTTTCTCTAATATAGCACAAGGTCCTGAGAAGGGGAGTTCATTTTATCTGCTTTTGTGACTGTATTGTCTCACTGCGTACTAACTCCACCCACTCTCATATGAGTACCACACTCTAGTGAAAGACTCGAGGAATTAAACCTAGGGTCAGAACAGTCGCTGGAAGCCAGTCTAGAGATCCCTGTGCAGAAAACCGGCAGCTTCCTTCAGGCCTAACTGTACGGCGTGACTTTCATTCAGACTCGATTTATTTAAGTATCTCTTATAGATTGCTTGGGCTGAAATGTATGGACATTAACTAGTGGAGGAGGAAGTTGAACCTGGGCAAAGAGGGCTGAAGACACGGTTTGGTAAAGAAGACAATTCTAGAGCTCAGAAATGTAGGGAAGAGGGAAAGAGAAGAAAGAAGGAAAGGATTAGGGGAGTCAAAGCAAAGAAAAAGGATATGGGAACAAGAGAAAATAAGAGTCTCATGTAACTTATTCATGGAAAGCAACCAATCCATCTCTCTCTCTCTCTGGCCTTCATTCAACAAGTATGCTGAGTGCAGCTGTGGGCAAGGTTCTCTACTGGGCTTTTGATACTAAATTTCATTTAGCTCCCATCATAATCCTACGAGTATGATTCCTTATTGGCATTTGGTTCAACTATGACTTTTCAGACTCTAAGGAGCAAGGCTGGGCTCTGTAGCTCAAGGCAATAAAACAAGCATATGAGACTCAGCACTATCTGGATCCACTCTCCTCTCCCTTCTCCTCCTCCTCTTCCTCCTCCCCCTCCTCCCGTCTCACAGAACTTCTATGTAAAGGCTTCCTCCCCAATTCAGAATCCTCTTCTGTTTTTTCTCAAGCCATGTGTGAGCCCAATTCTGTCCCTCTGAACAGGTGAAACTAAAGACTACCTTGAAGCGCACCATTTTATCAAAGCCTCCAAACCAGCCATTGTCAAGACACCTACCATGTTCCGTGTACTCTCCACAGCATTTGGCATGGATCATCCCGTAACCCTCAAACAACAAGGCAGTTAACAGGAACCTCTTTATGCATGTGAGGAAGCAGAGAGATAGGATGTTATTTCCTAAGGATGTGTAGCTAGTAACTAGTACACTTGAGTCAGGACCCCAGGTCTGATTTTTAACTAGCTCCTTCACCTCTAAGCCAATTAATTTCCTCCAAAGCAAGAATGAAGACAATAATAGGGTGTGAAGACAGTCTAGGCTCAAGAAAGACTAGTTCTTTTGGTCAGAAGAAAGGTTAAGCAACCCCTGCAACCCCTGACCCAAGTAAACTCATCTGGGGTCAGTCCCTGTTTCCTCCACTTGTTCAGTGATAGCCCAGATACCACCCAGCCTTTGTGGAGACCTAGGGCCAATTTCCATCAAATGCTAAGGAGAAAAATCTGTGTAAAAAGAACAACTAGGATGACCTTTTAAAGAGTGGAAACTAGCAAGGGTGCAAGGAAGAACGCAAGAAGGAAAGGAAGAAAAGGGCGTGTGTGTGTTTTCCTTAAGGCTGGGAAGAGACCCAAGGAGCCTGGAGATGTAATGGGATATGGTTACAGATTACAAAAGTTTTGTTACAGCTATAATAGCCTTTCACAAAGGCACAGCCCTCCAGAGAGCCATATTTCATCTCTGCTTTCCCCACCACATAAGACAGAGGGCGAGGAGCTGAAAGGCAAGGAACTCATAAGGGAGCTGAGCAAGCTCTGACATCCCCGTGACACTCCCATCAAGCGGGAGTGAACTGCACCCAAGTGCTCTTGTCATAACAAGCTTTGGACCACATTCCCATCATCTGTTTATTTATTTTTTTTCACACTCTCCTTGTTGGAGAAGCATTGCCTAGCAACTGACTGTCTTTCTCCAAACAGGCACACACACACACACACACACACACACACACACACACACCCAGACAGCGGTCCACAGGCAGGCACTTAGAGACACTGGGACAATATTTGAGTCCCTGATGAACGTGCTAGGACCAGCAGCACATCATTACTTGGAAGAGGTAGTTCCTAGAATTCATATTAGTCAGAGTCACATCACAGGCAGTACCTGTGACTGTCCCCTGTGAAGCAGAGGAAAGTTACAGCTCTGCTTAGTGACAGGCAGGTAGTGACAGCTCCTAAGGGACTCAAAAGGCAAGAGGCAGCCTTGCTTTGGTGGAAAATACTATGAACTCCCTTAAGCAGGCAAGGCTTTTGGATCAATTACAACCCCGCTTCCCCCAACACTATGGGCGGGGGTGGGAGGAACGGGTCTGAAGGTATGATTCAGTTCATGCAAAGCACAACAATGTCTACTGAGGTAATTCACCTGCTTGAAGGAATAAAACGCAGGCCATGTTTCCTCCAAGCTCCTTCATGCCACTTGTGGAACATAGTCAGGGGTTAGCCTTTAGATTTAGGATCCTATCCCTGCAGTTTAAATATGAAGTCTCTCCCAGCGTTTCTTATGCCTCAGCAAAGCTCTTTGCTGGTGATGCTGTTTTGTGAGGTTCTAGAAACCTTAGGAGATGGAACTTAGCTGGAGGTAGTAGCTTACTGGGGGTGAACCTTGGGATATCGTGCTTCTGATCCCATCCTGTCTCTCAGCTTCCTCTGTCATAAGATAAGTGAACTCCCTTTCTAATACTTCTGCCACCATGATGTTCTGCCCAAGCCCATGGAACCAGGGTGTCATAAACTGAACCCTCAGAAACCATAGACATAGAGCAACTCATCCCTAAACATTCCTCCATCAAACAGTTTGGTCACAGCTGACAAGCCCAGACGTGGTTCATCATCAGGAAAATAAGTGACCCACGGAGGAGCTGCATCCTAAAAGATCCAGCTGTTCCACCTCTGGAAAACTGACGCTCGGACACTTTTGTCATAAAAGTAAAACGTAAGTAAAGTAACCTAAAATAAACCCAGTTTGAGGAGAGACACAGAATAAGCACACGACTTAATAGATTATGTGGAGCACAGTCAATACCGGGGTGAAGATTCAGACCCTTCTATCTCCGTCTCCCGTCTTTGCAACCTCTCAGAAGGCTGACCTCTTAGAGTCACAGCGCCTGCCTCTTTACACCTTTCTGTAGTTTTACTGAGAGGTGGGCATTTCTGAATACCATACTTTTGAGAACCTTCAGTGTGTCTTCTCAGTCTCTTTTGTTTGCTTTCGATTTATCTGCTGGGAGAATCTGGGGCATTTAAGCTCAAGCTTCTTCAACTCAGAGAAACTGAAAAAAGAAAGGACAAAGAAAAACGTGCCCAGACTCGTTTTCATCTTCTGACTTCCTTGGTTTGTTTTTCAAGAGTTATTGGGGCCTTCTATGAATGGGATTGACTATTACCAGGGCCAAGGGGCACTTTATATGTATGAGACAAAGCTGCCCTGATTACTGGGCTCTCCTCCCTGCACCTCTGCTATTAGGACTGTGCTAACAGGTGAGCTGAGCTGGAGGAGCAGCCAAGTCCCCTTTCCCCAGAAGACGGGGAACTGGGTTTTCACCTCAAGGTGAATAGGAGTCCTGCTGGAAGAGCCTAAAGAACCCTCTGAAGAACAAGGCTGGCAAGAGAAAGGGAGCCTGGTAGTCAGAGGCCAGTGGGGAGCACCAGCACCTGCCTGCCCTTCCGGCATCCATTATTGGTTCTTTCAGCCCGAAAGCCTTCCTTTGCTTCTCAGGGCCTCAGTTTCTCCTCCCAAGTCAGCCTGCAGATGTGAGCATCCATCTTATGGCCGGCAGCATGTGGTCACACGTGTTTGCAGAGCTCCGACTCCCCTAGGGAGAGAAGGCACCTGTGTAAACAGAGCAAGAGGCAAGATGTGCTTGTCAGATACACTCTGGGGAAGGCACTGTCCCAGGCTGCAGCTCTGGTGGTGAGGAACAATGGGGACTCTGTTTGCCCAGCTGCCTCTCACCTTCCCTTCCATGGCACCCAGTGTTGGCCCCACCCAGTTTTCTCTGTTGAGGAGGGGGTATTGTCCACTAACCAGGGGCTGTAAGAGAACACCGGTGCCTCGTTTGGGAAACCCAAGATTGAGAGAAATCCAGTTTGATGGTTAAATCATTAAACTCGGTGAGATTTTCTGTCTGCCTTGCTGTCCATCTGCTTGGGGCAGAGGTCGGCTCGTCTCAGCCCTCCCTGGTTTTGCAGGGGATGCTCAGGAGATGGTCCTACTCCTTCCTTCCTGCTGCACACTTGGTAAGACACTGGATAGACAGATGAGAGCCTGGCACTGTGTCTAACTCGCACACATCTTAACTGCGCCCCGCCTGCAATGTGACTGTGTGCTATAGATTGAAGTAGAGTGGACTTCTGCGTTTCTTTCAGTCTGGCTCAGACCCACTAGCCTTAACATCAGATTTGGCCATGTTATTGTTTGACTCCACGTGATCCCAAACTCAGACTGACAGAACATACTTCAATAAGCCCAGAGGACCAGCTTGTCTCTAAAATTGGAGCCAAATGCTATTTCTTTAGTCAAAACACTTAAAGTAACCGGTCTGCAGAATGTTTGTCTCTTTAGGAATCTTCAAGAATAATCCTGATGACACATTGTCAAGCCTGACTGGTTTGGCCTACATAGCTCTCTGTCACCACCTGTCCCTTGGCTAGCTAGATTCCCTAATCACTACAGATCCACTTATTTGGTGAAAACATAAATTATCTAGGAGTTCCCAAATTGAGGTCTCCTTCTCTGTCAACCACCTAGAGATGCAGACAACGGAAGCCAAGCCCTAGAAGGGTGGATTATCAGCTACCAAATGGTTTCTGCTTAGTGCGGCCAGAGGAAAGGGAGAGGGGGACCCCAAGTTTTATTGAAATGAAAGAGACCAGAGTATGGGGCTATGGAGCTGGGGACGGAAGAGAATGGAGTTCTGACGAGAGTATTGCAGCCTTCCAAGAACATGGCCTTCCAAGGTTTACTCTTATCGTTGCTGATTCAAGACTAGCTATGAATGACGGAGGGCCCTCCAACACGGGTAGGGACAGCACATGGACACCTGCCTCTTCCTGAGGGTTACACACACACACAAAGACAAGAAAGAGATCTTTGACCTGTTTCTCTTACACAAATTCGAAAGACAAAATGAATCCTTATTCCCTAGCCCAGGAACATGGAGCTAAGAAGCAAGGGATATGTAGACCAGGACGTGGGAGTGTTCTGGGACTTTCTCCAGGGCAGACATTCAGATATTAAACACTATACAGGGTCAGAAAAGTTTACAGTGTCAATTTCAGACCACAGAACTTACTACCAGCTATCTCTCCCCTCCATCCAGTTTCCTCCTCCCTGTCCCCTTGGCCGGGTCCCCGTGTGGATTTCTTTGCTCCCAATATCTCCAAATTGTTCTGCATTATATTCACTGCACGCCGATTCGATGCAGCCCCAAGCTGCCCACTGGGTTTTCTGTGGCCCTTCCAGGTTTCATCCCCAGGTTTTCATCTGTTGGTTTTGGCTGGGGTCAGTCACTTCCTCACTTTTTTTTTTCTGATTTTTTCCCCTGCACTCCCGCCCTCTACACTTTTCAAATCTCCTCTTTCTCATCTCCATCTCTGTCAGTGTGAACAATGGAGACTGCAAAGCTTCACCTAGGGTGAGCATGTGAGTCAGCGTGCCCATGAGGGAAGCTGAATTCCTCTCCACTAGCAACTGAGCAGACTGGCCAGGAGGCATGACAGAAAGAACGGATTTATTTTTCTAATGGTTAGAAACTAAGTGTTAGGACAAGTGACCATCAGGCAAGAGAAACAACATGGACAAAGAGAGGGCAGACACAGACAAAGGATGAAGTCAGATTTATAGATGTGTAGATAAAGGAAGTCAGATGTCTCTTTAAAAACTAAGCAAAGTAAAGTAGCCCCAAGCCCAAGCCTTGAAGTTGATCTTCAAAGCTAAATTCAGACCAGATGTCCCGGACCCACTCAACTGACTCTGCTCAGTTCAGGCTTTGATATGACCAAGTCACATTCGAGATCTGAACCTTCTCCTGCCCACCTTAGACATGAGTTGTGGATCCCTCCTTGCAGCCTTCGGAAAGTGCTGAGCGATCTCTACACCTCAGGAATACAGAGAAAGGGCTTAAGCTCTCGGACTTGCAAGAGGTCGGCCCATGGAGAGAGTTAAAGAGAAACCTCAAGGCCATCTGCCTTCCCATTTGCCACAGCCCCTCCTCAGAAGCTTCACAATGGCTATTATGAACTTAAGGAAGCAAAAACTTCGAGCCAGCAGAAATGCATGCACACATGCAATAAGAAGAATAAATAGCTTATTATTATTAAAAGTTATAAAGAGGCATTATTTCTCTTTCTTTCCTGGGGAAAGTATATTTAAGGACCACATTAGGTTAAATATGCTCCCTGTTCTGTTCCAAAGTGTATGTCCACTCAGAACTTAGGAAAGTGACTTCAGTGATAAACAGGGTCTCTGTAGATGTAACTAACTTAAGATTATGTCATACTGGATTAGGTTGGGCCCTAACGTCAACATAACTGATATCCTTATTTAAAAAAAAAAAAAAAGTAAGCTGGAGGGATTGAGAATCTTTCGGAGCAAGCAAATCTCTAGGCCAGAAGCCTTGTTTTCAATCCCCATCGCCACATAAATGGGAGTCAACGATAGAATGGATTGTAATTACAGCACTTGGGAGGTAGAGGAAGGAGGATCAAGAAGTCCAAGACTATCCTTGTCTACATAGCAAGTGTAGAGACAGCCTGGGCTACATGAAAGTGCCTCCCCCGCCACACACACACACATACATAAAAGGGAAAGGAGAGATGGGGAGGACGAGTCAAGGGGGAGGGTTTAGGCAAAAACAGATGCACAAGAAGAAAGGTTGAGGGGAAAGGTCACAGTCGACAGAAATGATGTAGCTCTGATCCAGGGAACACCAAGGATGCCGGCCACCATGAAGAGCCTGGAGAACCAAGGAGGAGCCCCTAACTTCAGCCTTTAGAGGGAGCACCACCGCCTTGCTGACACCTCGACTTCAGACTTTGAGCCTCCAGGACCATGAGAAAGCTATGGAGCCTGTGTGAGCCACTGGATTTGTGAGGCTTTGCCATGGCAACGTTAGGGAACTCAGCTGGTGATGGGAATCTTCTCAGTTGGCCACACTGACACAGGGGTAATAAGACTTCTCCAGACTTTGTCCAAAGATAGATTTCAGGCTGGGCCAAGATCAGGGTCCCCGGAGCCACGAAGCCACCATTTTGTTCTGCTGACCTCCTGATGGCCTGTCCCGAGTCTTTTGCCTTTTGTTAGGCATGCTCTTGGGGATTGCCTGACTGTGTGTCTGTGCCTGTCTTTTAGCGCTGTGTTTTATTTCGGTTTCTCATAAATATAGAAGTGCATTGGAGAGGAGCCCGCCTTGGCAAGCAGGCCTTTGGCAGTCCTGACAGCTTTGCATATCTCTCAAGTGAATTATGAGTGGGGACTGGGGACTGGGTTTCAGCCACCACTCCCTTGAGCCCTGTGGTCCTCCCAAAGAAAGCGACCTTTCTTCAACAAAACAGTCACTTACTGGAGGACTAAGGAGAAAGAAGAGGCTAAAATACACCCCCTTACAAAATTCTTCTTAAATGATGAAGAGAGTTTGCACACACCCCCTAAGGTCCCCACTCCTCATAAAACTCTTCTTAAATGACTAAGACAGTTTGCATGTTTGTTTACAAGAATTTTTTTTCTAGAAAAGAAAAGTAAACCCTCAGCACAGCCTGGTCTGGGGCTACTTCTAGTTCATGACTAGAAGAAAGTAATCCTTACCAGAAGCTAGAGTGACTACCTAAGTGTCAGAGCCTGTGAACTCCAGATAGATCTTTGAGCCAGCAGAATGTGTCCGGCCCACTGAGAAGTACAACCGGCCTTGACTTGACAGAGCCGTATTTCCCTTCCCCTGAAGTGACCTTGATATTTTCACTTTCCCAAACAAAATACTTGCTGCTTCTGTGAACAGTGATCACCATTTCTCTGTTCTAGGCACCTAGAACAACATGGCTGGAAAGAACCTGGGGACCCCTGGGGCCAGTGTTCTCCAAACCAGGGTGTGTGTATCACAGGCATTGAGTAAAACAATCTACTGGGGTGTGGGAAGAAAATATTGAACCTTATAGCTGTGCTTATTTTGTTCTCGAAAAAAATTATAGTCAAGACACATAGGCAGCAGTAAATCTATATAGCTTGCCAGCGTGTATATATTTGGACGTGGGCCTTTTAAAATTATTTGTGGTTGTAAAGCTTAATTAGGAAAAAATGCAGCTTACCCATTCTCGAGGTTTTTAAAGTATGTGTTGGAGGGTGTGGAAGAGAAGGGTTTGAGCAAGTGGGAAGTCTATGTATCTCCCTCTGAGCCTTATCAGGGAACTCCATCCTGTTTCTGTATCTCCGATCTCTGAGCTTAGGCACTTTTGTGATAAAGCACAAGTATGCCTCCCCCACTTTCTGTCTTATACACACACACACACACACACACACACACACACACACACACACACACACACACACTAAACAAAATGACTAAGCTATTTCAGTTAGGAAAACTAAGAACCAGAAGAAAAGTGATTGCCCGGAGCCATGCAAGTCATTAGGGCCAGCGCCAAGGCTGCGACTCCCTCTCTGAGTCCAAGTCCACTGTGTTTAAGATGGGACCATGTGTGCAGCAAAGCACGTTCTCTGTCTGGGTGACCTTACATAACCGGGCAGAACGAAAGACGAAGAGGGCTGGGTAAGATGGAATCTCTTTCTCCAGTAGCGATCAGCAACACCAGAACAGACGCAGACTGAACCTCCCTCGCTCCCTGCCCAGGATGCCTGTGTGAGCCGAGGCAGGGCTGGAACTTTTGCTCCTGACTGGATGCTCAACATCACATGCTAACTTGCCTGTCCTCTCAGGTCTCCCAAGGACACCCTCCACAGAGAGATCCTGAGAGGCCTTCCACACTGATTTGAAATGGAGTTTGCTCCCGTCTGGGTCTTCAGAGGTCGCACGGAGCGGTGTGCTTCACGAGCAGAACGTATCGTTGGTGGAACTGCCCGTTCATTCTCTGCCCATCTCACTTGTTGCTACCAGCACACAAGGCTCAGGTGCTTCCTTGTCTTTTTTATTTTAACTAGTGTGATAAAAAATGCTCTCCATGAGCCTGAGAGAATGAGGGCAAGGGATTGGGGACCATCTTTAATGAACGTGTTTTGCATATTTAAAGAAACAATATGAAGAAGACTCAGGAGCGTAGCTAACAGTCAGTACCTCTGCTGTTCACCAAAAGGGTCCTGTGAGAATCAAGAGTCAACAGAGGTGTCCTCATGACCGAACTCCTTCAGGGTCCAGAATGTGTCTTAAATCTGCATGCCCAGTGCTTAAGAAATACTAGATATTTTAAAAACTGTGATCAGTAAGTCTGAATATTAATTCAGCTAATAAATGAATGAACGAACTCAGAAATTAGGAGCTCACTTGAGATAGGCCAGGAAATTTCATTGTGCAAGTAGGCTTTGACAGGTGGCTAGCATCTGAAGAAGAGGAGAGAATGTATTTTAGGTTGTGACAAGGTTCTGAGGCAGAGGCATGATTGGAACTAGAGAACCACTCTGATGGAGAAGCAGCATTTCTGGAAGGAGAGCTGAGGATGAGGGCTGAGAATACAGTTCAGGGCTAGAGGGCTTGTATAGCATGTATGAGACCCTGAGTTCAGTTCCCAGAGCTGCAAAAACCACTGTGAGCTGAGGATTGTCTCAGAAATCTCCAGCTTGACTCTAGCCCAGTGGCCCTCCACCTTCCTAATGCTGAGACCCTTTAATAAAGGTCCCTCGTGCTGTGGTGATCCCAAACATAAAATTATTTCCTTGCTACCTCATGACTGTAATTTTGCTTCTGTTATGAATAGTAGTGTAAATATCTGATATGCAGGATATCTGATACATGACCTTCTGAGAAAGGGTCCTTAGACTCTCAAAGGGGTCGTGACCCACAGGCTGAGAACCATTGCTTAGCATGATTCCCAAGGCAAGCAGCACCAAAGACACTTAGTCTTCTACATCCTGTCCGGGAGCCATTGTCTTCTCTATAAGTGTTCTGCGGATTCATTGTGTTACGATGGCTGAATCTTCACACTGAACTCAGTTCGGTGTTTCCATCTTTCCTTTCTGTCTTCCGTTTTATTTCATTTCATGTGAGATGGGGTCTTATACAGCCTGGATTGACCTTGTACTCATTCTGAAGCTGAGGATGGCCTTGAGTTCTTGGTCCTCATGCCTGCACCTCCTAAGTCCTGGGAACACAGGCATTCATCACCACATGGGTTATGTAGTACTAAGATTTGAACCCAGAGATTCACCCATACTAGCCAGGTACTCTACCAAGAAAGCCTTAGCCGATCCTCAACTCACAGTGGTTTCTGCAGTTTTGGGAGTTGAACTTAGGGTATCATTGTGCTAGACAATCTCTCTACCACTGACCTGTATTCTCAGTCCTCAATTAATTAATTCATTTACTTTACCTCCCAACCACAGTCCCCTCCCTCCCTTTAGCTGTCAGTCCTTCTCCCCCTTCCCCCAGCCCCATCCACTCCTCCTCTGTTTCTCTTCAGAGAAGGGGAGGCCTCCCATGAATATCAGCCAGTCCTGGCATATCAAGATGTAAAAAGATAAGGCACATTCTCTATTGAGGCTCAGTGAGGCAGCCCAGTAGGAGGACAAGGTCCCAAAAGCAGGCAATAAAGACAGAGACAGCCCCATCTCCTGATGTTAGTAGATGAAGACGGAGCTCCACAATTGTAACGTGTGCAGAGGATCTCGGTCAGTCCCTCACAGGTTCCCTGTGTGATAGTTCAGTTTCTGTGATGCCGATTCTGTAGGTTTTCTTCTCATGTCCATGACCTCTCCTACAATCCTTCCTCTCCCTCTTCCACAGGATTCCCCAAGGTCTACTTCATGTTTGTCAACCCTCGATTGTTTTTTTTTTAAGTAAAGACAAATTACCCAAAAGTTCTGGGCTTCTTTTTAACTTGCTTTTAATTAAATCAGCTCTTATAATTGATTCTAGCTAATCTAAGCTTAGCTAAGTCCTTGCCAACCCCTTGTCTCTATTTCTACTGCCTCTGACATTGCCTAGCCATGACAACGCCATCTTCCATTACTATTGTGGTCTATCTCCCCATTTCTTCTCCAAGATGTGCCTTCTCTTCAGAGTGGGCCTATAATATTCTTGTTGAGCAATAGTCAGGCAGCTTTCTTTAACACAGCAACCTCATTTCCCACTGGGAGTCCTTTGGACTTGTCCAAAATTCCTGGTCCAGAAACATGAATTATAGACACTGTTTTCTCAAGGTCTCTAAGCAATTTCAGTTGAACTCAGGGGTCTTGAACATACACCACTGCTTCCAAATAATGTATAATGAAGGTACTATATGCCCACAAGAAAGATTCCCTCCAAAGAAACTTATTTAACTTGGCTACTGTGTTTCATAACTTTCATCTATTTTTATTATTAATGATAAATATTTCTTTCCTTTTTTGCCTGATACCATGCTGAATCAGGATACCTATGCCAACAATATCACATCTTTGTAGTGTGATTTTTATGTAGTCTTTGGTATAAGTTACAGTGCTTTATGAGGAGTAGATCTTTTAAATATGAGTACCTAACATTTATGATGCCTTTATAAATGTCTGTTTGGTAAGTAAGGAAGGAAAGAAAGAAAGAGAGAGAGAGAGAGAGAGAGAGAGAGAGAGAGAGAGAGAAGGAAAGAAAGAAAGGGAGAGAGAGAGAGAACTATTCTAAAATGTAGTTCATTTGACTCAACTGTTTTAACTGTTCTAGATTTTTTAACTTTATTGTTCTTGCCAAACACCAATATGGCTGGAAACATTTTTCTTTTCTAACTCTTCCATACCTCTTTAACTTACTCTACTCCATGGAAGATTACATGATGAATTAGATCACTAATTTTCCATTGCTATTTCCATTAAAAACCATTGTAATGAGTAATCTTCACTGTCAATTTGGCTGGATTTGGAACCACTTGGGAAACACAGCTCTCTAGGTGTCTGTGAGGTTGCTTTCAGGGAGGTTTAACTAAGGAGAGAAGACCTACTTTGAATGTGACCATTACCATCCCACCCTGGTATCCCAGACTGAATAAAAAGAGAAGTCAAACTGAGCGCAAGCATTCATCTCTTTCTACTTGTTAACTGCAGAAACAATGTGACCAACCACTTCCTGCCCTTCCTCACCATAACAGACTAGAACCAAAAACAAAAAAAACCCTTCTCATCATAAGGTACTTTTTCTCAGGTACTCAGCCATAGAAGTGAACATTTTGAGAAAAGTACAACTAAGATCTATGTTCTTTCTCTTTGAATCTGAGTAGTACAGCTTTGACACAGAAAGAGAGTATGGGTCTAACCCTCTGATAGCTTGTAACTTGGCCTCTTGGAATCCTGCACAGACATCCTGAGTCCTACAAAGGAAGACATAGGATCCTAGGGGAGCTCAAATTTCTATCTGTCCCCAGGAAGATGCTAGACAAAGTAGACAACAGCCATAACACTGCTTGGATTAAGCCAGTTGAAGACAGGCAAGCTGAGCTCCAGGCAATAATCTGCACCGAGAGCAACCATGTGCCTGCATTATTCTGGTGATCAGCTCACGTGATCCTTCAGAAGACTGTAGCACTAGCTAGTGTCTTACTGCAACATCATGAGGGGGTTCAGGAGAGTTCCACCCAGCTGAATTCAGTCAACACAGAAAACTAGAAACGTCAGTGTTACAGAATGGTTCAAGCCACTGTAAGGCAAGTCACATACAGCAGCACATAACCAGAACACACTGATGAGCGATGAATTGGATTAAAGAGCAAGAATTGTGTATTGGCTTCTTCAGTTTCTAAAATACTCCCTAGAAGGTTATGCCCACAGCTGGGGGGGGGGGGAAGACATGGCTTCTTCAAATAAGAGCACCAAACAGTAAGGTTCTTCTTTGGAGAAAATCTTCATGCAAGTGTGAGTGGCAGGCATCACTACCTAACTTTGAATCCTCATCCTGGGAGACACTGAACTTTATCTTTGCTCCTGTCCCACAGTATAACCACCCCTTCAACACAACACCACTAGAAAACTCTGTTTTATCATCGGTACCACTTTCTTCTCATTCTCCTCCTCCTCTTCCTCCTCTTCTCCTTCCTCCTCCAGCATCTCCTCCTCCTTCCCCTCCTCCTTCTAAGAAGAGGAAATCCTACTGCTACTTTTAGCAATACATTCTATCAGCTCATAAGTCTTGATTAAAGCAGTCTATGTTTCACTCCACTTTCTCCAAATGTAGTTTCAACTCTTGCACCTTTATCATGCTCTATCTATCTATCTATCCATCTATCTATCTATCTATCTATCTATCTATCTATTTCCTTTTATTTACCTAATTCATCAAATCTACCTGTCTTACTTATTTGGATGTGTTTTGAAAATATCAGACTTAAAAATGAATGAAGGAAAGAGCATCATAAACTCTAATGCATAACACAAGTGCATAGCATCCCAGTTAGAGCCTGGGATTACTTTGTCCACTAGGGTGTGCGGGGATATGGAAGAATGAAGAATCGTCTTAGTCAATGTTCTATTGCTGTGAAGAGACACCATGACCATGGCAACTCAAAGAAAAGCCTTTAATTGGGGCTGGCTTACAGTTCAGAGGTTTAATCCACTGTCACCATGGCGGGAAACATGGCAGCACACAGGCAGACATGGTGCTGGAGAGTAGCTGAGAGTCCTGTATCTGGATCCAAAGGCAGCAAGGAGAGAGAGAGAGAGAGAGAGAGAGAGAGAGAGAGAGAGAGAGAGAGAGAGAGAGAGAAAGTGCACCTGGCTTGAGTATTTGGAATCCCAAAGCCCACTCCCAGTGACACAGTTCCTCCCACAAGGCCATACCTCCTAATCTGTCAAGTAATGCCACTCCATAACAACCAAGCATTCAAATACACAAGCCTATGGGAACTATTCCTATTCACCACAAGAATGATGGCTAAGAACTGTGGTGGGTTTTACTGAAGACAATAAGAATAAACTAAAGTGAAGTGTGACACAGGTCTGCAAATGTACTAAAAGCTATCACGCCATGTAATTTAAATCGGAGGATTGTATGCTATGCAAACATCTTAAGGGAGCTGTGGAAGGAATCAGAAAGAAGCAGGGAGTCAGAAGGAGGACAGGCGAAAAGGAGAGGAGCTCAGATTCTCCTCTGGATCCTTTAGTCTTAGGTCATCTCGCGAGTGACATCTGAGAGCCCTGCTAGCAGCTTCTAAGGCCACTACTGCAGTGTCTCCCATCTCAGATATGTAAACAGGAATATTGAATTCTTTTCATAAAAATTTTAACCTTTACCAAAGAATAAGAGACAGTACAAACAAAGGTCAAGTGAAAAACAAACTTCCCTGAGACAAACTAAGGTTAGGCTCTGGAATATCAAGGTGGGGAGTCATTATAATCTAGAACAAGCTGCCAAATAGGGCCTTAAGAAGCCAGAGAACGATTGTAGCCCTGCAATTGTGTCAGAGCTGAAGATGTTTCTTTGCTTGGAAGGTGGTCACCCTCTCTTCTTTATTTCCTCCTTCATTTCCTGGAAGTGCTAGAGGACAATGAGAGGGGTTTAGAGCTCTGTAGAGAACTTTCTGTACATCCTTCCTGGGCACAGTCACCAAGTACGATAGCTGAGAAGGAACAGGACCAGGAGTGGGGAGAACTTCATGAATCCAGAAAGCTCTGGTCACTAGCCAACCCTTGCCACAGATCTGGCACTTCCCAGGGTCATGAGATAGATGGAGCACTCCTTCAGGAGGCTGTGCAGAGGCCCCTGCTGCCATGTTCTTTGAGTCCTACCTTTTCCCAGAGCACAGTCTATTCTCTGAAGACTGCAAACATAAGAAACTCAGTTTTGAGACACGCATGAAGGAGAGACATTGCTATCATTCATGTTGACCTGTGACACCGAGCGTCCTGACACTCACCCTCCCAGCATCCTCTGTGTTCCCCATAGCCACTCTCAGCTCCCAACCAGACTCATATCCAGCCAGTACAAAATCAAAAGAATGGATCTTGGACATCTGGAATAATCATCATCTCTCACTCTGTGTCTCCAATTCCTGCGGGGCCTGCCCTATGCCCTCCTCCCCCACCCTCCCATGGCCTCTCACTCAATTCATTTTTCTCCTGGCACCAGAAGCTATTTTCCACCACCCTGCTGGCCTAAGTTCAACCCACTTCCCCAAGGGGTTTGTGCTCCCCACTTCATCTGTCTCCCTCATGCTCCTCCTGCTGGAACTGGATCCTCTGCTTCTATTTTTGGATTCTTTCCATTGGCCTCTCTTGGACTAGGCAGTTTACTTCTTCAACCTGCTCGGCGTTTCTCTGGCCTCTAATGAGCATCTCCGACATCTTCCTATGGCAGGTGGAGGCTACAGTCAGCAGCTGTGTGCTCTGATGGGTCCTCCCCGTTCCCATCTTCCTCACCTTGGCAGAAACATGGAACTTCCAATGACCCAAAGACTTCTTTATCATTTCATATCCTTAAAAGACATTCTTGAGGTTTTTTTCTGCAATAATGCAACACTGGAGTTAGAGGATAGCATCTCTCCCAGATGAACCTTACTTTAATGTCCCCCTTCACCTTCACTCTTTTTCTGATTTTTTTTGTTCCCCACTTTCTTCCACCATCCAGATATAGCACACTCTCAACCTCTTCGATCCAATGACTATGTACATAATATGTAGCACTAAACTTCCCATAGACATAGCAACTCTCCCATTCTGACTTGTTTTTGTCTTTGGTGCCTTTTTATCCTGGGAGAGGTCCCTTTTCTTCCTAGGACAGCCACATCTTCCAGTCCATCCATTTGTTGGTTTGTTCATTCATTTAGCAGGGCTGGGTTTAGAACTGAGGACCTAGGTGCTGTACCACTGAGCTAAATCTTCCAGAATAATTTATATTTTTTATTGCGAAATAAAATTTTACTAACTTTCCCAAACTGGCCTCAAACTTGCACTGTAGGCCAAGCAGACCTTGAATTTGTGATCTTTCTACTTCGGTTCCCCAAGTGGGTGACACTGTAGGACTGTGCCTTCAAGCCCAGCTCAGGTCTTATATCTTGGGAACCTCTCTTGGGTTCTCCTCCCCCACCATATTTGTTTTGACAGGGTTGCACTCCATCCTGCCCACACCTGGCGCTTTAAGAATATTGAAAAATTGTCTCTCGTCCTGACTTCCTGTTTCAGAAACAAAAAAAAGTTTCTATTCAAAAATACTACTTCTGTTGGTTTTCTCTTCACCTTAAAAATACTTAAAAGTTCACATTTACAACTGCAAATGTATATACATAAATATCTATGTACATATGTGTATCTATATGTATGCACACATATATACACACGGCCTACATTTATAACTGCAAATATATGTACATAAATATCTATGGACATATGTGTATCTATATGTATGTATACATATATACTCACATGCATAATGTATATACAACATGTGTCAATATGTCATATATGTATATATATATAATATATATATCCTTAATTTTCTCCCCTCCTTCCTCTCCCACACCTTATACTACAGTAGTCAGTCCTAAGGCTGAGGTGAAGAAACTTATTTCTCACAAAAGAGTCCTTCTAAGAATATGAAAAATCACCTCAATTCTTCTCACACCTCATCTCAGAAACCCGGAGTCACAGATCTGGTTCTGATAATAACATAGCCTTGCACTTACTTAAAACCACCCGGTGCATGACTAATCGCTGTGGGGGTGCAGACAGTCACACACTCGTCCTTCATGATTAGAAGAAAACACCCTGAGTTCAGAGGCATAAGGTACAGGTTCTCTCTCAGCTCCATAAAAACCTGGGAACGTGGTACTGGGTGAGAAGCATCAGCTCCCCTCTCCTTATTTTCTGCCCTCACAAGTTCACATGATTGGAGTCCATAATCTCAAAGATTTTATTTTCTATTATTGCTATAGAACATGTTGTTTGTTATAGCCTTAAAGATAATATATCAGTGTGACTCTGACAAAAGAATTGTGATGGAGTCTCTTCTTTTAATAACATATGTTAGCTTCCACTGGTTTAATTTTTGGATCTCACAGACCTTAGTGATATGGTCCTAGGCAAGTACTTAGCCGCCCCCACCCCTCAACCTGCATGTCACACATGTAAAATAAATGTAGAGGTAACACCAATGTAATCATGTAATCAGAGTATAACGAGTGAGAATCATGTGTAATGACTGACACATACTGAGGCTCAACTGATGCCCATTCTTGCCGTGCATTTAGAGCTCATCTTTGTTTCTTAAACGATTTCTAGTGGGTTGAAATGGAAATATTTTCCCTAATAGCAAGATTGGTGGTGCCTGTAAGAAGTAGTGTAGTTGGCAACTGAAGTCGGCTGTCACCTGCCTGTGGGTGGAAGAATCGATTTGCAGCGCATCCGTTCCCAAAGCAAGGCTACAGGTCAGACTACCGGGTTCGCTTGCACTCACGGTGGATCTGTGCCTCTGCCACAACCCCAACCTCTCTGTCAAACTTTCATTGCCTTCATCTACTCTGGACAAGTGCGACCTGACAGCATTTAATAAAAGGTACTCATGCACTTGTAAGGTACTTTGTGCACTTTGGGGATTGTGTTTTATTCTGCTTTCTGTCGCTATATCAAAGCAACTGAGATAAATTACACAGAAAAAAGAAGTTCCTTTAACTGGAAAGTTTTGGAGATTCCAACCCATCATTAGTAGTTCCTGTTGCTTCGGGCCCATGGGTGGGTCAGCACATAATGACAGGAATGTATGACAGAGCAAAGTCACTTGGATTCGAAGTAGGAAAGTGAGAGAGGAATATACTGTGGTAGGTCCCACAATCCTTTCTAACAGCATGTCCCCAATGATCTAAGAAACTCCTATTTAGGTCTCACATCTCATAGCTCCACCACTTCCCAATAGTGTCATCATAGTGACCAAGCCTTTAATATGTGAGCCTTTGAGAACAATCAAATGCCCAATGGCAAAAGGAACATACAAGGAACTTTTTGAAACCAAGAAGGAGAGAGGACAGAAGATCCTGTTGAAAACTGGGTAAAATGGGCTGGGAAAATGTCTTAGCCTTTAACAGTACTTGACACTGTTACAGAGGCAATGGGTTCAGATGCCAGCAGCCCACACATTGGTTCACAGCTTCCTGTAACCCAGTTCTAGCGGTCTGATCCCCTTTCTGGCCCCTGAGGGCTCCTGCATGCACAAGATGCACATAAACTCACACAACATACACACACACACACACACACACACACAGAAATAGTAAGTAAATAAGCAAATCTGTTTTCATTGGCAAGGGATATGAATAGGCAATCACAAAAGAAGAAAGTCAAATGCATAAACCGGGTATGAGGAGACCAACTTGTTTTATAACTGAGATCTACACATGAAATAATAACGTATCAATGTACACCCACAGAATCAGAAGACATCATGAGAAAATAGGAAAACACACGATTCTTGTGAGGATATGTTCACAAAAACAGCTGGATGCGGCCCTAATGTAGTCATGGTATAAGAAAGCCTGGGAGTTCTCAATCAGATCAAGATTATATTTAAATATACTCTATGACCGGCAGTCAGACTCCTGGGTAATGTATATCTCCAGGTACCCCATGAAATCCTGTAGGAGGACTGTGGGTTAGATCTGAAATGTTCCCTCTAAGGTTTTGTGCTGCTGTGTTTGGGGAGGGGGTACAACCTTTAAGAGGTAAATCTTACAGGGAAGAAGTGGAGTCACTGAGAAAATGCCCTTGGGTGGAATATTGGGACTGACCCCTCTCCCAGCAGTGAGCATATTCACTCATGATGACCTCCTTGGCATGAAGCTCTCTGTTTTGCCTTAGGCCCAATGTCATGGGACCATGGGACCATAGACTGAAAGCTCTGAAACCATGAGCCAAAACAAATCATTCTTCCTTTTAAGTTGTTTCCCTTGAGTATTTTGTCACCGCAGATGAAAGCTAACATGGGGGAAGATTTCCCTAAAATATGACCTCTCACACAAGGGGACTGAAAACAATTTAGATGAGATACCAATGGCTGTAGGTAAGAGACATGGTGGAGAGGCAAAACATGCTTCTCAATTCCCACTCCCTCATGCAAAGGAGGGTGAAAATAATTCATCTATTTGCTTACTATCACCGCCATCTCCACATTCTTCTGTATAATATCACATGTAACCCTACCATCTGGAAGCAAGTGATGTTTTGATATATCCAGTTCAGGAATTCTTTCTCTGCTATAATAAAATATAATGCATACTTAATATAAAGCATACTTAATTCAAATCATATGGCTTTTATATTCTGCAATCTGCTTCTGTCGTATAAAAATATATTGGGAAAAGACTTTCCTCCTACTCTATCCACCGAGGACCAAACAGGAAACAGATGGTACACTCAAAATAGGATGAGGCCACAAGGGTTTATTCACAAAGGACTGTTTATTGAAGTATGTGTGGGACATACAGTGACCTGCATCCAGATATGTCTGAGATAATCCTAAGCCAGATCTACTGCCTCGGTACCGTAGCCAGTGTGTTCTTTCCAGTTGTCTCCATTTTAAATAAAGATTTATGTGAATTGCTGCATTTCAATCAAGTGGCATTGGTTTGGGAAAACTATGCTTCTAGCATTTGCCATGGTGCCATTTCAGAGTACATGTGATGTTTATGCCTTGAGCCTGTGGTAAAGTCTGGAAGAATATTAGTGACGGTAATGGTTGCTCGTCCCTATCGTTTCTAGATGCAACGGTTTGAGCATCTACTATCCTGCAAAGGATACACGCGTGAGACAGCATCTCCTAGCTGTGAGTCTTAGTGGCAGAAACCCAGGTGTTGCAAGCGTAAAGTTACCATCTTATTGGTTGTGATGAAAACCAACTAAGGCACTGAGGGTTTGCTGTGCTTCACAGTTGGAAGGTGCAGTCCATCCCGGCAGGGAAGACAAGGCAGTAAGAGCACGAGACAACAGGTAGCATTGTGCCACAGTCAGGAAGCCGAGATGGATGAACCTTGTGCTTTGTTTACTGTCTTAGCCTTACGATTGCAATAATGAAGCGCCATGGCCAAAAGTAACTTGGGGAGGAAAGGGTTAATTTATCCCACGTCTTTCAGAAAGCAGCTCATCATCAAAAGCACTTAGGGCAGAAACTCAAGCATGACAGGAACCTGGAGGTAGGAACTGATGAAGAGGCTACAGAGGGGTGCTGCTTACAGGTTTGCTCTGGTGACTTGCTCAGCCTACTTTCTTACAGAATCCAAGACAACCAGCAGGGGTGGCCCAGCTACAATGGGCTGTGCCCTCCCACACTAACCACTAATTAAGCGAATGCCCTACAGGCTTGCCCGAAGCCAGGTATGATGGAGACATTTTCTCAATTGAGCCTCTCCTCTGTGATGACTCTTGCTGGGTCAAACTGACAGAAAACAGGCCAGCATATCACCTTTTCCCTTTTACCGAACCCAGGACCCCTGCCCATGGAATGGTACACCATGTTTAACGTGGGTCATCTCACCTCTGGTTATCCAGTTTAGAATTCCCTCACAGACATGCCCAGAGATTACCTGCCTCCCAGGTAACTTTAGATACCAACAAGTTAAAAGATCGACATTAACCATCACTTTAAGCGGCGTTGGAGCTCCACTTTATTAGACCCTTTGTAAATTGAAAATCCTGCAAGTTAAAATTTCATTTAACACACTCAGCTCACCAAATAGCACCGCTAAGGACTTGGCACCCTGGAGATTATCCGGTGTTTGCTTTCGAAGTTGCGTGAACCCCCTAAGGAAATGTATGCAGCAGCCATTTCTACTGTTAAGTACATAACACTGCAGTGTGTATCACCAGTCCAGGAAAATATCAAAATTCAAAACCTGAAATACCAATTTCTACTAAGTGCTCCTGAGTTTCACAATGTTGTGGGGGAGCAGAAATGAAATCACCATTAAGTTTGGGGCCATCTCTGTTTGGTCCCGTTGTTGCTGATAACTGCTTGTGTCTGTGGCCATTTGACACTGGGATGTGTTAAAGGTACGTGTGCTCACAGCTACCAGGATAGAAGTCAATGCCGTGGAGGATGGGAAATGATGGGTTAGACATTCTTAAATGTATACAGGAGGTGCATGCTACAGCCACGTGACAAAACACACCCCAGTAGCAGTTTGTCCCTTGCTCTTTTGTTTTGCACAATAAACTACAACTCATTCTTGTTGCTGCCTTGTAAGGCTCTATTTTCAAATAAATTCTTCCAGCAGTGAGTTCTAAAGAGAAGCATAAGTCTATGCTTAGTGAAAATTTACTAAATTTCCCCTAGAAATGTGATGGTGAACATGTAATTGGTACAAAATTTTTGCCAGCATTTACTACCCAGCAAAAACAGAACTAAATGTAAAGAAATAAGCATACTGGGGAGAAAGTGCCAACATTCATTTCATTAGCTAGTAATTACGAAAGATTATGACCCCTCACTATAAATTTACACACAGCTACAGAGCATCCACATCTATGAACTCTGGCCTTTCATTTAGATCAAATGAGTTTTCTAAATGAAAAAAAAATTAAAATACAAAGGATGCTGGATAACCTCTTGGTTTCAACAGCTAGGAAAGAAACCCAGCAAACAAATAATGCTGACTTTATGTGAGGGATGTCTTTAGATGACGGAAATACAAAATTAAATGTGGTTCTGAATTCCAAAACCCAGGTTCAATTTTAAATTCAGTTCATGTGAACAGATGAAAGTGTTTGAAAGCTTACTGTAGCATAAATTGTAAAATCTTTAAACTCGGTTAAAAATTTGAGCACTGCGGGTAAAATGATTAGTTCAGGCAGTAGTGACATGAACATCACTTTTGGTAAAGAATAAAAACATGGTTGGAAAAAGCAGTATTCTCAGCAAATACATAGGAGAATGCCAGCAGCAAACCACTGAACTGAGAAGGAATCAGAGAAAGGACTGAAATAGCTGAAGAGGCTTGAGACCCCATATGAACAACAACGCCAACCAACCAGAGCTTCCAGGGACTAAGCCACTACCCAAAGACTATACATGGACTGACACAGGGCTCCAACCTCATAGGTAGCAGTGAATAGCCTAGTAAGAGCACCAGTGGAAGGGGAAGCCCTTGGTCCTGCCAAGACTGAACCCCCAGTGAATGTGATTGTTGGGGGAAGGGCGGTAATGGGGGGGAGGATGGGGAGGGGAACACCCATATAGAATGGGAAGGAAGAGTTAGAGGAATGTTGGCCTGGAAACAGGGAAAGGGAATAACATTTGAAATGTAAATAAGAAATACTCAATTTAATAAAGATGGAAAAAAAGAAAAGAAAAAGCAGTATTCTTATTAAATGAAGTGATCGATGGAACAAAACACGCTTAGAACTGGGTGGGGTACACACTTAAGTCCTTACTCATCCAACAATTCAACATTTCAAGTAGAGGTGGTAATGGTCAAAATGTACAAGCATTTCTGCTTGTACATATCAATAACTACAGCATTTTGTGTCGGAACTGATGCTACACTTTAGAATAAATTAAGATGCTTTCTTATAGCACTAAGCATGCTAGCCTTTATTTTGTGCTATTAATTATAAAAGTGCTTGAAGCTATGAAAGACAAGCTAGTGGCTCAGTGAGTAAGCAGGCTGCTGCCAAGCTTGGTGACCTGAGTTGCATCTACCTGGATACCCAGATGGTGGGGGACAGAACTAACTTCCGCAAGTTGTTCTGTAACTTACACATGGGTTCTGTGGTATCCCCACACACGTGCTCACATAAGTATACAAACACAAATAAAGAAATATAAAAGGAAAAACCCCTACATGTAAAAAAAAATGAAATGAAAAAAAAAAACCCTATAGGTTTCCTAAAACTGTAGAGAATGTTTAATGAATAAGCCTTCCAAATTTTAACCATATTCCCTTTAAAAATTAGTTGGAATCTTTAATAGGATATTCAGCAAATAGCATTCCCACAAATCTTCAACTTCAAGTCTTTTAATAAATTTTAAGGATATAAGTCAGAGCTTGATAACAAAAGGCTATTGATCCGTATGAAGGCAAGGGGAGATAACAAATCAAGGGTGCTAAAGAGATGTTAATTCTGAAAAATCCATACTTGAGTTTTAAATCTCTATTTTATTTTATTTTTTATCTTATCTTATGTGTCTAGGTGTTTTACCAGAGGGATGTCATGTTTTCTGCGTGCCTTCCTGGTGCCTGTGAAGGCCGGAAGAGAGAATCAGATTCCCTGGAGTCACAGGCAGTCGTCAGCCACCATGTAGGTGCTAGGCATTGAACCCTTATCCTCTAGAACAGCAGTCATCTCTTCAGCCTGAATTTGGAATTTCTTAACTCATAGAGTGAATCTTCACATGGAGTTTCCATTTCCCACCGAATAAAGGTATGGCCGACACAGAGACAGAACAGCACTGGGAACTGTAATCTCACAGGATTTTGACATGTTTTCCTTATAAATGCATTTCCTGCTGTAATGACCTGTGGGTATAAGGCTAAGATTTAGAATGTAGTTAGGAAGTCTGCTGATCTAGCAAAGTGATGGTGGTAGATTATTTTCTAAGATCCATCTAGGCGCTAGTCTCAGGAAGCTGGCTAGGTTTCCAGTACCAAGCTTGGTTTTCCTCCTATTTAGTGGGCCTTAAGTACAGTTAGACAGCCATTGGTTGCAGACATCATGTGAGTACCACTATTGCACTTTCACAGATACTTTGTCATGCTGGTCACCGTTGTTACTGCAGCTGTATAGGACTGTTTCGTTGCTTGCCTCCCTTCACAGTGTGCATAGTAGTTTGGGGAACCATGAGAGTATAGGTTGCAGAAAAGAGGTTTTCAGGTTAGAACCAGCTTGAACCACAGGAGGCTTGTGCCTAAGTGTGCAGTGTCTTCAGCGATAGGGACCCACCTTCACTTAATCCCTGACATACAGTCAAGGGCTAAATTGACAATTTACATTGTTGTAGGAATAGCCTGGACTATACTGAGACTTTATCAGTGGTCACCTTGATGCTATTGGTCTCACCCCCTGCCTGCTCCTATCTTCTCCTACTGTATTGACCTTCCCTCCTGCCCAGTTGGAAACCACTCTGCATTTCCCATTAGCCCACCTGTATCCTGCCCCAACCTAACCTATCTTTCTTATATGTTTTCCAGGTTTCTGTGGCTAATTCATGTTGTATATTCATATCTAATAATTTGGAGCTAGGAACCACAGATGAGAGAGTACATATGGTGTTTGACTTTCTGGGTCTGGGTTATTTCGTTCAAGATAACTTATTCTAGGTCCATCTGTCCGTCTGCCTACAATTTTCACGATTTAATTTGTCTTTACATCTGAGTCGTATTCCACTGTCTATGTGTACCACATACTCATTTGTCACTTAAAGGCATTTGGTTGTTTCCGTTTCCTGGTGATTGTAAACAAGGAAGCAATGAACGTGGCTGAGTAGGTGTCTGTGGAGTAGAAAGTCAAGTCCTTTGAGCACATGCCAAGGAGTGGCATGGATGAGTCAAAGGATAAAGTGATTTTTTAGTTCATTAAGGACACTTCATGCTGTTTTTCAGAGTGCTTGCACCAATTTGCCTTCCCACTGACAGTGAAGGAGGATTCCTCTTCCACCACAATCTAGCCATTATTCCTTGTCAGTTATATTGCTGATCTTAGACATTCTGATTAAAGGAAGATGGCATCTCAATGTTGTTTTAATTTTAATTTGCCTAAATTGATAGAGATGACAAACACTTATTGAAGTATTTATTAGCCATGTTTATTTTTTCTATTGAGAACTCTCTATTTAGATTTTTAACTTGGGTTATTTGTTTCCTTGACTCTGTTTTTTGAATTCCTTAGTTAGCAAAGTTTCTTTCAAAATTCTATGTATTTCTTCACTTCACTTCACTTCACTTCACTCCTTAGCTTTACAGAAGCTTTTTAGTCTCCTGGGGCCCCAGGTGTCAGTCTTTGGCCTTAATTCCTTGGCAAATGGAGTTCTGTTCAGAAGTCCTTCTTATACCTGTAGGATGTTGTTTATGTTTTCTTGCTTAGTCAAGGATTAAAGGGGGGCTGGAGAGATGGCTCAGTGGTTAAGAGCACTGACTGTTCTTCCCGAGGTCCTGAGTTCAAATCCCAGCAACCACCTGGTGGCTCACAACCATCTGTAATAAGATCTGATGCCCTCTTCTGGTGTGTCTGAAGACAGCTACAGTGTACTCATATATAATAAATATATAAATAAAATATTTTTTTAAAAAAAGGTTGTTTAAAAAAAAGGATTAAAGGGAACTACTGACTTCTGGGACAAGGATTGACCTTTCCCAGAGATCAGTCCCCTATCTGATGTTCAATGATGAGTGGTCAGCCCTGAAACTACAAACACACAAACAACCAAAAAGACTCAGCAATTGTACTTATATACATATATATGTAACAATACACATATATACACATATAGAAAAGTATGTAACAATAATAAAAAAAGATATGAACTTGAGAATGGGAGGGTCCCAAGATATATATCAGGAAGGGAACTTGATGGAAAAAGATAGGAAGAAAAGTGGTATTATTCAGTTTCAATTAAACAAAATTTTGGAAAATACTTCTTGAAAACAGAGTATCTAATTGGCATTTAAAAACACTATGAACATAGTGGAGCATGTGTCCTTGTTACATGTTGGAACATCTTTTGGGTATATGCCCTGGAGTGGTATAGCTGGGTCCTCAGGTAGTACTATGTCGAATTTTCTGACAAACCTTCAAAATGATTTCCAGAGTGGTTGTAACAGCTTACAATCCCACCAACAATGGAAGAGTGTTCCTCTTTCTCCACATCCTTGCCAGTATCTGTTGTCTTATTTATAATAGCTAGAAGCTGGAAAGAACCCACTTCAACAGAGGACTGGATACAGAAAATGTGGTACATTTTACACAATGGAGTACTACTCAGCTATTAAAAACAATGACTTCATGAAATTCATAGGCAAATGGATGAAAATAGAAAATATCATCCTGAGTGAGGTAATCTAATCACAAAAAAAAACAAAACAAACAAAACACACACACACACACACACACACACACACACACAATATGCACTCACTGATAAATGGATATTAGCCCAAAAGATTGGATTACCCAAGATACAATCCACAGACCACATGAAACTCAAGAAGAGTGACCAAAGTGTGGATGCTTCAGTCCTTCTTAAAAGGGGGAACAAAAATACTCATAGGAGGAAATACAGAGACAAAGTTTGGAGCAGAGACTGAAGGAAAGGCCATCTAGATACTGCCCCACCTGGGGATCCAGCCCATATACATAGAGCCACGAAACCCAGACACTATTGCTGATGCCAAGAAGTACATACTGACAGGAGCCTGATATAGCTGTCTCCTGAGAGGCTTTGCTAGAGCATGACAAATACAGAGGTGAATGCTCACAGCCAACCATTGAACTGAGAATGGGGTCCCCATAGGAGGAGTTAGAGAAAGGATTGAAGGAGCTGAAGGGGTTTGCAACCCCATAAGAACAACAATACCAACCAACCTCCCAGGGACTAAACCACCATCCAAAGAGTACACACGGACAGCCCCATGGCTCCAGCTGCATATGTAGCAGAGGATGGCCTTGTTAGGCACCAATAGGAAAAGAAGACCTTGGTCCTGCCAAGGCTGGACCCCCCAATGTAGGGAAATGTCAGGATAGGGAGGCAGGAAGGGGTGGGTGGATGAATGGGGGAACACCCTCATAGAAGAAGGGGAAAGGGGAATGGGATAGGAGGTTTATGGACAGGAAACTAGGAAAGGGGCTAACATATGAAATATAAATAAATAGAAATTTTCCAATAAAAAAAATAAAGACAAAACCACTAAGCAACATAAAATTTGGGGCTGAAATTTTATATACTATAAGACTACTACAATTTTAAATATCTTACATAATATAATTTCCACAATCACTCCAAAGAGTATTTTCATAACTAATAAAAGCATGATGCACATTAAAGAATCAATTGAAGTGACCGCATTAAATATATTAAACATAAAATACAACCTTGAAGAAAATTAAAGAAAAATTTTAAATTAAAATGTTCTCCATAAAACTAGTGACACGGTGATAAATAAAAACACATGATTTTATATCAAAAATAATTATTATTATGAACATGCATCTTTCATTAGTATTTATTAGTATTAGTATTTATTAACATTAATTATACATGATAGTGGGCATTTTCCTCATTAATATAATACATTTTGATTATGTCTACTCTCCACTATTCTCTCCTTTTACTTTCGTGGTTAGTGTTTGTTGTTTTGTGACTCAGTCAGTGAGTTTAATTAGAATTGTTTACAGGACCCTGGGTAAGATGATATTTACAGGACATGGGTAATTTAACAGCAGTTATATCATACCCCTGAGGAAAATCTCTCTGTCCCTGTCCTCAACAACCTTGGTTAACTGTCTATCAATCCTCAGGGAGGGACGGGGCCTCATGAGACCCTCCCCATCCATGAAGGGATATTGATGAGTCTAAGTTGTACATGTGACAGAGAATTGCATCATGAGTACAATGGCCACGTGTGCCCAGGACACAGAGAGTTCGCGGCTAGTAGAGAGCCGCTGGGAGAGATTCTAGGCAAAGATAATTTATGCTTAGTTCCATGTAGCCCCACATGCCGGAACTAACTCTAGGGACCAGCATGGCCACGCTGGAACAGCTCACGGATCACCTGGGTCTGAGAGTACTTGGGGGCAGCATGGAGCCGCTGAGATAAAGTACCCTGCAGTGTCGTGCGGCCCCACGGGTGCCAGCACTAGAGCGGGTTAAAAGGTTCAGGCATTTATTAATATTTACTGTAACAGGGATATGGATGTTTCGTTGGTGAGGATTCAACAGTCGCTCGTTCTCAGCACTTTGCCCAGTTGAGTCCCTGAATAACTGCTACCCACAAAACAAAAAGAATCTTCTCCGACCATAATCATTAGCATTAGTCTGTGGACAAATCCACAAATATTTAGAAGGCAGTTTGACAGGCAATGATTAATTTTTTACTATTAGTAATCCTTTTTTTTTTTTTTAAGTAAGCTCTCTCTGTATAGTTCCAGCTGTCCTAGAATTAACTGTTTACCAGACTGGACTTCAACTTAAAGCAATCCTCCAGCTTCAGATATGGGCAAAGGACACCATGCCAGAATAAACAGTCTGTTTCGTGATTTCAATTCAAAGAATACACATATGCTATTTTAGGTTTTTGAGGAAGAACTTTACAATTGAATCTAGTCTTGATTGGAACTATCTTATAAGCCCCCAACATGATAAAACCTATTTTCTTGATAAATGAGTAAAAGTAATTAATTTTGCTACAATCTTTTACCTCTGAAAGTTAACAACAAATGTTCTAGTTACTTCAGACCAGTGTTTCCTAACCTTCCTAATGCTCTGACCCTTTAATATGGCTCCTCATGTCGTCGTGATCCCCGACCATAAATTTATTTCATTGCTACTTCATAGCTGTAACTTTGCTACTGCCATAAACTGTAATGAAAATATCTGATATGCAGGACAGTTGATACAAACCCCCAGTGCAAGTCACAAAACACAGGTCGAGAACCACTGCTTTAGGCAAAAGAAACACAATAAAAATGTAAGAAGTGGGCGCTACTTCCTCTAGGCCATGGAAGTGGGGAGAAAAGAGCCCTGGAAACTCGACTTTGAAGGACATTAGCTTGCAATTGTCTCATGACAGAGGAGCCAGAAGACACAGTTCCTTTCTCTTTCTTTCTACATTTGAGGTGTTCTACCGAGGCTGACTGAAAGCAGAGGACAAGAACACACCAATGTCACTGATCAGTAGCTGCCTAGGACAGAAAGCAGGTTAAGGAAGGTAGGAGAAGAATCTTGAGTCATAAACAGGAGGCATCAGGTAATCTAAGGGTGATTTTATATTGGCTTCATGTTTTAACTATGGATCCTTATTCAAGTTTAAAATCACACAGAGACCAATTACTTAAGACAAAGGCATTTACTAGTGTGGGAGACTTAGAAGCCAAATTCATACTTCATTGAAATGCCAAAAGAACACTGTCCTCTATATAATATTCCAGTGCACTGTGGTCCTCAAAAACCAAAGTTGAACTGATAAACATAAATAACAATATTTCTCTTGTTATTAGTAGGTTGCCCCCCCCAAAAAAACCCTCCCAGCCATATCATGGCATAAAATATTACTTTCTACAAAAAAGCTTCTAGGACTAGAAGAACCAGTTTGAAGGGGTAAAGGGAGCATTCATCTTTGTTTCTTCTTTCATCATCTTCCCAAGACACTGTCCACTCAAACGCTAAAAGCTGCAGTGCTTGAGAAGGCCTACTTCTTCTCCATTCTTCCCAACACTTGGTATTGGTTTTTTAGCAGATATTTTTATTGTATTTTAGAACTAAAACTAATGCCTAAGAGTGGAGAGATGGCTTGATTGATAAAGTGTTTGCCATACGAGCATAAACATTTGAGTTCAGTCTCCAGAGCACACATCAAAATATATGATTGATAGATAGATAGATAGATAGATAGACACATACATACATACATACACTTATAGATATATATAGATATATAGATACATAGATGCATAGAAACATAGATACATAGATAGATATAGATGATAAATAGATGATAGAAATATAGATGACAGATATATAGATACGTAGACAGATACACAGATAGATGATAGATAGATAGATAGATAGATAGATAGATAGATAGATAGATAGATGATAGACAGACAGATAGCTATAAATTATAACACATCTGTAATCCTAGTGCTTAGGAGATAAAGACAAACAGATTCCTGGGTCTCACTGACCAGCTAGACCAGGTTGATAATGGAACTCGAGGCCTGTGAGAGAATCTGTCTTAAAAAGCAAGGCAGATGCTTGTGAGAAACAGCTCTGAAGTCACCCTCTGGTCTCTACACATATGCATATATGTGTCTATACACCTGTACACACCATACATACATGTTTTAAAACATATTCTTGTTAATTCAACTTGAACTTCTTTTGTTACCAATCAGTCCCTTTTTCTGTGTATGTTTATTAGTCATTTGAATGTTGCTGTTAGTTATGTCTGCCTTCTTCATTGTGAATTGCAAAGGCTCTTTATATAAATGATGTGGGTATGTGGCCCATACATATACAGCCATCCAATTAGACAAGATGGATGAAGCAAAGAAGTGCAGGCCGACAGGAGCCGGATGTAGATCTCTCCTGAGAGACACAGCCAGAATACAGCAAATACAGAGGCGAAGGCCAGCAGCAAACCACTGAATTGAGAATAGGACCCCCGTTGAAGGAATCAGAGAAAGAACTGGAAGAGCTTGAAGGGGCTCGAGACCCCATATGTACAACAATGCCAAGCAACCAGAGCTTCCAGGGACTAAGCCACTACCCAGAGACTATACATGGACTGACCCTGGACTCTGACCTCACAGGTAGCAATGAATATCCTAGTAAGAGCACCAGTGGAAGGGGAAGCCCTGGGTCCTGCTAAGACTGAACCCCCAGTGAATGTGATTGTTGGGGGGAGGGCGGCAATGGGGGGAGGATGGGGAGGGGAACACCCATAAAGGAGGGGAGGGAGAGGGATTAGGGGGATGTTTGCCCGGAACACTCGAAATGTAAATAATAAATACTCAAGTTAATAAAAAATAAAAATAAAAAAAATTAAGCAAAAAAAAAATAAATGATGTGGGTAATAAATATCTCGTATGACTTCAGTATGGTATTTTAAGATGTAGAACATTTATTGTCTATGGAAACACATTTATCAATATTTTCTTTGCAGATTTTTTTCATTTCCTTCATGCCATGTACAAAAGGTCCTTCACAACAAAATGATCTCTTTGTGGATGAGCAACCCTGACCTCTTTGTCCTTTACTAATAAGGAGACAAGAACTGCAGAATGACAACATACAGTATTGGTGAGCTCAGAAACCAACAAGAGAAAACACAAAAACTGCAAATTGCTAGATGCAAGCAAACAGTGGAGAACGTTACTCTCAGTATCAAAAGTGAAGAACAACTGTGACCTTGAGAAATTAAAATTGCATCTTTTCCTATCATCATGTCTGATTTGGTATCAAGCAGGCCTATGGCATGGGCAGAGAAAGCTCCCAAGAGATGGAGTTTGTCAAAGCCACAGAGTTCTGGACCTGGACCTGAAAGCTTCCCCATCCCCAGGAGGGGCCACAGTTTCTCTCAGATACAGGCACATACAAGTCCTAACAATGTTAATAACCTGGCTAGGTAATCTCTTGTTTCTGAGTGATTGAAAAGCAACTGTTTGACCAAAAAGGCTATTTTTAAAAAGTGTAGAAGCGAAGAAGGAAAGCCTACCCACTCCCAGCCACATGCACCTGGCAAAGCCCCCCTCCCAAGGGACCACTCCTCCCTGGACAGCTGGTGTTTCCCACCCCCGCCCCAGGCCTGGCCCCCAGCCATAGACATGCTCCAAATGATGTCTATCCTACACAGATCTTTGCAGATGCTATTTTGATAAAACCCTAATCCTTTCCCTGCCTCTCTGCCATTAACCCTCAACCCCCTGCCTTTGTGTTTGTGAGCCTGTGTGTTTGGTGAAAGGAGGGGGTAGGAGACAGGGTAGCTTCAGAATCAGCAAACACAGTCTCCAGTTTCATGGGCTGAGCAATGCAGGGAGATGGATGTCTGGTCCCAGCTATTGGAGACAGACAGGGGCTGGAGAGAGGCCACCCTATTTGGCCTTCCACTGTCTGGAAATGCAACACAAGAGGGGTAGCATAGAATACTAGGAATGTACGGATCTGTTTCTTCTAGGTATAAATGCAGATTTCCTTTTCCATCTCCTCCTCCCCCGTGCCATGGAGTTGCCAGATGAAGGATTTTATAAGTACTGTGGTAAATAACAAAAATAATTATTTTTGTTACCACATGGGGCATGGTATGTAGGTAGGTAGGTAGATGGCTGATAAATAGATAGAGACATTTGTTGTTTATCTAAATTTAAACTCAAGTTATATGGATGGAGGTGAATTTATTAGCATTTTAACTAAATCTGGCTTGTAACCTTAAAGCCCGTTCCACTAAATACATCACTGCCCCTGGCACATTCCATGAGAGAAGACATGTTCTTTCTACTCCCTTTTCTTGTAAAGAGGTCTTCTAAAGCTTGGGGTACAGCCCAATGGTACAGCTCTTGCCTTGCATGAAACAAAGTCCTGAATTTAACCTGCTCCCAGCATTAAGAATATAAAATTCTTGGCAACAGTATTAGTCACAATAGTTCACGTTATAGTTCGCGATGCATTAACCTGGCCACTATACTCTTAAAAAGATGTTTGTGTTTCTTAATACAAATGAATATGAATTGGAGCTGAGGGGGTAGCTCAGTGGTTGTGTTCTTACCTAGCATTCACAAAGCCCTCCGTTTGGTCCCAGATTCTAAAACAACAACAAATGTACGTGAACTTTATTAACAAGCTCTGCACACGACCCAGTAAAATATGAATTTTTTCCTCGTTTTATTTATTACAAAAATAACGATAACAGCTCAGCTCCCTGAACTTCAGTGAGCCACCTACTGCCTTCGGGCCACGGAATCCTGCTGGCTGCTCCATTTCTCCACTGCCACCGATCAGGGTGAGTGCCTAAGATTCCCTTCTGCCAAGAAGGGACATTGTCAAAGCTGGCAGCAGCTGCTGACACAAGCAACTCTTGCAGCCTCCCCTGCACCACCCCCCTTGCAAATTCCACCCGTGATTTCGCTCTTGGAGCTTTTAAAAGCCCAGGTGTAGAAGCTTTGTCAGAGGAGAATTTAAAAGATAAATAAAGCAAAATCCCCTTGGCATCAAACTCAGCTCTAGCTTGGGGGAGGGGGAGAGTTTCTAGGATTCAGCTGCCCATGTAAGGAGACAGTGGCTACTTCCTAGTCCTAACTCCAAAACTATGGAAAAGTTGGAGCATAGGGCAGGGATGCTCCCACTTTTCCATCAGTGGAACTACTAAGCTATACTAGAAATACCCAGTGAGGTTAAACTTAGGTAGGGGAGCAAGTACAGACATAAACCAACCAGTTAGGTGAAAATTCATCCCCACATTCCAAGGCTAGCTGGGTCGTATGACTCAAGTGACAGTTACCAGAGGTCTTGGAGCTTCGCTATTTCTACCTACAAATTAGCGCTAATCACTACGGCGCGGTATTGGTGTCCCTGGATGGATAACAAGAGCAGAATTGAACGTCACTGTAGTGCCGGGCACGTAGGAGGTGGAACTGTGGCAACTGTAAACATTTGCTATCAAGAACTTTGACATCTTCCAGGACAGCCAAGGCTACACAGAGAAACCCCATCTCAAAAACTCCAAGCCAAAACAAAACAAACCACCAAAGATCGTTAAGGTCTCCTGTTTCCTTCTACTTTTACCTTTAGTCCAAAATATATGAATCTCTTCTTCAACCATCAGCACTGTTACATTCCTCAAAGCCATTTCCCTTCTTCATTCTCCCGTTTCCCCTACCCTTTCAATTCCAAACAATTCTAGAACTCCGTGCCTGCAGGCTGGGAGGATGACTTACTCAATAAAGTGTCTGGGATACAAAAGCCTAAAAACGTAAGGACACCCCCAATACTCATGCTGAAAGGGGGGGGAAGCCGGATATAGTGGGACATGTTTACAAACTCAGCGGTAAACACAAGTAGATCCTTAAAGCTCATTGGCCAACCACCTAGCTGAATCTATGAGAGACCCTGTGAAACAAACAAAACAAACAAGGCAGAAGACAATTGAAAAAGACACATGATATTAATTTCTGGCCTCCACATATGTGTATATACATGTGCATACATATATGAGTACATATATACACTAAAAAGAAGAACAACAACTATTACTACTACTACTGCTGCTACTACTAATACTATTAATTACTACTTCTACTACCACTACTACTGCCACCACTGCTACTACACTACTACTACTACTACTACTACTACTACTACTACTACTACTATTACTATTACTATTACTATTACTGCTACTGCTACTGCTACTGCTACTGCTGCTGCTACTACTCCAGGCCTGGCCTGGTTTTCTTAGGTACATTAGGGAAACCATAGTGATGACCATGACAGAATGGATCCCTCCGCTTTGCCATCACTGATCTGTCATCTAGGTAGCACGTTCTATCAGCCTTTCTCTTATTGTCACCTTCGCTTCCTAAAGGTCCTTTTCTAGAATCACTCTGACATTTGATCCAGTGACCCAGACTAAAGCCACACTTAGTGTCAGCTATAGTCAAGAATGTTTCATAACCATTTAGTATCCTTTGACTGAAGGATGGAGCCATGAAAAGTCACAGGAAGCTAGAAAAGTTCTCCAAAGCTATCATCTCAGTAATGTACTGGTTTTGGTTGTCTGTATCTACCCAAGCTACCTATTAAACCAGCAACGGTCAACATTTGCCTCTGGGCAATTAGGATATGCATGCTAATACAAGAAAATGCCATTTTGCCCAGCTTGTACCTATCTGAATAGTCCACCAACATTCATTAATGTGTGCTCTGTTTACTCAACAAGCATCTAATGTCAGAGCCTATAGCCTGCCAGTTGCCTGAGACAGCTGTTAGCCTTGTGCTCATGACCTCAGTTCTAGCTGAAGAAATACCATGTGCACGAGGTTCAAAGACACAATTGTTGCTGACCCTCCTATCCTGAATGAGAACTCGTATACACCCTTCCCAGAAACCTGTGAGCCCTGCCCATATATTTTCTCCATTCACTACTGTTCTTGGTTTTACAAAGATAGCCTTACATTGAAGGCAATTATATTGTATGCATCTGCCCCTCAAACCTCAAGCTCCTTGAGGTCAGGGGCCCATAATTGATTAAACCTGGGGACCCCCTAAACAGTCAAATACCTTATACATAGGAGCTCCATCAGTACTTTCTGAACCTCTTTTTAACCTCAGTGCAGTGGACTTATATGTTGTATCTATGTATAGATAATACACATATACATGCAGCTTATAGTTCTATGAACTTAGAATTCTCTGGGATTCAGATTCCAAAAGAAAACAATGGTTCCTTCCCACACAACTGCTGGAAAAAAATTAAAAATATACATCAAGTTCATAGAACAGCTCCTAGTACCTATAATTACTCTGGAAATATATTAAACTTATTATTAATGCCAGTATGTTATATTCTTTTAATTGTAAGTTCCTTATTAAAAGTTCTATATCTGGATCTGCAGGCAGCAGGAAGAAACTACAAGCCACTGGGATGCTTGGCTTGAGCTTCTGAAACCTCAGAGGCCACCCCCTAGTGACTCACTTCCTCTAACAAGGCCACACCTCCTAATAGTGACACTCCCTGTGGGTCTGGAGGGGGATTTTTATTCAAATCACTACAGATGACAACGTTCTTCCAGAAGGAATAGGTCATTTTTATCTATGCTTCCTATCACACAACTTAGTTTGCATTTCTGACTTTCATAGAGTCATAGCATTGCAAGATGAAAGTCCTACAACATGATGTCAGAGGATGATGGGACACTTCTGACTGCCAGAGAGCTAGAGACAAGGCTACATCGATCAGTTCTGTGGCCACTGAACCTCAGTAAGACTCCTGATACTGTTTTTCACTTTAGAGAGGAAAAAATAATCCTTACTTATAGCTTCCCATGATAACTGTTCTTTCTTTGCTCTCTCTCCAAACAAAATCCCAGTAACTTGGGCTCAAAGATCCCAAGAATATCCACATCTTCCACAGAGTATCCACATCTTCCACAGAGTATCCACATCTCCCACAGAGAGTATTCACATCTCCCACAGAGAGTATCCACATCTTCCACAGAGTATCCACATCTTCCACAGAATATCCACATCTTCCACAGAGTATCCACATCATCTTTCACAGAGTATCCACATCTTCCACAGAATATCCACATCTTCCACAGAATATCCACATCTTCCACAGAGTATCCACATCATCTTTCACAGAGTATCCACATCTTCCACAGAGTATCCACATCATCTTTCACAGAGTATCCACATCTTCCACAGAATATCCATATCTTCCACAGAATATCCACATCTTCCACAGAATATCCACATCTTCCACAGAGTATCCACATCATCTTTCACAGAGTATCCACATCTTCCACAGAGTATCCACATCATCTTTCACAGAGTATCCACATCTTCCACAGAATATCCATATCTTCCACAGAATATCCACATCTTCCACAGAATATCCACATCTTCCACAGAGTATCCACATCTTCCACAGAGTATCCACATCTTCCACAGAATATCCATATCTTCCACAGAATATCCACATCTTCCACAGAATATCCACATCTTCCACAGAATATCCACATCTTCCACAGAGTATCCACATCTTCCACAGAGTATCCACATCATCTTTCACAGAGTATCCACATCTTCCACAGAGTATCCACATCATCTTTCACAGAGTATCCACATCTTCCACAGAATATCCACATCTTCCACAGAATATCCACATCTTCCACAGAATATCCACATCTTCCACAGAATATCCACATCTTCCACAGAGTATCCACATCTTCCACAGAGTATCCACATCATCTTTCACAGAGTATCCACATCTTCCACAGAATATCCACATCTTCCACAGAGTATCCACATCTTCCACAGAGTATCCACATCTTCCACGTGCCTGAATAATTGACTGTAGGAGCCAGGCCCGCAAAGCACTAGTTTAAATGCTGCTAGGGCCATTCATGGGCATCTGGCCTGGCAGCAGAGAAGCAAGCCCCTGGACTGCCATTCCCACAAGTAACTGCCATAACACCCTTTTACCATTATCTGACCCTTTGGGCACATCACACTGGCTCCTCAGGGGCCTGGCCTGCCCATGTCTGGCAAGCAATAAGGTTCAGAGTGTCTTTACACATAGCAGCTGGAGGAGGTAACACTGCCAGGGTCAGAGAGGACAACAACAGCAACAAAAAAGGAGTGTTCTGGAAGAGGAGGAGGAGAGACATTGATAGAATACTACAGTGGATGCTTTTGAAAAATGCTCCCCCACCCCCACCAGTCTTTGTTCCATTTAGTCCAAATACAGCTCTGGTTCTAGAGAAGCATAGGAAACCTGTAGCTTTCAGTGTGAAAACAAAAATGAAGTAACATCCCTACATTCACTCTCTTTTCTTTCCTTAACATCCCTACATTCACTCTCTTTTCTTTCCTTAACATCCCTACATTCACTCTTTTCTTTCCTTTCCCACCCGATAAAATCTCTTTCCAAGTGCTCCCCAGCATGAGGCAAGCTAAGGGCCACCAGGAGTTCCTGCTTGTCCCCAAAGGCAACAAACACTGGATGTCTGTGGTGCCATTCACAGAGACAGCTCTCTGGAGTCCAATGACACAGGCTTGTGATTGAGTCACTGTGGTCCTCGGGTCATACCATGGGTTGTACTTTCTATTCAATGAAGAACAAATTTAAGAACTAGTAACGGGGAGGGCTTGGGGTTAGACAAAAGGATGTGGACAAGAACAGGAGATGAAAAAGCCCAAAGCCCTCTTCCAGGGAGAAGAAAGTATATGCCTTGGAGTAAATCTCACTGTAGCCCTTGGCAACTGGCACCAATATGTAATACTGTCAGTTACTTTAACTATAACACAAGGCCTAACCTTACCACATGTATCTCATGTTTTGCTTAAGGTTTATCTGTACATGGTAAATTGTAATCAAACTTGATATGTAAATAGACTGTACTCTACTTGGTCTCTGCCAATCCCAAGCAGCCAATCATTCAAGCCATGTTTAAATAAGAGAGATACCAGCTGTAAACGAGGCCATCTGTACACTTCACTTCTGTTCTATGTCCGACGTTCCTCTCTGGCTTTAAATATACCCCATCATGTTGTGGTAGGAGGCATTCTTAACTATTTTTGATCGGGGTTACTACCTGAGTCCAGGATCATAAACCGATTAAGGTGGCAAAGAGTGTATTTATTGTGTTTTTTTTTCTCTTTAAATGCATCCTGTTTCTGAAGGGTCATGAGATTTGGATAAGTTTTGTAAATTAGCTATGCCTTCCCTCCATTAACCGAAAAGAAAATGAAGAGTAGGTGAAGCAACTACAGAAGACAAAAGGCATCAAGAGGATGCTCAGATAAAATAAAGAAGGCGGGGCTGCGTTTTAGAAACCGGACCCGTGAAGCTTTGCACTTCCTCTTTCCAGCCAGCTCTGAGCGATGGGCATCTCTCTGGAACTGGCACAAGCACCGAGAGACTGGGGTTAAGAGAAAAACTACCACAAGAAGCTGAAGTCTGAGGTGGGATGGCCTACTGCCAACACTAAGATTGGTCCTCTCTGCATACACACAGTCCAAGTTTGAGGAGGCAATAAGAAGAACTATGCCCTGAGATTGGATGTGGGGAACTTTTTCTGAGGCTCTGAGTGTTGTACTCACAAAACAAGGATCGTTGATGTTGTCTACAATGCATCCAATGAGCTTGTCCGCACCAAGACCCTGGTGAAGAACTGCATTGTGCTTATTGACAGCATGCCATACTGTCAATGGTACAAGTCCCACTATGCACTGCCCCTGGGGCACAAGAAGGGGGCCAAGCTGACTCCTGAGGAAGAAGAGATTTTAAACAAACAAACAACAACAACAACAACAAAACAATTGAAGAAAATTCAAAAGAAATGTGTTGAAAGGAAAAAGAATGCCAAAATCAGCAGTCTTCTGGAGGAGCAGTTCCAGCAGGGCAAGCCTCTTGCCTGTACTGCCTCAAGACCAGGCCAGTGTGGCAGAGCAGATGGTTACATGCTCGAAGGCAAGGAGCTGGAGTTCTATCTGTGGAAGATCAAACCCCAGAAAGACAAATAAACCATCATTCATGGCTCATGTAATAAAGGTGTTTGCTGTTCTGAAAAAAAAATCTATGAGATAGAGAAGTATCTATCTCAGTTTATCAAATATTTTGAGAGGGGTGGGGGAGGAAGAGAGAATGAGAGAGAGAGAGAGAGAGAGAGAGAGAGAGAGAGAGAGAGAGAGAGAGAGAATCTAGCTCAGACACCGGGTCATGACACAGGTATGGAAGGACAAGGATGGAGGATGAATCCACTTGACCACTAGGCCATTCACTCGGCTCTAAGCTATGAATACACAGCACTATAAAAAGCAATGGTAAGTTGTCAACTGAAGACAGCGATTGCTTGCAAGTCCCTAGAAGCAAAGGCACCCAGGTCCCTTCCTCTATCTCTCACAGAAAGGAGGCTGCCTGTCCCCTCCTTTAAGGAATTCAAAGTAGAAGAGCCCACGTCGACTGTGTGGAATTCTATAGGAACCTCCTCCCGTCCATTCCTCACGAATCCCCTGACCCTACTCGTGTGTCCATCCTCCAATCCACCCACCCCCTCGGGCTCTGTGCTATGGAGAGCCAGGTGTCCACCTTACAGACAAGAAGTTGGAGAATTCTCTGGAAAACTGGAAGGATCTGTGGAAGAGATCCAGCATTTAAGGGTCTTCCAACGAGAACTACCACTTGCAGGTTAATCAGCCCAAATGATAGAACCTGAATAAATAAATCCCAACAGCCGCAAGGCCCTGCTAGCCAACACACACTCCAATCCATTTGTCTGACATTGTGAAGCGCAGCCAACATGGAAAGAGTGTGGACCAGCACAGCTTAAATAATCATATTAAAAACACCTGTGCCTCCCACTTGACTTAGGAAACAAAATCGCGCCAATCACTTCAAATGTTTGCAAGTTCCTGCCTCATTGGGTTCTCCGCCATTTTAAAGTAACCACTGTGACCAATTTTGTTTTCATCCCTTTTGTTTGGTTTTGATTTTTTGCTTTCCTTTGTAATTTTGCCACACATGCATGTGTCTTCAAACAATCCATTGTTTCATTTTGCTTCTTTTGAAGTTTACATAAACAGAGTCATAGTGTATTTAGTCTGTGATTTGCTGCGTTTGCCCAACATTATATACATTTGAGGTTGAGCTGCGCCGAAATGGGTACGGATATGTATTCTTTTCAGTGATGGAAAGAGTAACATTGTTTGACCATCCTGTGATGTATTTATGCATTCTTTTGGGCGTGGATTTGGGTTGTTTCTTTGTCTTGGGTTATTATGAAACATAACATGTTGGTAGACTTCAGCGTGCTTCCCACTCTCTCCGTAACATGCTTTCTTTATTCTGTGTGCATAGAAGCTGGGGCATACATTTTGCCCATGCTGAACTGTGAGAAACAATGTAAAAGAATGCCATTGGTGAGCTTTCTTCCTTTCTACTCCACCATCTATGTGAGAATTCTTCAAGCCCCACAGACTTGCCAACCCTTAGAACTGTCAGGTACATTAATTTCTGTTAGTCCTAAAAAGGGAGTGGCCCGTGCTTTTGGCTTTGATTTGCATTTCTCTAATCAATAATAAAGTTGTGTCTTATTCCAGAAGTTTACAGACCATTCACCCATTCTGTTTAGTAAAATGTCTATTTTATTCGTGTGTGTGTGTGTGTGTGTGTGTGTGTGTGTGTGTGTGTGTGATGTGTGTGTGGTATTCACATATGTGGTGTATGTCATTATGTGGTATATGCACACATGTGTATCTAAGTGCAACAGGCTCAGGTGGGGGCCAGAGGAAGACATCAAGCACCTTGCCTTATCACTCTCTGTCACAGTCCCTGAAAACAAGTCTTTCACTGTATCCAGAGCTACAGTAACAGCCAGCAAGCTCGAGCTTGCTCCTAGTCTGCTTCCTCCCACATACGCAGTATCAGGGGTTTGGGTGGCCACACCCACCAGATCTGTAACTGGTTGGTAGAGATTTTTTGACATCAGAAAATCTGACACAGTGATCACTGGTCTAGAACCAAGAACCCAGATGTAAGTTCACATGCCTACTGCCACCTTGGTTTTTTTTTTACAAAGATGCCATATATATTAGAGGAAAGGTAGCATCTTTAACAAGTCATGCTGGAAAGACTGGTTATCTACATGTAGAATGAACCTACATGTAGAGTGAACTCTCTCACTCTGGACACAAACCAATTCCAAATGAATCAAAAATCTCATCAGTCCCAAAACAACACTGACACTCGTAGAACAGGTAGAGAGTGCACTTCAGGATATGGACCCCAGGAAAGACGTTCTGAGTGGGAGGCTGGTCCCCATGGAAATAAGATCAACAAGCAGCCAGTAGGGTGTCATGGAGCTTCTATGCCGCCAAGGGAACTACTGGTCAATGGAAGAGGCAGCCTGTAGAATGGAGAACAACCTTTGCCAGCTATGCACATGACAGAGGACTCATTTCTAAAAAACATAAAGACCTCAAGGAAACTAAACACCAAAAAAACCTGCAATGGGGGACAACGTGTGGGATGTAAATACGTTTATCATAATAACTTATCATTTATAAAGTTATAATTTATAAAGTAATTTGTCATAATAAATTAATTTATCATAATAAATTAATTTATCATAATAAAAGTGGATACATTTTTTAAAAATAGGCTATGGAACTGGACAGGCGATCCTCAGAAGAAAGAAGACAGATGGCTAAAGAAACATTTTTTTTAAAAGTATTCACTCTCCTTATCCATCAGCGCAATGCAAATTAAACCTGGTTTAAGATTTCATCTTACCCCAGTCAGAACAGCAAGGATTAAGAAAAGGGAGGCCAACAATATGGGGCAAGGATGTGGGAGACAGGATCTTCCTGCATCCATGATAGGGACGCAAACGGGTGCAGGCACTGTGGTATATGCGATTCCTCAATAAAATAGAAACAGATTGGATATATGGCCTAGGACCTACTTGTACCACCCCTGGGCATATATCGCAGAGTCTATATCCTAGTCTAGAGGTAGGCTCATCCACTTTCATTGCTGCTCCATTCCCAACATGGAAACAGTCCAGATGTCCATCAGCTGGTGAGTGGATGAGGAAAATATGGCAGCTATATACACAACAGACTTAATCATCTGTAAAGGAAAATGAAATCATGAAGTTGGCAGACCCACAGTAGCATCACACAGACTGAACAGGTTATATTTAGGAATATCCATGTGTATACATTGATACATGCAACAAAAACGAATGAAAAAAAGGTCATGAATTTGAAAGAGAGGAGAGGTCTATGGTAGAGTCTAGATGGAAAAATGGAAGAGAGAAATGATATAAATTATAATCTCAAAAATGAAAAGATGTGGCTCCATTTGACTTTGTGCATTGTAAGACTTGGATCAACATCTCACATACAAAAGTTAGTTCATACATGCTGGGTCAAACTATAATGTATGTCAGTCTTAAATTTTTTAGATTCAAATAATTTTAAGAAAACTTTTTTTCCCAGTTTCTTTAGATTAATAACAGAGAACAATTTTTCTTTTATAGGGCATTATATCTTTAATTACATTCTTTACTTATTCTATACCTTAAATTAAAAAACAAAAAAGATATGTGTGCATGTGAATGTGTTTACCTGCACACATGCGTGCACACGAGCGCACACACACAGTTACATGTCTGGCACCTACAGAAGTCGGAAGAAAATGTCCAATACCCTGTAACTGAAGTTATACATGGCCAACTACCATATAGGTGCTGGGACCGGAACTTGAGTCCTCTGGAAGAGCAGCAAGTGCAAACAACCATAGAGCCATCTCTCTAGCTCCAACTTTTCTTAAAATGATATTTTGTAGAATGTTCTTTGCAAACCTTGGGAAACAATTTACATTCCAGTAGTTTATTTTGAGGATGTGACCCAGAGTAAGGAAGAGGAAAAACTAAGATAAGGATACTGTGGTGGTTTGAATGAAAACTATCCCCATAGGTTAGGTTCACAGTAAGTGGCTCTATTAGGAGGTGTGGCCTTACTTGAGTAGGTGTGGCCCTGTTGAAGGAAGTGCATCACTGGGGGTAGAAATTGAGGTTTCAAATGCTCAAGCCAGGCCCAGTTTCTCTCTCTCTCTCTCTCTCTCTCTCTCTCTCTCTCTCTCTCTCTCTCTCTCTGTGTGTGTGTGTGTGTGTGTGTGAGTGTGTGAGTGTGTGTGTGTGTGTGTGTGTGTGTGTGTGTGTGTGTGTGTGTAGATGCACGTATGTAAAGATATCTCTATGGGAGCCTTTCAATGCAGTTTTCTTCCAGGAGGAAGGAGACTTACTGACACATACTTATCTCAATTTACTAGATTTGCCTGCTCCCTAGACACACGACTTGCCTATAGTAATCAGAACCCTTTGCAAAGTGCAGTAGTTCTCAGGGAAGTATAGATGGAAAGACTGTAGGAGCAGCCCTCGCTGTCTAGTAGTTTTGTGTGCACGAGGTGCCAAACAACCAATTAGAAACTCTGAGAGTAGAGTCATCAAACTTCTTTCCTCCCATGGGAGAAACATGAATCAGATATAAACTCATTAAAGAATGACTAATAGCACCTTAGGGATGAAAAATTTGAAATCATGTCTAATCCAGGGTTTCTTAAAATGTAGCTTCTGGAGCAGCAGTACCAACATACAGAAACATTCATAAATACAAAACTTTTTGTCATCAGCTAATTTTACTGATTCCGAAATTCTGGGGGTGGAGCCCAGTGATGTGAATGTTAAGGAGTCTCTTACATGATTGTTGCGGACATTTAAGTTCAAGACCACCCATCTAAAATTATCCTGTTGGAGTAGGAAGGAAGAATGTTGGCAAGTTTCAAAGCACAGATAGCACTGTGCAAGAATGTGTGTTCTCACATACATTCTCACTGAAGAGCTTCTGCTTTCTTCCTCTGAGAAAGGGACAAGAAAATACTTAGCATTGGCTACCCCAAAACAAGGGTTTGGGGTTTGAATTGAATTGGTTTTTGTGCAGAGCTACCCACTGTACAGCAGGATCCATGCCCCCTCCTAGGCTCCCAGAGCACCCTGGGCGTATTTCTAATGCTCTATACCTCATACCTATTAATAGTGAATGTCTATATGACTTATGATTATTTGCTTATAGATGTATTCTCTGCATCTAGTGTACGTTCTAAAGACTAAGATTTGAGAATGAGTTTGAATGTTTGGCTTTGGTTCTTTAGCATTTATCTGGCATATGAGAGCTAAGTAGTAAATAAAGAGGGTAGGGAGGAGGGAGAGAAGGGTATAGAGAGAGAAGAGGATGAGAAGTGAGAGAAGAAAAGAGAGAAGTGAAAAAAGAGAGAGTAAAGGGAGAGAGGGAAGGACACAGAAGGAAGAAAGGAATAGGGAAAGCTGTAATCTGCCAAAGACAAGATCATTCTAACCTGGCTATTTCTGGCTAAAGCTGGAAGAGTTAGGTTTGAAAAACATACTCCAAGTGGGCAACCGAAGCCAGATATCCACATCTGTCTAAGGAACACACATGTAGAGAGATTTAAGGCCCCACCAACCAACCTCCATCTCACTTGGGTCAGCACAGATTCCCTCTAACTGTTCATACTTTGGAGAAAACTGACCCCAGAACTTTGGGGAGAAACTGGAAACTAGTCATGAATTTCTGAGAGAGAGTCTCAAGGAAGTTGGTATGCATTAGAGTCATACATACTCTTTAGAGCTACCAGGGGATGGCATGGGAACTGGACCCAGAGGTCTGTGAGCTGAGGAAATTCTCTATTTGACTGAATCTTAACAGCCACATTGACACTACACAGTTGCGAATGTGTCTCAGAACAGAGGAACCTCTGGAGGATTTAAGAAGGAGCCACGGTTTCTTGGATTCTGACTTGGAAAAGATGTTAGTTGATACAGCATGATGCAATAGGGTTTGATATTTCAGAAGGTCCAGATGGGGGAAATTCACCTCTGTTCCAGGAGAGGAGATGGGAACAAGAGAAAGCAGACCACATGTTTGATAAAACCCAGAAGATAAGGTAGATTTTAGGTCAACATAATCCCAGCCAAGATGGCAGGAAGATGTACCCAAATATCTCAGAGGGGCAGTGACACCATCTCCTCTCACCCCACCCACTCTTTTTCCCCAGTGATCAGGAAATGGCATCATGGAAGACAAACTGGTGTCCTCATGTCTGCAGCCCTGGGACTTTCCTAAATGGAGAGAGAATGCTTATTTCTGGAATTTTTAAAAATCTTTGTGTTGGATGTCTTTCCCAGTCCCAGCTTCCAAGTTGGAGCGGAGAATAAATGAAAGTCAGAATTTGCTGAAAGTGGGAGAATGGATTTAGTGACCCCCAAAGGACCCCACCAACAGAGGTACTCCAATAAGAAAAATAGGCAGATAAGAAGGAGGCAAATGATACAGGAGACAGTGGAGGGGCCAAAACCAAGCAGTGGGTCTGAAAAGTTCACACGGGGACATTTGAAAGGCATGGGAAGTGAGTCCAGTGACCACTCATTAATGGAGCAGATATTTATGCTACCTGTGACAGGCTGTGCTAAGCGCCCACCCTCTAACTGTTACCATATACTGGGTAACAGATAGACAGACACTGAAAGTGACAGTTCTACATCATTTTGCCAACCGACCTGACCCTATCAGGGAACATTTCTGGGCACTGTTACATATAATCTTCTTAAAAAAATAAAAAAAAACCTTGTTAGTACAAAATGAGCATCTGTGGTACAGGAGGGTAATTGACATGCCCTGTGTGGCTGTGGTACAGACAGTAGTGCTGGGACCTGTGTTGCTATCACATGGTACTAGAGGCAGTGTTAGTGCTGTGATCAAATTCACAAAGAAAAGTAAAGACACAGTGCCAAGGTACCAGAGGAGGAGGCTAAGCCTTTCCTCATACCCTAACTGACTCCTGAAGGATGATAGGCAAATAACAAGAAAGCCATTAAGGCTTGAGCTAATTAAAGGAATGAGAAAATTGAGCTAAGTGTTTCTTCCTCCTGTTCTTCCATCCAACACACACACATACATACACACACACACACACACACACACACACACACACACACACGTTAGCTATGTTTCTCAAGAAAACCATGACTAATACACCTATCAAGAGCACAGCACAACACATGTATCTTACAATCCCCAGGGGAAGTAAATGCACAATGGCCTTAAGAAATATCCTTCATGCAAATTAAGTGTTAGCACACTCATTCAGAATACAGCTGCAGGAGGATTCCACATTCCTCCTCAACTTCACTCTCATCCAGAAGCTTCAGGCTTGGTGACATGGAAATTACTTGTCAACATTCTTTTCTGACCCCCAGAAAAGGAGCAAAAGGGGGCAGAAGGTATGCACCCCATTGTAAACTCCAGGATAGGAACTATAGAGGTGGTCATGGCTTTGTGAATTAGGTCTTTGTGTCCAAGAGGAGAGTCACATGACTAATTTCGCTGGTGCAGACAAAGCCTACCTCTACACCAAGGCAGGGAGCCAGTGTCAACCTGTGCAGGAACATGGATTAAAACGACATCCAAAAGTCCAACCTTCTCCCTCCTGCCTTTCTTCAACCACTAACAACCACGTCCTGAAAAATTTGCCAGTGTATAAGAGACAGAAATTGCTTTCACTCAGAGAGGAGTCTGATTTGATCAGCGTGCCACTTTCAAATTGAAGTCCAGTTGCCAGCTTCTCTGCTCCATGCCTCAATGCGTCAAGTACACCCTGCCACCTTCTTGCACAGTAGCAACTAAGCTGAAACTAGGTAGACAGGGCAATACTTTAACTCTACTGATTCTCATGGTCCCCTGGAAGTTTATGGTGGCCCGCTTCTATTGTGTCCTTTATGCCTATGGAAACTTGACCTACACAGTCCTGAATCCCCAAGCCTCTGAAGAAAGGAAGACCTGGCTATTCATCCGGGTGCTCAGCAAAACTCTGCCTGGCACACTCGAGACTCTCATTCTAAGTGGGTGGAGTACAGGGTTCACCTGTATCTAGCTGAAATGATAGTGGGACTTCTCTCTTGGTGGGCAGGATCAGCATGCAAAGCCAGCAAGAAGGGACTGGAGGCCACTCTGAGAGAACAACTCAGCCTGGGGAAGAGAGGGAGAACCCAGGACGGAGATATTCGAGCCAAGGAATGCTGCCTAGGCAATTTCAGATGGCTGTTTGAGTGACCTGGAGAAGGATGGAGCAGGGTTGTGTGCCTTAGGACTCATTTAAAGTCAGTCAAAAATGCCTAATGCTCTCTTGGCCCCCTTAGGCCCAGGTTGGTGGAAGAGAAGGAGCTAGAGTGATTACAGAAGTCAGTTCAAAAGGGAGAAAAGGTGGAACATACACCAGCCATCCTGCTAGCCAGCCCTCTAGATTACTTTTGGGTTAGCAGCCAGCTCTATGCTCTCCCTGGAGCTGTTAAGTGGGTTTCTAGAAGAGATTTCAGAAGTATGTCCCAATGTCCTTTCTCTATCTGAATACACCCTCTCCTCTACCTTTCCCTCTTATCTTATTCCCAATCCTTTCTCATCTTTTCTAGACACAAAAGCTCCCAATGCCCACAGAGCCACTGTGGACTTCAGGAAGTACAACAGAAATGTCTAGAACCCAAGAGAACCTGGGATCCATTGCTCCCACTTCTTCCTTTCAACCAGGAATTAACTGAGACTAAAGAGTAACTTATTAGGTTGCAGAGCTGATCAAAAGCAAAGAAGAATCAAACTTCAGGTTTCAACATGGGTATTGTGGTGCATACCTGTAATCCCAGCACATGTGGTTGAGGGCTGAAAGGTCAGGAGTTCAGGGACAACCTTGGCTTCACAGTGAGTCTGGGGTTGGCCTAAGCTACACGTCGTAACACACCATGTCAAAAATACATAAATAACCCGGGTCTTGGATTTCCAGATAAAATCCAGTATGCTCAAGAAAACACAGCACTGCTGTTAGCCAAATCCCCTGCCAGTACCAATTAGCCCAGTGGCTTTGAGCAGAGAGGGATGGAGTAAATGAAAGGATCTATCTATGGAGTGTGTCATTGTGCCAGATGCTGCACCCTCTGTTAAGACAGCTGGATGAAGAGATGAGTGTGAGGGTGCTTTTTGTAAATGTTGCTGCCACTTGAGGTATCGCCTCACTCCTAGGTTCCCCAAATGTTTCACAACTGTCTAATTGGCCACCTGTAACTATTGAACTTCACATTAATGGAGCCATATAAAATGAATGATTCAGTTCTTTGGAGGCAGTTGCTCCAAAGGACTTTCAAGGACACAATAGCTACCTGTGGTTACTGTATGAGAGTCCCAATCTATACCCTGGCCATCAGAGTAGAGCATGCAGTTGGCAGTGATTTGGGGGTCTTGGGGAACTGGAGGGGTCAGAGGAATCTGAATGAAGGTGAAGCTGCTTCTCTTTGGGCTACTCTCAACAAGCCCCTCTCTTCTTCTTCCCCTCAGAGATGTTCTGGGCCTTTTGATGTGGATTAGAAGTGGTAAACTCCTGGATAAGCAACGCTGAAACATCTCCCACTGCAACAGAGATCAAATATACCTGAGTGCTGCCTGCTGGCCAGACCTCTTGAGAACCTAGGCCCCATATTAAAGATGACCCACCTAGTGAATCCATTATTTCTCCAACCAGGACCCTGACATCAAGAGCGCTCAGCAAGAAATGGAGACTCAACAAACTGGGCATTGATGCAGCCCATGGTAATCATGAGGACTGAAGTGTACAGGGGAGATCCTGGACCTACTAAGTGGCCCCAACTGGATCTTCACCTTAGGCATTTTCAGGGTAGATGGTCTACCCAAGTCTTGGCTGGCTTTGGGTCCCAGCTCCAAGTTCATGACCTTTTCCTCAGCACACTAAGACCAATTGTGTTAAACTGGGGTCTACACTATCAGCAGGAAGAGTTCCCTCAGCCTGTGACTCTTCATCCAGAAGTGTGATGGAGATACTGGTGCCTGTGCCCTTCGTGTGTTGACCCACTGTAGCTGGGAGAAGAATCCTCCCTCTGACTTGGACTCCTATCTCTTCTGGGAGTAGCCAGAATGCTGTTTTCGTTACCAATCACAGTGGCTAAGAGAGAAGAAAGGAAAGGGAGGAGGAGGCTGTTAAAGAAAAAGCAAAAGGGAGGCAAGGGATTCAGACAGAGGGGGAAGAGATAAAAGAGCCAAGAAGTTCTGTGAATGATGAAAAGTTAGAGAAGAGAGGGAGGGGGAAACCTCAGCACAAAATGTCCCAAGTTGCAGTGGGTAACATGTCTGCACAGCTGGTTGCCGGCTCCCCTCCAAGCCCAGACTCCCGCCATCTGCTTGGCCAACTCTTCTTGGTGGCAGCTGGTCAATAGGATCCAGCAGAGACCAAGCAAGAAGCTCGGAAAGAGTGTTCTGGTGGGAGAGATGGGAGAGGAGGGCAGAACAAGTTTTCGTTCTTCTCGAAGCCCTTGAGTGCTCCTTGACATTCCTTCCTGCCAGAGGCAGAGGCAGAGGGTCTGAGAAGTAGTGTCCCTCATATTGGGGTTGGGGGATAAGCTCAAGGACAGGCTCTGCACATAGTCAGAGCTGTTTCCATCTTCTTCTAGAAAACCTGGTTTAGCATCTAGTAAGGAAAGAAAGGGATGTTGGTGGGAACAGAAGCAGATGCGTAATCTGGGGTCTATTTAAGATGAAAAGATGGGCCCTGAGTCCCACATACTAGAGCACTCACATGTCATCCTCTCATGCTGATGCCTTTATTTATGTGTTAGTGGCATTTATAAATGGCCATTTCAGCCTCCTCTGATAACAAGGTCTTTCCAAAGCCTCAGCAGACAACAGGTATGTCCAGAAATGATTACTGCTATCAACCTTTCCAGTTATGAGATTCAGAAGATGACCAGAGAAAGGCCACTTGGTTCAGCACTTTCAGGCCAGGAAATTACAAGTCTCAATTCTCAGCCTAGTAGCAGCTCTCCTTATCCATGTTCTCTCCTAAATGAGTACCACATAAAATCAACACAGAGTGCTGCCCTGCTCCATAGGAGAATCCAATAAGGTCTCAGGCTTCTCCCTTCTCTTCTTAGAGCCTGTGCCTTTCCTGCTAATTGGACAGCACCTTATCTCCTTAAATCACCCCAGACTACTAATTTAAACTGATTTTCATAGCCCTTTGGGATCTTTATATTCCAGGGCTATTTTGGGACCAAGGCTGCAAGGTAACGTTTTCATAATATTATGGGATTTACAGTCCTATGAATACACAGTTCTTGATGTCTACCAATGGTTTCCACTTACTCACCACCCCCTGGGAAAGGTGTGCTGATGAAAACCATAACGCAGGGCCATTCAAGCTTCCATGAAGTGGCTGAGGCCGTGGCCATGCTTAATGGGAAGCCACCATTTGCACTTTCCAAACAAATTCACAACTCAATTGTGCCGCCTGGATGGTTCCAAATTTCTCCTACTGAGCCTGATTTCCCTCCTACTTCTTTTTTCTTAATTATTAAAAGCACAGGCCATCTGCCATTCCAGGAGGAGGAGGAGATAGCCAGAGGGTCATAAACGGATCCTACATGATGCCAGGCCCACGATGTTTGTTTGCCCCTGCCAAGGCAGCCTCAACCATCCCATCTAGAAAGAAGATACCTGCTACTCTTCTCTGGGGGATTTCTGTCTCCTCACAGAAGAAAATCAGTTTAAAGGGATAAACCAAAGTGCACATGGCTAGGAGCAAGAGGTCAGAATGGATTAGGAGCAGAGAGGTCATCAAGAGAATCCCACAGAAATCACCCCACCCCCAACCGATACCCCTACTTTCTCCCTTGGAAAGTCTGGTTTTTGTATAGCTTCCAGTCCCTGCTGACTCTGAAAATTCAGAGATCAGATTTCCATATTAAAGACTTCCACACTTCCTGGCTCTTCAGCACATTCATTTGCCCGAAGATTATAACCCAAGGTTATAATCCCATAGTTTGCATGTAGCCAAATTTTACATTTTGCTTCATCCCCCATGAGTTCTAGAGCACCAATGGAAATAAAGAAGAGTCTCCTTGACTCAGAGATAGCTGATAGTAAGGCTAGCTTAACTTGGAAATCTCCAAACTTAACAAAGGAAACATTTGGTCCATTAAAAAGTAAGTCCATTTAAGAGTAGTAGACCCAGGGTTCTGAGCCTTCCCCCACTGACAATAGACTTACACTGTTAGAGAGTTAGAAACTAGACTTTCTGGCCAGCAAGTCCCAGAGTCCTTCCAATCCCAGTGTTGGGAACATAGATGTACATATACATTTATATGGGTTCAGAGGATCCAAATTCAGGTCTTCATGCACGTATGGTAAAGTTCTTACCATGCATGCATCTCCCCACATTCTTTACCTGGTTCTTACTACACACTTCAACTGGATTTAAACAGAATACTAGATTCCTATTTTACAGCATCATGAACCTAGGCAAGCTACTTAACGTCTTTAGTTTCTAAGCTAAACTTTAACTTCTTTGTGCCTCAGTTTTCTTCTTTATAAAATGGGTATAGTTATAATACTTTTATCACAGAATCACTACAATTGTCTAATGAGTTGGTACATACAAAGCCTTTGGAGAAAGAACCAGTATACATACAATGTTCTCATACTTGCAGCTAGCTTAAACAAGCTCCACTTCCAGGGATGGATTTCTTCTATCTCATACCTCAGTAGGATTCTCTTATTCTGCCTGTGTCTGGATGCCAGACACTCTTAAGAGTTTGGAATCCTGTCTCTAGAGGTGCAGATCAAGGAAAGAGTATTGGCATGGGAAGCAAAGTGGCCAGAGGCCCTGGCATGAGACAGCACAGTGGAGCCTGGTAGCCTTGAACTCTTCACAGAGAAGGAAAGGTCTCCAGATTCACAGCATAAAAGAGGCATCAACTAAAACTGTGCTTCAGTGGTATAATGGTTGCCTAACATGCATCAGGTCCTGAGTTCCACCCCCAGGATATCTTAATTAATTAATTAGCTAGCCAATTAATCAACCAATCAATTCAATTTAAAAGATTCTAGCAGATTTTGAGAAAGAAGCTATGGCTAGAAAGGATCTTATGGTCCACAATAGCTGATCACAGTTGAGGGGTATATCTAGCTCCAATCTGATTCCCACACCCTAGAATCTACACTGGCCTTAGAAACTTGGCTTGACCCAGGGAATGTGGCAAAAGTAAAAATCAAGGGACTTTGGAAGTCAAGTTTTCAAAAGTACTCTTTTCACATGGTAGCCCAAGGTGATGACAGAGTGCCATCCAAGACCTAATAGGGTCTTAGATCCAATAAGTAATGTTATTGTAAGAGAAAGAGGAGAGAGGTTTGACACAGAGAAGAGAAATAAAAGAGGAAACCTTTGTAACCTTATGTAACCGTGGAAAACAGAGATGGGATTGCTATCTGTCAGAGATTGCCATAGGTTGCCAGACACTCTGAGCACTTGGAAAAGGCAAGGGAGGAGTCTCCCCTTTTCTGCTTCCTTGACTTGCTCTCCTGTGGAGCCACAACAGTCTGGTCTTTCCCATCCCTGCTTTATCTATACCTCCCCATACATCCCTTGACTCTTGCCCCAGATGTTCTACTCTGTCCATCTATTTTGCATCTCATGCTCATGCATGGTCTCATGAAGGATGTGTTCTGTCCCCCCTTGCCCCCCATCTCTGTCGACCACCTGTTCCATCAGCACCAAATGTTATTTATTACCAATCTAACCAACTTCATTTAAGGGACAAACTCCAGCCCTCACCTTCTTCCTGCCTCTTCAATCTGAGGTGGAGACATCTGGAAACCAGTTTAATAAAGTGGCTGACAGGCAGCTAGTTCCTGGAGCTTCTCAGGCAGGCCCCAGGGAGCCATTCCACAGAGGAAGCAGGAAGAAATGGGGCTAATGGACTGCTGGTCTCAAGGAGAATCCATTTGGCTGCTCCAGGATGGACAAGGGCTGCCTCCCCTGCACAACTCACAGGAGGGAGCTGCACCTGCACAGAGGAAGGGAGAGTGCGTGGCTCCTCTACTCCCTTCCCGCTGAGCCCTCCACTCTTGCGATCTTGAGAGAAACACTAGAACTCTCTAAGTGTCTGCCACTCAAAGATGGATTGGACCACATGGATTCTCAGGCTGCTCTCTAATGTTCTAGGATCCTGGGATTGACCAAAGCCACCTGTCTGTCAGAGACAGACAAAACGAAAAGGTCAGCCAGCACCTGTCGAATCGCCCATTGACAGGTACCCTGAGTTTTGTGTATTATCTTGGGACATCAAGATAAATAAGGGAACTCACAGGTTAGAGGGAAAGCTGTAGCATGTGTACAAATTATTGCAACGTCTCTCACTGGAGTGCAGAGCTATACAGCTTTTTCCAATAAAAAGTCAGTGAGTTTGGAGCCCAGTGGGACCAACCAGCTTCCATCCAAAGAAAGGGAAGAAATAAGCAGGTCAGGTGCAATGGTGCCTCTAAGCTCTGGGTGGTAGTCTACCACTCTGACTTCTACAGGAGCTGAGGTGCAGTTTCCCAGCAAAGTAGAGTAGGGTCAAAGGAAGCTTTCCTGAGTGGCATCCTGAATGGGAAGAAGAGAGTGTGGATTGTGTGGGCTTGATGAAAAGTTAAAAACGGACAGGCAGACAGACAGACAGACAAACCAGGACTCCTTGTTCATATATTTCAAGACAGAAGATGAAATCAAACCCAGTACCCCTCCCAGCACTGCAGAAGTCCCATGAGTGAAGCAGCCTCACACTAGGACACCCCTTGGGTACTCCATGACATGAGTTCTTTGTCAGTACATTGCCTACATGGGCATCTGCCTATATAAGCAGTCACCAAGCTATGTGATTTATATCAGTACGCTTCATGCTATCTGCTGAAAAGACATTTTATCTCATGAGACAGTTCGCACATAAAGCATTAAAAGTAGGAAAAGAAGCCAAAGACCATTTCTAAACATAGCAAAGTTTGTCCACATCCCTCTTCCAACACCATAAACTTCCTTGGCTCCACCATTATCTTTTAGACACCTCTCAAAACAAGATGTGATTTAAAAAAAAACTCTTATTTTCCAGCCATACTGAGAAACTCACATTGCCATCTCTCTACCCTAATCACCATCCCCTCCCCAAACAAGAGTCGATTCAAGTGGTTGCTACTAGGGCTGGGGTTTCACTCTTTCCTAGTAAATGGGAAGCAGCCTCTATCTCCTGTCTCAAGCTAACTAGAGTAGCAAAAAGTTATGGGTCCTGCATCGAATTCTGTCCCCCCAAAATTCACAACTACTTGGAGTTAAAGATAACCATCTAAAGAGGAAAGATCTGGAATAAAGGTGGGGAATTTGAGTGCGATCTGACTACAGATAGCAAAGGGTCACCAGGTCATTAACAGCATCCACTCCCAGCTTGCTTGGGTGGAAAGCAGGTATTTTATTTCTTCCATGGAGTTGACTTTTCTGTGTGATTAACATTCCTGGTTTCTCTAATGTTAACCTGTGAACACAAGGAAACTCCTGCCCTCTACAACAGACAGGGCAGCACATCCACTTGGCTTCTAAGTTGGTGTTGGGGATTTTTAACTCCTAGTCCTCATACTTGCATAGGAAGGGCTTATCCACTGAACCATTCCCCCTGCCTCGAGGACAGTATTGTTCTGAGATGTCCATCAGGACTGAATCAGCCAACCCCTATAACAGTAGTGAATCTGTGTGGCACAGGCATGAAGCACAGTGCTCAACAGATCGAACCTAGTCTCTTTGCTAAAGGTTTAAAGTTTCAGAATGGCTTCATCACTGTGGCCATCTCTAACTCATCAACACCATGCCCTGTGATGTTTAAGGTCAGTCCTGGGACTGGGGTATTTAAAAATATGCTGGGACAATTTACCCAGGACCCTGCATTAAGGCCAGCCCTAGCTCTAGAGACAGAGTGAAAGATCACAGCACAGTTCAACAATGGGGATAACATTGGCAGGCCTGCATGGCTCTGGGGAAGACGGACGTGTGAGCTGCCAACCCTGTGTAGCAACATTAACTTAAAGAGATCTCTCCCACCCCCAGCATCCCCACAGCTGCAGCCACAGATGTTGCAAGCAAAAGTAGAAGTGAATTCTTTCTGACTTGAGGGATTTGCATATGGTTTGTATAAAGCTAGTTAGTTAATGGTTTTATTTTTTTTTTTAAAAAAAGACTTCCTTTTCTACTGCAGTAAATTTACTTTATAGGAAATTTTATGTTCCACCAACATCCACCTGCCAGCCCAATCCATCCAGCCACCTGTTTTGGTAGGTTTTTTTCTTTAAACAGTTTTATCATATTGTCCATTGTTGTCTTTAAGTCATGGGGGTTGAGTTAAATAATCACAGTCTAAGTCTTATGACCCACCTGCCAGCCCAAACTATGTATTAGTGATCCTTGGCAGAAAAAAAAAATCTAGTCAACCCCTAGAATCTAGTAAAAGCCAGCTCCACTTACCATAATCAGATGAGAAAAAAGGCATAATTAGTATCTGGAAAATAAAGCATTATTCAATTCTAACTGGGTTCTGTTACTTCCACTTGAAAGAATTGAGCTTTCCACTCGTGCATTCATTTTCTGCCAAGCGCTCGCTTAAGACTCCTGCAGCTCCTTGGATATGGAAGCAAAGAAGCAGAAGTTCCCCTGACTTCCTGTGAGGAAGGATGGGCAGGCAGACACGAGAAACTTAAGTATCCTTGGTTTCTATGCTTTGCTTTTCATAGACTTGAGAAAGAACACAGGGCACGTTGAAGTGACTGAGTACTGTGAAGATGGCACTTTTCATGAAGTCAATGATGATTGGTGTGGGCACAGAGTCCAGCACTCCTGGCAAGGAAACAGGAAGTATAAAGGCCTTGAGAGGAGATCAGCCTGATAGAATTTCTGTAGGCTGTTGGGTGCTTGTAGCAGGTCTTCTCTGAAATCTTCTCATCAGTCAGTACACTTGGCGACTTGGTTTGGCCAGAACTTGTTGTGGAAGACTGTGTATCTGCTTTATTGGCCTTTTTTTGGGTTGGAATGAAGCTTGACTGCCTCTGCCTTGGGGAGAACCATGAAGAAAAGTAGAGTGTCCCCTCTGAGCCTCTGGGCTCTCTGCAAGGTAAGTGGATAAGGTTCCACACTAATCAAGAAGCTACTAGAAGCGGGGCTGTGTGAGTGGGGGGTGGGGGTGGGAGTGGATATAATATGGTGGACTATGGCAAGTACTCTGCTACATTGGTAATGAGCCCTAAGGTAGTATTGCTGCACAGTAGCCTCTTCCTGGCTCAGACAAAAATCATCTAAACCTCTGCAGCCCAAGACACGCTGCCACTGGAGGAGAGCTGTCCTGAGAAGGATGTGACCTTGAAAAGGGTAGCTTTGTAGCTGCAGTTGATCCTGCATTGAATCCTGCCCCCCCCCCCAAATTAACAACTACTTGGAGCTGAAGCTAAAAGTTTAAAGAGGGAAAATCTGGAATAAATGTGGGGAATTTGGGTGAGATCTGGCTGTACAGATAGCAAAGGGTCACCAGGTCATCAACAGCATCCACTCCCAGCTTGCTGGGTGGAAAGCAGGTATTTTATTTCTTCCATGGAGTTGACTTTCCTGTGTGATTAACATTCCTGGTTTCTCCAATGTTAACCTGTGAGCACAAGGAAACTCCTGCCCTCTACAACAGACAGGGCTACAACAGACAGGGCAGCATATCTACCTGGCTTCTAAATTGGTGTTGGGGATTTTAACTCTTAGTCCCCATACTTGCATAGGAAGAATGGGAACCATCCTCCCAATCAACCACCAAAAACAGCATTCCCTGAATAGCACCATGACTCAGAATGCCCACAGGTGAGAAAGGCCTTCTTCAGGGTACTATCAGTCTGTTGTCCTGATTTCTGATCCATCAGTCCCTCCAATTCATTCTCAGAGAGTTTCAGCCAGCTTCTTAGAAGAGTTAGAAAGCAACTAGAGCATTAAAATCTAGCTCAGATGCAGTGGTCCCTAACTCAAAGCCTTTCCTTTCTAGACTTGAAGACAGGAAGCCATTAGGACTCAATAAATAAATGGGTTAGGAAATGCACTAACCACATGGAGACAAATTCAATGGCTCCCATCTGTCATTCCAGCACTTGGTAGGGCTGAGGCAAGAGGATTACTAAGACTTGGAAGCTAGCCTCAGTTACGTACTGAGTTCAAGGCCAGCCTGGCCTACAGAGTGAGACCAAGTCGAAGAAACAAATGCTGGGTTATAATACTTGCACAGCAATGAAAACTCTGGAGGCTCACAGTCATATCAACGTGAGTCCATCCTGAAGTCCTTCCAACCAACCATCAAAGACCACAGATTAATTGGCTGATGACCTCATGTAGTGAAGGAGAAGGGCCATGTTACTCACTGAAAACCAACGGCTCAGATCATCTTAAAAGAAACTGGAAATTCCCCCCAAAGCCCCTGGAACGTGGAAAGTCCAGATGGAAGCTCCCAGACTCTTCTCACATCAGCTGAGCAACTCTAGTAACCTCTGTTCAAAGAGAACAACCGGTTCATAGAGAACCTTCAGAGTTCTAACCTAACAAATGTGCTGTTATTAGCAGGGGATACCCCCAGACCATAGTCTCTGATCTTCCGTGATCATGCAGAGCCTCATGAAGAATACACAGACGAAGACCACAGAGCCAGCTCCTGAGTGGCAGGAAAAGAAGTGCACACCTAGCACCTCACTCAAGTCCTTGTCTTCGTTCCCAACATTATCACACGCTTCAGGTGGCCAGTCATTCTAACTGCATGATGCTTTTGATGCTCAGTGCTTACTGCTGGACCTAGGCTCCCCTCAGTTAGGTTAATCAAAGTGGGAAGAACCACCCTAATTTTGGGTGGGTGTCATTATTCCATGGGTTGAACTACATAGGAAAACAAAGTAATCTGTACGCCAGCATTCATCTGCATCTGCTTCCTTGGTGTAGATGCAATGTGGCCAGTTGCCTTCAGATCATGGTGCCAACCACACTTCCTTTCCTATAATGGACTGTTCCTCATGGACCAAAATAAACCTTTTCTTTAAGTTGATTTTGTGTGGTATCTTGTTTCACCATCTGGAGAACCCACTAATATATGGACTCTGTGATTGTGCTATGGCTTCAAGAAAAGAAAGGGACAGCCTAAAGAAGGTGGATGTAGACAGGGAAGGTCACTGAGACTTCTCAACTGACCTAAAGAAAGAAACTATTCAGGACTCATTGCATTTGGTTCCCAGAAGAGGACTCAAAAGCCATGCTGGGGGGTGATGCGATGGGACACATCTCCTGTTCCCTACATTGCCTGTGGTAGTCTGCATAGGAATGGCTCCCATAAACTCTTATAACTTGGATGCTTGGTCATTAGTGAGTAGCACTACTTGACATGGATTAGGAGGTGTGGCCTTGTAGGAGAAAGTCTGTCACTAGAGATGAGCTTTGGAATTTCAAATACTCAAACTATGGTGGCTTGTTTTCTGCTGCCTGAGTATCCAGATGTAGAACTCTCAGCTTCTTCTCCAAGACCATTTTTTTGCCTATGTGCTGCCATGCTGATTAGAGACTGAACCTCTTAAACTATAAGCCAACCTCAATTAAATGCTTTCCTTTAGAAGAATTTCCATGGGCATGGTGTCTCCTCACAGCAATAGAACACTGACTAAGACAGCCCCACCTGCATTAACAAGTATTGTTTCATCCCACAGAGTCCAATCTGAGGTCCCAATTGCTAATAAACTCTCCACCATCATCCTCAGTCCCAAAAGACAGAATGAATTTGGAGACATAAAAAGGGGAGTAAAATGCTCTTGGTAGGATTTAGCAAGAGGAAGTCATACACTCTAGGAAGAGAGTTAGGCTTCCCTCTCTGCATCCAAATCTCATGAATATGCTTCATTCCTAGAGTCATAAGACCTGCAGGGCCTCTGGGGAGTCCTGATAATCACCACTTTATCCACTTCTTTGATCATTTCATCACAGGCAGAGCGTATGAACTCTTGACCACCACAGGATGGGGAGCCTCTTGAAATTGGTTTTCTTTCTGTAAAATGAACTGCATAATTCCTCTTGCATATGAAGACTGAACGTTTGCAGTACGCTCCCACAAAGGGAGGAGATGGCCAATATCAGAGGCAATGTGTGTGGGGCCAAAGAACAGAAAATGGTAGGATGAGGTGAGGGGGAGGCAAGAAGTCTCCCAAAAGGAGACACTATGCTTGTGACACAGCAAAAAGAAGGAAAACTGCAGAAGTCGTGAGATAACCTGTGAAGACACACGGTAGCCACCCACAGAGGATCAAGGGCAAAGCTGTGGGAGCTGAAGAGGACGGAGCAAGAAGACTAGCACGAGGGGAACACCGATAAGAGAGGGGAGGGGGGAGGGGGATGTTTGCCCGGAAACCGGGAAAGGGAATAACACTCGAAATGTATATAAGAAATACTCAAGTTAATAAAAAAAGAAGAAGAAGAAGACTAGCACGAACATAGGGCTGACGGAGGAGAGGAGTCCAGAGAGTTAAAAAAATCCCTATGCTGGGGTTAGCTGGGGGCTATAGGGCTTGGGACTGACATTTGTGAGCACTCCATGAAGTGCCATTCCTTCAAGAACCTGGAAGGAGGAGACTGCTCTGAGACGGGAATGAAGAAGTCCCAGTTCCTGAAGGGAATATCTGGCAGTCTCCATCTGTTTCCAGTGAAGCACATCAGGAAAGACTTCAAGATGGGCTGTGAGCCCAAAGATCCAACAGGAATTAATGATTGTGTGAATCCTTTGGACAGGATATTGAGGGATATGAGCAAGACATGATTCTCTTCTTCCTCTCATCTTATATATCTCCTCCCCTCTTCTACTTGTACTCTGGCTGCTCTCCTCATGCTGTCATCTGATGACAGTTCTCCTTACCTCTACCCCCTTACCACAACCACTCGACTACCGGCTCACTAAAAGTTAAGGTGCTTGGAAAGGCTATTACTCTCCACAAGGCCAAGGAGCATGCTATAGTACTAAGTAATAAAAAGTGGCCAAATGGCCAAGGGGCATGCTATAGTATTAAGGAATAAAAAGTGGCCAATGTGCAGAGAATAAGAGATTTCAGAATTCAGACTCTGAGAGAGTCCCTCCTCCCAAAGCTCAGGGATCACCGCAGAAGACAATATAGAAAGACTGTAAGGGCCCGAAGTGATAGATGAATACAAGGAAATAAGACACATCAAGGCACACATTGATTGCAGTAGCATGTATGAGGCCTATACAATCTCAAGACAGACTAAATCCTAGCTTGGAGAGGGGAAGTAGGCATGAAGTTCCAACCCTAGCTGAACAGTTGTGGATAGCTGCTAGGAAAGGAGCGCTTGGTTTTCTTCAAGAATGTAACCCCTTATAAGCAGACCATCCTGCAGTGGAAGGCCACCCATCTAACATATAGGTAATACAAATTGGTCTTGATTGGTGAAGGGGAAAAGGAGAAGGACAAAGTTGGGTGGATAGGGAAGAGGGTGAGTCTGGGAGGAGTTGGTGGAAGGGTGAATATGATTAAAATACAACGTGCAAAATTTGCAAAGAGCTAATAGCAACAAAAAGAGATGTGGGTCAGTGTGAAGGCTCTATGCAAGCAGTACTTAAATACTGCATGGTAGAGAAATGCTACATGACAGGGACAAGAAGGAGCCAAGGCCATCAGAGTTGGACAGGCTTCTCTTAAAAGATGCAGGCAGGGTGAGCCCAAATTTATAGCTCCAGTTCTCCACAAATAGATGCATTTCTGGCCTCTTATTTCGTTTGATACCTTCCTTCCTGTTATGTGAAGACGTGAGCCAGACATCAGTGGATAGTGAGAATCCTAGGACATAGGTAACTTGGTGACTGTGCCCTGCCTACATGTATTCAACCCTCATCACAGGCACCAGCACACCATCAGCTTCCTCCCAGAGACCTCTCTTCCCTAGGTTTTCTCTCTGATCCTAGGAATGTGATTCAACCCACATGGAACAGGTTGTAGTTACCTGAGAGCCTAGGTGCTAGGAGCACCCCAGGATTGGGGGACAGTAATATCTGTTCCCTCAGAGGATCTCTCAGTGGATCTCCATCACCTCTGAGCCCAGGGGACCATGAAAGAAGCTTGTTCATTAACACTACCACTCCCCATCTCCCACCCTCGCTTTCACCCCCACATCATTCCACCCCAAAGCTGGAGGTCACTATACCAGGTGGAAAGCAGATTAGCGGGAACCCAGGCCCCTAACCTGTTTCACAGTGGGCCAGAGATCAATGGCCACTGGAAGCAACATCATAGAAGAAAATTCAAATGCAGTGTATAGTTTGCCTTTTGACATACTGTACATGGTTCCCAGCTCAAGTCTGACATTCAAGAGAAAAAGGAAGCAAACAGGAGGCACCCCTCCTCACAGTGCTTCATGGTTCCTGGAGTGTTTCATGATAAACTGTTTGAAACTAGGGTTGCCTGTTTTTATTACTGTGATAATATTTTTTTAAAAAAAAAATGGATAATTCACTGACAAGATGGCTCAGCTGGTAAAGACCTGATGACCTGAGTTTAATCTCCAGGACCCACTTGATGGAAGGAGAGAACTGCCTCTCACTAATTGTCTTGTGACAACCACTTGGAAAATGAGCTTTCTCTCTACTGCCCTCAACACATAAATAAATAAATGTAAACTTTAAAAAAAAAAAACAAAAGCAGTGGGAACTGTGGCAGGGGCTGAAGGGCTTTATCTAAGTCAAGGTTTTAGAAGCTGGAAGTTTAAAGTTATCAGAAGGCTTGGTTTTCTGTTCAAAGGTGCCTCATTTAGGAGAATTCAGAGTTGTCTCCTCAGACCCTAGTAATGACTTCGTAGGAATCTCCAGAAGATCATGGCAGTCTAGGAAACATGCAACCATGTACACAAATCAAGAGATTCACAGGTTGCCTGGAAGAGAGAAAGCATTGCTGACTGCTTTCCATGGAGCTGCAAAAGCTAAAGTCAACTGGCCTCTACAAACACGTGACTTCTCCAGCCAGCACATGGTCCGTCGTCTCTGAGTGCTTGGCTTGCCTCTTCCCAGCCTTCCTTCCTTTTCTCATTCATCTTTCTCAGTAGGTGACCTTTCTGCTCTAGGCCCACCCCAGCCACTTGGCCACTAAACCACAGGAGATGAGGACGACTTCCAGGAGAAAACAGAACAAGCTGGGTGGCCAGAGGGTGAGCAGTCCTACCAGTAAGCCACAGAGGGGAGATGAGTTTCTGACACCCAGGCCCAGAGCCCAAGGGGAATGGGGTGACTCTGCTTGTTTCAGAAACTCCTGTGTTCTCAGGGAAATTTTATCCATATGTTTCTGATTCATTAACACTTAACTCATCAAAATGCTATTTGGTAAGAGCCACTGGAAGCCGAAGATGCCTTGTAACCGCCTGTTTAATGAGCCCAAAGAGCTTTTACGTTTATTTCTTGAGAAAGGGGCAGGATTTATTTTTCTCCCCTCACCAAAGCCAGCAGTCATATCCTGTATAGTGACTCAGGCCATGAAACAAATCTTTGGAAAAGACCATGAGACAGGAAAGATGAAAGTCTGGGTCCTGGGCTTTAGTCTCTCTGGTCTTGGCCAATGAAACCTTCTCCAGTTTGCTGTGTTCTTGGAGCTTATTCATCCATAGTGCCTCTCCTCAGGTGGCACAGAACCTGATTCAAAGTCCCTACATCTCATCTCTAACTTTGTTCTTCCCTTCTCGCTCACTGTAGCTCATAGCTCACCTGGTGGCTGCAATAAGTAGACTTCGGTTTCCTCTCCTTTTCTCTCCCTGCCCCTCTCCTCACTCTTTCTCTCTTTCCCTCTCCCTCTCCTCCCCCTCTCTCTAGCTCTCTGTGTGTCTCTCTGTGTGTCTCTCTCAGAGACAGACAGACAGAGACAGAGACAGAGAAACAGAGACAGAGACAGAGTGGGAGTGAAAGATAGGGGTGTGACCAAGAAAAAAAGACAAATGAGCAGCTTTGGGTGTCGGTGCTAGCTTTCCACCTTGTTTGAAACTGTCTTGGTCACCACACTGTATGCCACTCTACCTGACCCGTGATCTTGGATTGCAGACATGCACTGCCATATCAGATTTTATGTAGGCCTTGGAGATCTGAACTCTGGTCCTCACACCAATGAAGCAGGTGCTTTCCCCACTAAGCAATCCCCGCCCAGCCCTGAATTCCTTTCTTAATGAAACTTTTCCAGATGAAGAGAATCATGGAACGGAAAGTGTAATTAATGCTTGCGTTTTCCTCTGCAATATGAGTTGGCTCACATAGAAAAGAGGAAAAATAGGGGAATATTGGAGGAAAAGAGAAATGGTCAGAAGTGGCCATCAGGGGAGAAAGTACCCTACTTTATTAACTGGGGATCCTGCAGGACCTTCTTGCAATTCCTAAATGAAAGAGTCACCTTCTTGGTGCATCTCTAGCCTGCCAAATCCCTAATTAGCTGCCCTTCCCAGATGCAGAAGAATGGCCGAGATGACCTTCAGAAAACCCTCATTCACCCCAGGGCTTTTATGATGCTCCTGTTAGCCCAGCTTAGCTCAGCAAAGTCCACTAAGAACAGAGGGCCATTATGGTATTCTTCTCTTAAGACCACAGCCACCCAGGGATGAAAAGGTCAGATGCCTTGAGTGCCCTCTGGGGCAGTGCACAGATGCTGGTGCTGTGTCACTCAGGGTGAAGACAAAGCCAAAAGAGTAACCATGGACTCTCCCAGCTGGTGAACCGAGCCCCTGCCCCCCAACCCCGCAGTTCTTGCTTATTCAGCCAAGCAAGAGACAGGGCTGCTTTGATTGTTCTGGTTCCTGGGCAAGAAGGGAAGGCACCAAATATGAATGTGGCGGTATGGATGCTGAGTTGACTTCTGAGAGTAGGGGAAAGAGCTATGTCGAGGGGGATATTGGAGTCCATAGACTCCCCAGATATAGAGAGTGGAAATAGTTTTTAGCAAGTATCTAAGTTTGGCTGTCACCATGCAGAGATGGGAATCTAGTCTTGCAGAATCTTCTCTCCCATATCAAAGTTCCAGTTAGTAGCTAAAACAAGCCCTGTGTTCATTGGCATGTCTATTAAATGTCTGAGTAAGGAGGAGAAAGCTGAGGCAGGAGACTTAGTACCTTCCGCTTAGTACTTAGTACTTAAGCTTGAGGTGATGTCAAGTTGCTTCTGCTTTATTCTATTCTGTGGGAGCAAGTTGGGGAGTTCAGCCCATGCTCAATGTGAGGGAGTCATAAAAATGATGTGGCTATCAGGCTAGGTGCTACTGAGTGGCCATTTTGAGGCTATCTTCCACATTTTCCTGACAGGCTAGGGAGGTCAGGCAGTCAGCAAAGTAGTTGCCTTGCAAACATGAAGACCCGGGTTCAATTGCCAGAGGCCATACAAGAGTAAAAAGCTGAGTGGAATGGCTCATGCTTCTAGTTCCATCGCCAGGAAGGCAGAGACAGACAGATGCCTGGAGGCTTGCTGGGAAAAAAATGGCACCCAAGGACATCCAAAGCTCTCCCCTATCTGTCCTTCACAAGCCCTCACATTTGTGCCCTCATATACACAGGCAGATGCACACACAAGCATACATTGTAGTTAACCAGTTCTGGTCAGTAAGCGTGGGAGCAAATCCTGTCATGTCTCTGGGATCTTCATTCTCCCTATTGATGACATCAAATGATTTCTCAGTTCCAGAGCCCTATGGAAAACCACTGGAAGGAAAATGACAAATTTAAGTGTTTAGTCTTTGGAGAGTCAAACACCCTTCTCATCCTCTATTTAGAAAGCTTTCCCAGAAAGTTTGTACCCAGAAAGCTGCTGCTTGGATAGTGTTCCTTGGGACGACTCTGCTCCTAAGCATGTCCCTCTGTCCTTTACCCTCTGCTTCCTGGAGTTTAACCTTCCTTCTGCCTCCCTGTTCCTTGTCCCTTTTTATCTGTGCTTGGCCTCTCTGGCACCTGATAGCAGCTCTTTTCAGGCCTATCTCTCTAATAACTATTATGCAATTTGAACAAGGAGTCCTCCTCCCTAGGTACCTGAGTGACAGATAATTTCCCATTACCCAGCCAGATCATTGGTGCTGAATATAGACATGGAGAGGTAATGTCTGGCTGCCCCATTCCTACACTAATCCTTCTCTTATTATCTTATCCAATGCCCTTTTTGACTAGGACCATCAATTCAGAAAGATGCTAAGGAATAGGGAAATGATGTAGACATAAAAGGGAGGAGAAGAGAAGGACAAGAAGAGGAGGAGGGGATACAACTATTATCTAGAATAGAACTTGACACTGTTTTGCCTGACATGTGACTCCATGTCTTCTCCCTGCAGGCCTTCATTAATGTCCCCATCCTTATGGTCTAGAAGAGGAGACTCGAGTTCAGTGTCCAGTTAGTATACACAAATTAAGATTGAACTCACATCTGTCTTCTATTAATCTGAGAACCACTCTTAAGCCTTGCCTTACAGTTTTGAGTAAAACTTATCTGTGAAAATAAAAGAAAATACTGTCAGAATTCTAGGAGGGTTGAATCAACACTGACCACCCAGGATGACTTACTTTACCCCAACCTGGAGACAGTTATCTTCTTGGTGCCCTCTGTGGAATAAAGTCTCTCTTTAGTCCTTCATTATGACTGAATATCATCAGGGTGTTGTCAGAAGAAAGAACTAGAAACTTAGAACTTTATTCAGAAAGCTGATCAATCCTAATCCTAGTGTTCCTTCCCTATGACCAATGTCCTGCCGAACAATGCAAACAGATGATGTGGTGGTATATCTTATAGATGAGAGAGGAAACGCCTCACTTCACCTTCCCACTCTCCCTGACCTCTCTGTGGCAGCCCCCTGGGTCTGCAAGAAGGTACTTTGACTCATGATGACTTCTAGACCATTCACAGTATAGCTAAGGGGCCCATCTATGAGCTAATAGCCCCCACCAAGGCTTGAGGCTGAGACATCAAACTTCTCTTTAGAAGGGACTCTCCCAGCTTCTATCAGAAGAGTCACTGCTGACCACTGATGAGATCCGCAGCCCCAAAGTGACTGAAAACTTCTTTGTCTTCCTGGCATACTGACATGATACCAAAGCCCTTTCTTCCCAAGGGCACAGAATGAGTGCTCCATCTATTAAACTCTATAGCATGCCAAAGGACTCTAGGTAACCCCAAAGTGGTTTATGATTACAAGGCCCCACCATTATGTCATGATACCCTGATTATACTAATAAATATCTCATGTAATTTTTGTAATCCATGTAATAACCCTATGTGGGAGATCTTGAGACTTACATAAGGTCACACAACACGAGGAACTGAGCTGGAACTGGTACTAAGGCAGTCCGTCTTTCTGATCTGCTCCTCACTGAAGTCTCATGATATTCCACAGCTCTCAAAAAATTTATCTAGGAATGTGTTCTTCCTAGACAAACTGTGGTTTACATGTGAGACATTTTTAAAAGCAAGCTCTCTCTAAGATGACTATGTTCTCCCAAAATCAGGCATCCCATCTGTCTGACAATCCTAAGGAGACCCCTTTACTATCGCTCCATCTGAGATAGAACCATTCAAGATCATGGGCTTTGTACTGAAAGTCAACCGTCTTCCACCGAAGTCCCCACTACCTTTGTGGACCTCCAGATTTTACTTACTAGGTAGGGTATCAAAAAGCACAAACAGTAGAGTCCTCTATCACCAGACATTAGATTCTAGTCCTGTTGTGTCCTTGAGCAGTCATTAAACCCATTTCTGAGATCACAGTGTGGCAGCCAGCGGAAACAGCAGAAGAAGGTGTCTGCAGCATTGACTAAGTCACTACCTCCCTAGTGGAACATCTGGCCTGCCCAACCACTAAAATACAGTCCAGATGTGGCCCTAATCACATCACCACAGAAGCTAATGAAGAAGAGGCAACCAGGGCACAGAACAGGCTACCTACTGAAATTAATTTGTGAAAGCAGATGTTCAAGGCATTCTGAGTCCTCAGGAATAGCCCTGCTTTATGGATGAAGAAAATGAATTCCATATATTTACTTGTGTAGTCCGTTATTAGACCACAGGCAGTCTTGGATGACTTACTTCATGCACCTGTCCACAAGTCTTCCCAACACCTACTTTCAAGGACTCATGAGAACCTTCTGGGAAATTATGAGCTGGTTGTCCCAGTGACAACTTGGCCAAATAGGAACATTTAAGAATCAACAAGAGGCCTTTGAAAGAGCGAAGATGTAGCCCAGTTGTTGCAATACCCTGGATTAGAGCCCACCAGCACTCCTCCCTCAAGAAGAAAGCTGAGAAATTCTGGGTAACAAGACCAAGTGGTTTATGTCTGCACTGATGCACTTGTGAAATGGCTGGAGATTGGGGCGGGGCAGAAGGGGAGAAATAGAGAAATGGAAATTCATGGTCTCTCTTTTCATCACTGAGTAATTAAACCCAAGTTGGGCAAATGTCAGGCCACTTGCCACGTCTGCAGCTTATGGTCACCTTTATCATGAATCACCTCAGTTCTTTTTTTGGTGGAGAAGAGAATACCATGTGATGAACTTAGAGGCCGAAAGCCTGGGCTGGCTCATTCATCCAGTTAGAAGAATCCTCTAGACTTCTGCACACTGTGACCACTGCAGTACATTTACACATATGTAGTACATATAAACAGATAAACACACACACACACACACACACACACAATTCAGTTAGTCCCTCTCCCACTACCAAGTAGGCGTGTATACCTTTCAAAGGCCACTGCCTAACCTAAGCTTTATTTTCCCCTTCAGAAAATGAAGGCGCAATGGCCACCACCACTTGGGCCCCTCCCTTCAAGCTGTAACGTCTGGGAATCTGTGGGACCACTGGCTGAGAGAGAGAGCCCCAACACAGCACCTTCCCACTGTGCCAACCCATTGCACTAACCAGACGAACACATGGCTTTGCCCCTCCCAGGCCCAAGCCCTTCCCTTCCCCAGCCTGTCCAGCTCCACCTCACCACATGTGATGGTTGATTTAATTTGGTATATGAGAACATACTGAAAAACCAGAGAAGGGATCAGCAAACACACACACACACACACACACACACACACACACACACACACGAAAGAGAGATAGAGACAGAGAGAGATGGAGATAGAGACACAAAGACAGAGACACAGAGACCTAAACACCAGAGCAGACATTAAAAGCCACGACATTCAAACAAGTGCAAAGAACATGGCAAAAATCCCTTGTCAGAGCACCCAGATCATGCCTAAACCAAGCCAAAATGTAATTTCTACATGGTGATTCCTGGCACAGTGTGTAGGACACAATTTGGAGGTCCTCAGCACGGGCCAGCCTAGCCTGATTCACCTCTTACTTTCTTAGGGACAAGTGCCACTCCTGCCAGGCAACCTCTGATAAGAAGGGAGAATGTTAGCACTCTAGGGCTGCACCATGCCCTCACTCCAGGGACCCTCTTTAACCTGCACTGTGCCACTGTCTCCCTGGGAGCCAGCAGATGGTAAAACAGAAGGGAGATGGCTGATAGAGTCCGCTGGCTTCCCGCAGAGAACCTCAGGCTAATAGAAGTTGTCATGTGTCAGCTTAGGGCACGGGCAGAGCTGCCTAGGCAGCAGCTGCTCCAGAGGCCCACAGCCAACAGGCTGCTGATGTGAATGAAGAAGGCCAGTCCTAAGGCTAGACAGAGGAAGAATCCCAGGACCTGAGGCAGCAGGTAAGATAAAACCTAAACACAAATTGGCCTCTTTCAGTCCTAGAATCAAGTTGCTCTTACCTTCAAAAAAAAATCTAGATCTTAGAATTGTGGATTTGTAGAGACCAGAATGCCTAATTCTCATTCTTCCTGAGGGTGATGTGACACTCAGAGATGCTCCAAGGACCCTTTCCATACAGGTGAGCTGGCAGAGCACAGATTGCTCTATATGAACTTCTCTTCACCAACAAGGCATTTGAACCCCTTAAAGTCAACCATAGGTTCATTCACTTACCTTTAACTCACACCATTACAATTTTTTGTTTCAAATCTTTAAATAAAGTGCTATAATTTCACAAGTAGCAGAATTGTGTAACGTGATACCATTCCAACAGATTCAACTTCAAATAATTAAAGTCTAGAAGTCTTCAAGATTTTATTTTGTTCTGTTTTTTGACATGTAGTGACATGTATCCTTGATAGCGCCTGGGTGTCCTTGAACTTCTGATGTCTAAGAGCCACCAGGCTTGGCTTTATGTGGTGCTGTGGATCAGGCTTCTGCATTGTAAGCAAAATCAATCTACCCACTGAACTACACTGCCAACTCCAAGAGATTTGTAAAGAGTAAGGAAATGCTAACATATTAAATGTTGGATTGCCTTTGTACCCAGCCAAGACACACTCTCCTGACACAACAGCTCACTTCAGTACATACACTTGGATCTTTCTACTATCTCTACCTTTGTTATTCCTGAGTTGAACTCCACTGTTCACAAACCATAAGTTCCTCGGTTAAGCTAAACAAAGAAACAAAACAAAGCTAAAAGAGGCAATACTCTTAGAGGAAAATTGAGACTTTTACAGTGATGTCATAGAAGAGAGAGGAAGAGGATAGAGCCAGTCTTCCCCCACAGCCCCAGCCTTCCAATAAGGAGCACTAAGGAGAAAGGAGCCATTGGATATAGAGGTGGAAGATAAGACTTCATCAAAGCCGCCACAGTGCTTCCAAGCCAGTACAGTGAGAGTTAACTGAGGCATCTAAACGTCTGACCTCCAGAGCCTGCACTAGCTTTCCAGTTATAAAATCACTCTGGCCATTTGTGTGGAGAGCAGATGTATGGGACTCACCCATAGCATGCTTATTACAGATCACAAGAGAACGATTGTCAAGGCCATCACCACAACAGTGGGCAAGAGAACTCTTCAAAAGTTCCAGCAAACATGAAAGTAATGGGACCCAAACAGGTAATCCTAAGGATACTGAATTTTATTTTAGTAAATATATTACTCATTATCTAGCCATTGGCATTTTCTGGATGCTCTCATACCCCTCTCATTGTTTTCAATTCAAAAATCTTAATTTCGTTGATAATAAATTATTGAGTTCTCTTACTCTGTGTATTTGTTTCTTTGTTTAGAAGGCATTAAGTCTTTATCCTAAGGAAAACACACACACTCGCATACTCCACACACACACTCAACACTCAAACACACGCATACATACACACACTTATATACTCACATGCTCAAATTCACACACACTCACACATTCACACGCGCACACACATACACATTCACACATATACCTACACACACCCATGCCCACACTCACACACTCACCACACACATTCACACACACACATACACACACATACACACACATACACACACATAAATACACTCACCACACTCAAATTCATACACACTCTCTCACCCACACACTCACACACATACCTACACACACACACACACACACACACACACACACACACACACACCTCAGAAAGCCAAGGTATATGACAGTTCAATAGCAAGGCTGGGTGATTAAGGGACTGGAAAGCTTTGTGCAGATGGCTCACATGTGACCTTAATCCAAACTAAGACATGGCCTGGGCAACGTGGCTGATTTTATGAGCTGGTAATAGTTTTAACTAACTCTCCAGCTTGACAGACGTAGGAGTTAAGCTCCTCAGAGACATAGAACCAAGTGAGCTGGTTAGCCCAGGGAAGAAAAGAATCAGAAAGCCAGAAACCATGATACAGAGAAAGAAAGCAGACTGGTGATGTGGGCCTTAAATTAACTCTCGTTTATGCCTCTCCATGGCTTTGTAACATTGGAGAAGCTGTACTCTGAGCTTCCATTTCTCTGCTCATGAAGCTGAGGAAACAGGGCCCAGCAGGTGGTGAGGAGCAAACTGGAGGCTATTCATGGGAGACAATTCGTGTGTTATAAATTGCTTTGCAGTTATTATTCCAATACCTAAGGTTCTAAATCTGCATTGGTTGTGAATTTGCATAGAAGGTGAGCATGAACTTAGGAGCCTCGCCTGTAAGCAGAAGAAATTCACATTGGCCACTTCAAAACCCATCTTTTAACGGACCTTCTGAAAACAAGCTGGAATGTAAGCCCTCAGCAGCACTTTCTCTGTGTGACTGTCCCTCTTCATGGGATTGAGGAACATGTGTCCTCTCTGTGGAAGCTCAAGACACCTTCAGATGTCATCATTTCCGTCACTGTATCACCAGAAGGTTAACAGCTCTGAGCCCATGAGAGCTTCTGGTATTGGACATGTGCACACCTCTCCAGGTCTCACACAACCCCCTTGCCACTCGAGCAAGGCAAGAATAGTTCTTTTCTGTTCTATTTATGAGAAAACTGAAATCTAGTGACCCTAAATAATTAATCAGAAGTGGGGCAACTATTAGCAGAGGTAGGAAATAAGCCCACATACATCTAGCTACAAAGTTAGTTTTCCATTATGCCAAAATATCTTTGTTGATTTTTCCCATCACTAGATGTCCAATTGCAGACAAGAACTAGGCTAAATTTTAAATAATACATATTTGTATTTCACAGATTAGCTGAGGCCTCTGTTCAGGGTCTCAGGAGCTACAAGTAAGGTATTTGCTTTTGTGTGGTATCAGAAAGCCAGGAGACAGTAAACCCTTTCTGGGTCTTCTAAGAGGCTCTTGATCCTTCAGAGCTGGATATTTTCTCTGGAAGCATGACATATGACATCTTTTATATGACTGGGATTTTGTGTAGGTCAATTGTCCTCAAAATCAACTGATTCAGATTGCAATGTATCTGCCATACTCTATTTCCTAGAAGCAATTCTGGGTCCAATGCACACTCAACAACGGGGGAGTATCCCACAGGCCATAAACACTAGGCCAGGATCATGAAACAGCCTTACAGCTCTGCCTACATGCTGCTTCACTAAGTTGTAGCTTCAGGCTAGAAGCAGGAATGGTGGGTCTGGCCTGCCCAGTCAGTTTCCTATGTTGTTGTAGGTAGCTACTGCATTCTAGTCTACGGTGTGAAGAAGAAGTTTTCAACTCTGGACAGGCATTATAATTCTTGAGAAGATTATACAACATAAAAATGCTTTCCCCCAAGATCCTGGTTTAATTAATATGGGGTGGGACCTGGGAGAGTGTGTGTGTGTTGATCCTGTCTTTGTCTTTGCTTTTGACTCCTGAGTCCCTAGTCTGGTCAACAACAGCTGGCCTAAACCAATGATCTGTAAGATGTGTGCTTGCCCCAGGGACTTGTGAAAGACCATGGTATGACAAAAAGAAAACCTTCAAACTTTTAGAAAAAGAGAGGAGACCGTATAGGTTTCTGGTTTGCAGTCGGGCGTATAAAATAAACATTTCCATCCTCACAAAAAGAAAAGAACAAACTAAACATCAACACCTACCACCACACAGCACATGGAGGGAGGAGAAAGACAAACAGAGACCCTTGGACCGCCATGCCACCCACAGACCTTCCCTCAGGCCATAGACACCCACTTGCTGCCGTGTTATGCAGCACAGATGGAGGATGTCACCCATGGAGGGACCCACCAGCTACATGGCCAGCCTGCAACAGGAGCCACCACAATGCGCTAGTATGTGGGGTCAGATGGGAGGGAAGTAGAGTAGCTTGTGCATCATGGAGAGAGATGGAGCTGGAGGAGTAGCCTATTGTGAGGGTCTAGCGTACCACATGGGGCCATGATGGCCCAGACATGGCCCATCAGCAGCAGGTTTGTCTGGGTCTGTGGCTACACAGCAGCAGGGGTCGATGACTGTGGCTCATATTACCACTAGAGGACATGGGGGGACGTCCCTTGTGGGGCAGCTGCCAGAACCACTTGGATATCCAGAGGCTATACAGATCTGGCCCCACCTCTCCCTAGCTGGGGAGGTGTCCCCATCTCTTACCTCTCACATGGGTCCTGCACCTCACCGAAGAGGCACAGTGGAACTGATGGTGGAGATGGGTGTGAGCTGGCCCTGAGGGAATGAGTATGAGAGAATTAATTGACTGCCTCCTGGCATTGGGTGATCTAGCAGGAACAATGCTGGAGAGCTCACTATGGTAGCACAGATAGGGAAGAGCCAGCATGCTGGTGAGCTTGGCTGCCACCTAGGCCCAGATCCAGGGCTCTGACTTGGCACACCCCAAAATCGATATCTTCTGTGAATGGTTGGGACATGTGAAGGGGCCAGTCCTATTGATCCAAAGCTGCAGGATCTCCATGACACTGGGCAGCAATGGGATGACCAGGAGTCCTGGTGAGGATTTAATATTGATGGTCACAGAAGCCAGAGATCTTGAACCAGACCAATGACTCATTGCAATGAACAGCTGCAAGTGAAGGTGTGTGGACAGAGAGACATACTGTGGGACACACAGTGACATATTCTAGCCTCCACAACGAGATGATCTCTATATTTTGTGTGGTGTTTGTGTGTGTGTGTGTGTGTGTGTGTGTGGTGTGTGTGTGTGTGTGGTGTGTGTGTATGTGTGTGTGGGTGTGTGTGTGGTGTGTGTGTGTGTATGTGTGTGTGGGTGTGTGTGTGGTGTGTATGTGTGTGGTGGGGGTGTGTGTGTGTGGTGGGGGTGTGTGTGGTGTGTGTGTGTGTGGTGTGTGTGTGGTGTGTATGTGTGTGGTGTGTGTGTGTGTGTGGTGTGTGTGTGTATGGTGTGTGTGTGTGTGGTGTGTGTGTGTGGTGTGTGTGTGTGTGGTGTGTGTGTGGTGTGTATGTGTGTGGTGTGTGTGTGTGTGTGGTGTGTGTGTGTGGTGTGTGTGTGTGGTGTGTGTGTGTGTGGTGTGTGTGTGGTGTGTATGTGTGTGGTGTGTGTGTGTGTGTGGTGTGTGTGTGTGGTGTGTGTGTGTGGTGTGTGTGTGTGTGGTGTGTGTGTGTGTGGTGTGTGTGTGTGTGGTGTGTGTGTGTGGTATGTGTGTGTGTGTGTGTTATTTTGGGAGTGGGAGGTTGCAAGGGTGAAGGTGGATATGAGGGGACAGGAAGACCAGCAGAATCACAAAGGAATCACAGGGAATCAATAAAAAATTTTTAAAATTTATATGCTTTATTGTAGAGATTATTCAAGTTTTTATTACTCCTTTTTGAAGCTAATGGCGTCACCAGGAATCAGTAGTGATCCATGCCTTTCATGTGCCCCTTCACTAGTCTGCAAGCCACCCTTGCCTTTGGAGTTGAGGAAGATTTCTTGTGGTATTTTTTTATATTATTGACTAAATTTGTTCTTTCCCAATTTCAAAGCAAAGAAGAAAAGAGAAAAACCTAACAGCAGGTTTTCTGTGTGACCGGGCTACCAACTCAACACAGCATGGCTGCACACCAGCGTCGATGGGAGCACTGACGCAGTGGTTTCAGTGTGGAACCAACACATGGTGCCTCTTGTCAGGTTATGTCCTCAACAACCGTCTCTAGGTTTGGACACCTGGGCATCAGATCTCCCAGCCTCCATAACTGTGAGCTAATACACTTTCGCCTTTTACAAATCTCCCAGTCTCTGCTACAGTGGCTCAAAATAGACTAAGACAGGAAAACATTACTCTAGTTGGGAGCATAAGTTAAACAGACTTATCTAAAAAAATGCAACTTACAACGATAGAAGAGCAAGATCTCACTCCTATGACTCATCGAAAACTTAGGACGGCACCACATGGAGTATTTCTAAGCATCCATCCAGAGAACAGTCTGCTTAGTTTTCTGTTTTGTTTTAATTTTTCAGTTTTATGGCCACTGAGAGGAATTTTTTAAGGGAACCTCTGAAGAAGATGTGGCAGGGAGCCAGACCCTCTCTAGCATCTGCCAATCCTGTGGGTGACGAGAGGCAGGCATTTTGGAAGCAAAACCGGATCATCAACCTGAAGCCCTCCTAAACAGACAAGAACTCAAGACTAACCAGTAAGGAGGGAAAAAGTGCAGCACAGGCCTAAATGGTCTTCAAGTCCCAGAAGCAAAGGACCTACAAAAGTAAGTTCTAGGGAAAATAAGTTATTACTCCACAAGCAAATAAAAGTACAGTTTAGAATGAATCAGAAAGCTTAACTGAACTGTTTCCAGACTTCTAATACATTCCTCAATATACTGCCAGGTGGTTTCTACTCTCTTTTTACCTCCATTGTCTTTCTGACATCCGTTCTACATTCTCTTGTGACCTCATCTTTTCAAAATACAAAGAACATGTCTCAGAGTTTTCAACGTAATTTTTGACAACATTTGACTCTAGTGTCATTAAAATGGTAATAAATTCATACAAATAACTGTGTAGACCTTGAAAGAAGACCGTGTGCACGTCATAAACTCTGGGTTCCCTGCACTTCCCTGCTGGCCTCTCAGTCTCTCTCTGTTTGTTACTTGCATGGTCTTTTAAATGGCAGCTTGTATCTCTCTTAAAGTGAGGTTGAAAGGCAATTGTATATTCTACCTAAGATATGACCAAAGGAGACATGCAAATTAGTTTTGTTTGTTTGATTGGTTTGGTTTTTGTTTGTTTTTTTTATCCATGTAACACAAGCTAGGGTTTTCTGGGAAGAGGGAACCTCAATTGAGAAAATGACTCCATCACATTTGTCTGTAAGCAAAATTGTGGGGCATTTTTCTGATTAACGATTGATGTGGGACAGCCCAGCCCACCATGGGTGGCACCACCCCTAGGTCAGGTAGTCCTGAGTTGTATAAAAAAAAAACAAGCTGAGCAAAGCCACGCAGAGCAAGCCAGAAAGCAGCATCCCACCCTTAACTATGCTTCATTCCTGCCTCCAGCTTCCTAACTTGAGCTTCTACCTTGGATTCCTTCACTGATAGACTCGACTGGCTGGTTTTGGTTATAGACTTTTTGGGGCAATGGAAATCACACCAGGACAGAAGTCAGTAGAATACTGTCGACAGTTTTCTTAACTTTTCCAGCCAACAGAAAACGACAGAAAAGAATGTAATCGTTGTCACTAAAGTTGGCTCAGTAGATTACAGGTAGAGCACTCATTGTAGAAGTAAATCTGTTTACCTTGCCACAAGGCAAACCCACCCAAGTATAAGACCTTAAAGAAGCAATGTGCTATAGCTGTAAGAGAATAAAATACACTTGCAATCAAAATGTGTTGCATGGAGTTTGAAAACATCCTATAATTTTTGGACAACTTCTATTAATAAATTACAATTTCAGAGCACTGAAAACTAGTTTCTAGCAGGGTTTGGTGGTGTACACCTATAATTCTAGCAATTGGAAGGTAGACCAAAAGGATGGGGTGTTTAAGGTCTTCCTCTGTTTAGTATAGCAGTTCTGAACACAAGGGTCATGACCCCATTTGGAGTCAAACTACCATTTGCAGGGATTGCATATGAGATACCTTGAATATAAGATGTTTACATTATGATTCATAATGGTAGCAAAGTCAGTTATGAAGTAGCGACAAAAATAATTTTATGTTGGGGGGGGCATGTCACCACAACATAAGGAACTGTATTAAAGGGCCACAGCATAGGGAAGGTTGAGAACCACTGAGTTAGTGAGTTCAAGAATGCCCTCACCACATGAGATGCTGTCTCAGAAAAAGAAGTTTAGAATTCTTCCCTGTCTCTCTCAGACTGCTGTTTTATAGAACTTAGTGCATCAAATACCAGTGAGGCCAGAGTACAGTGGTGAGGGCTAGGGTAAGCCTTGACTACTAATAACATCTCTGGGGCAGACTGATGCTTGCTTTGAGCAAATCACCCTCTGCCCGGCCTCCTTCCCATCTGTAACACAGAACTGTTCAATTTCTAGCTTTGGCCAGATTCTCAAAGTAACAATAGTGTTTGGAAACACTTGTCTCTAGTCCTGCCTTCTGAGACCACATCCCCTGTCACTGGGATCTTTATCTCCCTGAACCCCAGCCCTTGTATTTGGTCTCTGATCTCAGGTTCTATGTCATGTGTGCACCAACACATTCAACAATTTGCCAATTTTCAAGACAAAGAAACCGCGTTAACAAACTCTCCATAAGAACTGTCTCACAGAAGTGCAGGTAAGGCACAAGCGTGTGATCGGGGATGAGAGTAGTTTTTGTGACTGACTTCCTAGTGGCTTTCTTTGCAAACTACTAAGTGCAGTCCAGGAGAAGAGTCTTTTGGGAAAGTGGCTTGTTAATAAGCCTCTTGGGAGCCCAGCTCTATAACATTGGCTCCAGAGTATTGACTCAACCCTGTTTCTGGACTTTTTCTTCCACACTGCCTGAGGAACTTTAGCTCCCTCCCCCCCCCCCTACCTCCAGCTACCTTTCTGGGGCATTTTTGACTTGGATATGCTTCTCTCCTTTCTCAAACCCTCTTGTAAAGTGGAGGTCAGGATTGCCTTGCTTCTTTCCCACTTAAACTCTCTTTTGTTAGGTCTCTTTTATTGAGGCAATGCTGACAGGTCTTAGCATGAGGAATGATATGGAGACAAAGAAACTTCACAGGCCTCCAGGATCACTCTTTACCCTACCATACTGAATGCCTGGGAACCCAGAGGCTGAAGCATGCTGGGAATTTATCATTCCTTTCTGCATCCATCTCTATAGAGTGCACCCTTGAGAGGATACTCCATCCAATTCACACAGCTGTCAGAAGAGAATCTAACTATCCCCTCAGACACCATTTCCATAGTTCATACAGGAAGCAAATATGTTTGTCTAATGGATTGACCACATAGTCCTCTGCCTCAAATAAGTAGCATTTGCAGAGGTAGGAAAATAGCAAATAGGATGGACAGGAAAACGTCCGTGCTTCAAACTGAGTAAATGAGAGAGAAGGCAGAAGCTAGGCCTTGTGAGTTCATGGAAAATTCAGCCATCTTCCTGAGAGCCAGAGAAACTACTGAAGAAAGAGGGTCTGTTACGGGAGACCGGGTAGGAAATGGTGGCAGTGTGAGCTAGGCCTCAAAAACAGAAGCAGGAAGGTAAAGGTTCAAGACTTTTGAGGTGAAACCAAAAGACTTCAAATACTGGGGGAATGGGAAATGGGTAGAGAGATAGAGGGAGGAGTCTGTAGGTGTCTGGGCTCTGGGCTTAGGCACAGGGTAGTGCCATGCTCAGAGCATAGAAGCTATCTACCAGGTGTACTCTGTGGACACACTACTTTAAAATGTCAAAGTGAGAGCTAAGGAGATGGCTTTGTTGGTAAACCTACTTCATAACCATAACCTGTATTTGGTCTCCAGAACCCACATACAAAGGAAAAAAACAGGCATGGTGATACATGCTTGTTATCCTGGAGCTGGGCAGACAAAAGGTCCTCTGAGGCCTGTGGCCAGCCAGTTTAACCTAACTGGTGACCTCCAGCCCAAAGAGTGACCTTATTTCGAAAAAGGTGATATTCCTGAGGGTGACACCTTAGATTATCCTCTGGAACACTTGCATACAGATATGAACCCATGAACACACACAGACACACACACAGAGAGAGAGAGAGAGAGAGAGAGAGAGAGAGAGAGAGAGAGAGAGAGAGAGAGAGAGAGAGATGTCCAGAGGAAAGCTCACTAAGGATTTGTGTTTGCGAGCCTGGGGCTCTGAGGACAGAGTTGGCACACTATTGTTCGTGGTTTACACACTGACTACTGGATGCCACTGACTCAACATCACTCAGGGCACAAGTCACCAGCATGTCATCATGTCGTTTCATCCTTCACCCCGCATCTCCTAAACCAGTACCCTTTTTGCTATTAAGGCTCCACCCTACAGGGTGGGCGTCTGTATCTCGTTCATCCTACCACAGCAACAGACATTGTAATGTTTCTAGCCTTTTGTCAGAGGTAAAAAAAAAATCATGAAAGACTAAACAACTTATTAAACTAAGTAATTAATTGGTTCTTGTCCCTCTTCTTCCTCTTTCTACTCCTTCTAGAACCTTCTGTCCCACTTCCATATCCTCTCTCCCTCTCTTTTTGTCTCTCTCTGTCTCCCCACCCCACCCCCAGGACAAAGGCAAGTCTGTTTAGTTTACAATTCCTCGGGTCAAATTTTGTGGTGACCCCAGCACCTGGAGCCCTAAACCTTTGACCTAAAAGCTTCAAAAGGCTGTTCCAAGAACTCAAGCAGGCGCTCCAGAGACACTGAACAGATCCGAGAGCCACTGTGGGGTTTTATGGTTTGTTTGGGTGTCTAAAATTACACTTGCTTCCTGCAAGAGCTATACTTCAGGATGCCACGCAGTGAAAATTCGTTTGCTTCAACGTAAAGTCACCGTCATCGTGTAAGTAGACACCCGTGCAGCCATTATTTTGCCAATCTCTGTTCTTTGTCCTTCAAGGTTTCCAGGAACTCACTACTCTTCTGCCACAGGCAGCTGGAGTAGGGAGAGCAGTGCTGATCACAGAAGAATGTGCCCCTGGACCACAGCCTCCCAGGCTTAAGGCTTCATTAATCAATCAGCCAGGAAAGCACGTTTAGCTCTGCTATCCTGGACACTGTGAAAGGAGAATCACAGATGTGGTGCTCTAAAGGCTTCCAGCCCGAGGCCACGCTGCCTCCTATTTTTGTAAAAGACTTCAAAGATTGTTGAACACGAAGCTGAACAAAAAAGCAGAAGGCTTGAAAAGAGTTCTCGAGTTCTCTTTAGGTCATACGTTTATTCTGTGGCAGCTAAAGGATGGCTGCTTTTCTTCGTTCCTCTGTTCTATAAACTTTGCTGAATACCTGTCGTTACCAGGCAAGAGTCGTACAGCCCTGAAGAGAAGCAGTCGGTTCCAGGTCCCAGCTGGGGCTAGTCGGTGGGCAAGAAATAAGCAAGAAACTACAACCTTTTGATTGTGATGGTGGGACAGAAAAAACATTTCAGCCCAATTCCAACCCGAGTGACAGAAGAAACGGTATTAATTCATGCAAAAGCCTGGAGAAGCACACAAGGCAATTCTGGACTAGAATATTCATAACTCAGGGACGACTTTCTATTTAACATGGAAGCCTCTGGACTTGCAGTCTCGGTGCCTTAGCTCTAGTAGGTGCTTAGCAAAGACCTGGTGTCTGTGCTCTTTACAAAACAAGGTCAATAATGTCCACATATTCTTTACCTGAACCATCACTGGGGTCTTGAGAGAACGATGTGTTCAAAGGATTCAGCCAGTGTGACCAACCTTCTGTATTAGTAGAGGACAAAATTTCCTGTCTAAGGGTAGAAGGTTTTCAAACTTGCCTTTCTCTTCCCAACATCTCCTGTTTATCGAACATGGGACTCAAAGCTTTGCTTAGGTCCATGTGGGATCTGCTTTGATGCCATTGGAGTAAGGGTGGGTAAACCCTTTTCCCATCAGAATCACAGAAAAGGACATTAATTGGCTAAAGAGGGCCCAGTTCACTTAGCTTGTTGCCTTCCTCCCCCCAAACCTTCTTTAAGCTTCAACTAGAGAGCTCTATCCTGGGACGGTCTATCTGAGGAAGGTCCATCCTCCCAAGGGAGAATCTTGTAACTTCCTGGCGATGAGCTCTTTTTCATTTCTGGGAACCTGGTCTTTGCCACTGAAAACCAGAGGTGACTCATTCATAGACTCAACACAGCTGAGGGAAAGCTCAGTGAACCTGAAGAGGGGCTGATGGAAATTAGACAGATGGAGACACAAAGGTTGGAGGGATGGAGGTGGTGGGATACACAGATAAAGGCAGAAAACAAAACCAAATGAAACCAAAACACAGCAAAGGGCCCAAGAGCTACAGAGCAAGTTGGGAAGATCTAAGGAGTCAACCAGTCCCACCGTCTCTCTGGTTACAATTAAATTTGAATCCTCCCTGAAGATTGCCTCTCAATGTTGATTTCTAGAGCATATTCCTTGGTTGGTGAATCTGATGTTCTCATAGAGATAGCTTTAGGAGTAATTAAGGTAATGGCCACAGGCTATGACATAGGGCCATGAAAACAGGACTATCAGACAAAACACAGGGCACTTCCACTTAAATTTAAGATCAATGTGTATAAGCTCTGTCTGTCTTGGTCTGTATTTGAGATGGCCTTGTACAACAAAACAGTTCACTGCTGTTTTTGAAATTTAAATTGAACTCAGCATTCATATTTTTACTTGATAAGTTATCCTATGTTAAAACCCACCATGCCACCCACGCAAAAAAAAATGAATCCTTTCTGATCATCCACCCTGATGTTTCCTAAATCGTGGTTTGTCTTCTCAGACTTACATAATGTTAAGCTAAGCATTGGTGTTTGGGTAGCAAAGTACAGGTATATAAGACACATCAAAATAGTTCTCGTTTTGATATCCCAAAACATGGTTCCAAAACTACCTCTTCTTCTGACAGGATGAGACTTTGCTTAAGCCTGTAGTCCACACTGTCTAAGCATGTAAGGGGGTGCTAAGAGATCCCTCCCAAGTTCCCAAATGATTCTAGTTCAATAAGGACATGATTTTAAAACTACATGTGTAATATGCCCCTCTGGTGGTGTTACTGTCAAGTATGGCGGTGAGAGAGCCGCCATGGACAGAGTAATGGTTAAAGGGAGAAAAGGCAGTGAGCAACCTCTGCCTCTTTCTTGTCCCTCAGTGGCAGTAGCAACATCTGTCATCACCATGCCTTCTCATTTTCCACCCAACCTCCAGTTTGTATGTTATCAGTCAATAGTGGTTATTTTTGGACTTTGCCGTCCCCTACATACTAGGCGCAACCATGTTCCATTATGTAAGTGCCGCTGAGCTTGGCCCAGTCTATACTCAGGAGGGAAACTGCCAAGGGGGTCATGGGAGGCAGCAGTGATATGAGACCCTGTCCTACGAGTCAACCCTGATGCCAGCTGGGTGATGTAAGCATCCTTCAGGGGCACCATTCACCTGCTGGCTCCTGGCCTTTCTTTGGCCATGATCCACACCCAGCAGGCTGCCGAGAATGAAGTAGTGAGTAGGAAAGGTTTGTTTCCTGAGGCTCCTGGCTGAGACTAGTGGCCTGGATTCCATACATCAGTAAGAGGATGATGGGCACCTGGTGCCCAACCTGGCCTTCTAGGGCTACTCTGGTCACCTCTCTTGTCTCCAGACTCTGGATCCAAGCTCCACTGTAACAGTTCTCAACCTGTAGTTCTCAAGCCTTGCACAGGGGTCACCTAAAACCATTGGAAAACACAGATACTTGCATTAGAATTCATAACAGTAGCAAAATTACTGTTACAAAGTAGCAATGAAAATAACTTTAAGGTATGGGGGGCACCACAGCTTGGGGAACTATAGTAAAGGGTCACAGCATTAGGAAGGTTGAGCATCATTGTATTGCCTTGTCTGGGGTGCTCTGTGAGCCTCACCTGCACAGCTGGCTAACAACCATCTACTGTCATCCCAATACTAATACCAATGACGGCCCCAGGTTAAGGGGAAATGAGATTTTGATATTTTCTGAATCCAGAAGTGAGGGAAAAAAGAACAAAAGTCTCACATGAGCAGCAACAAGCTACTTTGGGCTCTGGGCCTCTAGTTTGTGACAGGAAATGTGGCTGTAATCATAGTGAAAGGTTTAGACTATGAATATCAGTAGATAGATAGATAGATAGATAGATAGATAGATAGATAGATAGATAGATAGATAGATAGATAGATAGACAGACAGACAGATAGATAGATAGATAGATAGATAGGTAGGTAGATAGAAGATAGATGGGGATAGAGATGTATGTGAATGTGTGTGGGTACTCATAGCAAATATAGAAGCCAAAAGTTATCATTGGGACATCTTCCTCATTGATCTTGATCGACCTTACTATTTTATTTTGAGACATGGTCTCACACTGAACCTGTAGCTCACTATTTCAGCTAGCCTGATTGGTTGGCCAACACACCACTGGGACCCTCCTGCCCATGCCTCTGTGCACTGTGGGTAGGAGTACCTACCATCATACTCAACTCGTTTGTACATACTGGGGATCCAAACTCAGATCCTCATGTTTGTGTGGCAAGCACGACTGAATGATGTGCCCAGCTTTAGATATTGAAAACCAGTAGGTTTCTCAAGCCTCCAGCTAATAAAAGGAAATCCATAGCAGACCTCTCAGGCTCATCTGTATGTGACCTAGCACATCATTCCTAGCTCCAGTGGTTTCAAATTGGCACTGGTTATCTACAGGTCTAGGAACCTATCAAGAACTAGGTATCTGAATGTTCTCAGCTCCTTAAATCATGGCTCCAAAGAACAGTAAAGAGACAAGCAGATGGGTAGGGCCCTTGGAGATGCCATTGATGGTCACCATGGAGACATGCCTCTGGGGTTCCTTTTAAAGCATGAGTATCCAGTCTGCTCTAAGCCCTGCTCTTACTACTCTCTCTGAAAAGGCTTCCCTCTGTCCCTCCAAACCAGATTTGGTTTCGCCGAACTTGGAATCATCCAAGCCTTTTTCTGATGAGAAATTATTCATTTGACTGCATGTATTATAGCATGTCCAAAGGGTGTCTGCCAGGTCAAGAACCCAGCTAGATAGCATTGTTCCAGAATGCCCTGGGATACAACACACATTATCTATGCAAGCCCCTTCAGCTCTTGACTCCTTATCTCTCTTCAGAAAGCCACAGAGGGAAGCCAAGAGTGTCTCTGAGACCCTGAAAATCACAATGGAAAATTAGGTATGCTGGAGGAGGAGGAACATGGAGGATGCTGGTTTGCTCCTGTGGCTCATGCCAGGGACACAAGTCTAGTTCTTTTTTTTTTTTTTTTTTTTTTCGGAGCTGGGGACCGAACCCAGGGCCTTGCGCTTCCTAGGCAAGCGCTCTACCACTGAGCTAAATCCCCAACCCCACAAGTCTAGTTCTTATGTAGCTACTGGTGCCTCCATGGTTATGACTGTGTCTGTGAACCTTCCAGTATTCTTTAGTTTCATTTCTTTAACCTGACTCACCAACCAGAATGAACTTCTTAGTCTGACAGGACCCAGAAGACCAGTCCAGTCTCCCTTTGAACATAGGGCACCTGGTTCTCTTCAAATACAGCACTTGATCTCAATATCATCCAGTAAAGGGTATGGAGCAAGAGAATGGTGGGTAACAACAATCCATTCTCCAGAAAGAAAGAAAAAAAAAGAATACATAAAATAAATTTTGCTGATACAAGGCTGTATGTGTAAAATGTATCTCAGGTCAAAAAATAAAATTGAGGTCAGATAGATGATAGACTTCATCATAACCTCCATAGAGCCAATTTCTTCCCACAGTTTGGGAATTTCAGCCAGATGTGTATCAGTAGGAACTCTAGGGCTGTGGTTCACCATGATTCAACCAACAGCTATTAGGTCAAATCGACTGGTCTTTAAACCACCAGTCAGTTTAGCAGGTACAAGCTAATGGGAACTTCTGGAACAGAAGAGGTGACTCTAGTATTCCAACTAGCTACTTCCCTACTCCCCCAAACGAGTAGTGGGTCCCAAGGGCAGGGCCTGTTCTTGTCTATCTTAGCCTCAGCGGCACCAACATCTGAGCAGTAAGCCATGCACTGCTCCCTGGATGGAGTCTCTTCTCCTTAATTCACCCTGAGAAGATAGCCAAGCCGGCAGGATCTGATCAAGTAGGAACAGGTGTCCAGACGGAGAGCGTCCAAGGATTGATGGTGACAAGTGATGGGTGGCCAAAAACACCCCACAGCAAAGTGAGTTAGAGACTAGAGAGAAGAGGTAGCCATGGACTAGGGAGGGTAGAGGTCAGTGAGGGCCCTCCTGGCAGAAACATGAGCACAAGCAGGGCAGACGTCTGGCTGTTCTAGTACTCAAGTTGGAAAGCACTGTTCTAAGTTAAAGTCTCTAGTTATATGGAAAGTATAATAAATATTACAAAGGAAGAGATTCAATAAACAGCAAACAAGTGTCCCTCTTGGCAGAGACATTTCTTCAATATAAGGAAGCTCTTAATTCCTCAGGATGTTGACCAGATGATTGTTAAAGACAGGAGAGGCAGGCTGAGCAAGGAGCAACCAGTGTTTCATTGGCCACTTCTCTCAGGACCCTGGATATGCTCTTGGGGAGGACTCACCAATAGGGTGGCTATACTTGCCAAACATGTTTGCTAGAATTAAAAAAAAATATGGGTGGGGGTCCCAGGTGAAGACCTAGAGGGCCTGATGTTCTATGGCACCAGCTGTGTAAACACTCCTTCAAAGTCTCCATTATGGAGACCCAAATAGGGACTATTAGAAGAAAGAGACGCTGACCTAGAAAATAATTGCTCTTGTGGACTGTGCTGATGTTTCTTTGCTCTTTCCAAATCCTCCTGAAGCCTCAGACTTGCTCATTCCAATGTGAACAAGCAATGCGTGCACACACACACACACACACACACCTACACACCTACATACACACCTACACACACACCCCTACACACCTACATACACACCTACACACACACACCCCTACACACCTACATACACACCTACACACACACACCTACACACACACACCTACACACCTACACACACACACCCCTACACACCTACATACACACCTACACACACACATACCTACACACCTACACACACACACACACATACCTACACACCTACACACACACACATACCTACACACCTACACACACACACACACATACCTACACACACACACACTCATGGGAGGGGGGAGGTGGGAGAGAGCCAGCCAACCCTACTGGCTACCTCAGATTTTCTAAGAAAACAAACCACTCCTGGACTATGGAGCCACTAATGATGAAGCCTAGTGAGTACGAAAGCCATTTGTTGTTGGCAGACTCCTGGACTGAAGGCTCTAGAGAGCTCACATGTTCTGCTTAATAATTATAGAAATGATTAAGAAATTAAGAAATAATTAAGTTTCTCCAAATGAGTCAATGTCATTTTTCAGGTGGATCCCTAGGGTCCCGAAAGAAGCCAATGAGAGAGACGATGAGCATCTGAGGGGAAAAGACTATCGTCCTCTTCCTATGTCTGCTATGGAACACCCTCTCCTCTACACTGAGGCTCTGTGGAGGGAGAGTCATCTAATACTTTATAAGAAAAACACATTTGCAGCACCATGGAGGAGCTCTGACCTCTCCAGAAACAGCTATCTCCTAACCCCTACTCTAACAAATAATAGATCACTGTCTTTTCTGTGATCAGGCAGTTAAGGATGCCCTCCTCCCTGAGTCCTGGAGCAGGCAGGCAGATGGAAGAAAAAACTCAGAAACAGAAAAAGGAGCCATAGTCAGGAGAGGAGCAGAGCAGAGGCATTCAGACAAGCCCTGCGTCGTCAGCTTCCTCTGGCTCTAGCTGAGCCTTTGGATAATTCCCATCATCCCCTATCCCAGCCCAGCCACCCTCTCACCTCAGGGCTGCTGTCCCCAAAGAGCATGAGCTAATGACAGTCCTTGTGAGGGTTAGTTAGTTGTCAATTTGACACAATCTAGAATCACAATCTAGAGTCTGGTGGCAGGGTAGGGGTGGGGGTATTATCTTGACTATGTTGACTGAGGTGGGAAGAACTACCTACTATACTTGGCACCTTTTCCTGGGTTTGGAGTCCTGAATAAAGGGAAGGCTTAGTGGGCAATAAGCTTGTGTCAGTCTCTTCTCTCTGCTCTTGCCTGTAGCCACAAATTCTGCTAAGATGGGTTGTAACCTGGAACTGTAAATAAAATAAAGACTTTCTCCCTTGAGTTGCTTTTGGTTTTGGTCAGGGTATTTAATCACAGCCACAGAACTGAAAATAGTATGACTGCCTACCCCCCCATCTGTGTGTGTGTGTCTGTGTATGTGTGTGTGTCTGTCTGTCTCTGTCTCTCTGTCTCTCTGTCTCTCTGTCTCTGTCTCTCTCTGTCTCTCTGTCTCTTTCTCTCTGTCTCTCTCTCTTTCCGTGTGTGTGTGTGTGTGTGTGTGTGTGTGTGTGTGTGTGTGTGTGTGTCCCCTCCTTAGTTTCCTTCACGGCAGACTTAACTAATTTTGATCCAGCCTTGAATGATGACCATTTTCCCGAGGCTTACAAATCCCTTTAACTGATCCTTCATGCCACACAGGCTGAGCCTGGGAGGGACATAAGTCGACCTCCCTGGTAGACAGCATTCCTGGGCATGAGCCCTGGTTCCTGCCACAATACCAGGACAGAGCTTTGGGTCTCAGCTCCTGCCAAGGACTTGAGCAAAGGCCAGGAGAAAAATCAACAAGTGCTCTGAAATATTCTCAGCCTACTTCCACTTCTGCAATAAGGGACCCTATCCCGCCTCTCTTCCTACACGCACTTTATAATAACAAGCAGGCAGTACCCAAAAGACAGTAAAAATCCTCACCTCTGGCAGACAACCTGCCATACCATGGTGGCTCACATTCAGCTCACAATACACTAACAGATGCAAAGACATTTTTTTCCTCTGGCAAATTTCCTCCTCATTCAAATTTCCTCTAGCAGTCACCCATGATACAGCATGACCTTGACAGATGACTTTGCCCCTGTGGTTTTCATGGAAACCCTACACAGCCACTCCTATCTTTCTTGGGAATACAGTTGTTCATGGCTGATTAAAAGGGAGCAAGCCCAAGCAAGTACCAGCAGTTTCTAGAGAAGAAGTGTGGTAACGATGGGACCCCACAGGTAGAGAAAGAGTCCAGCTCTACGGGCAGCTCTATTTCTGGCTGTGGCACCATCAGCAACCCTCCCCGGAGCCAGGCTGTCCAGTCAGACTGATTAGCCCAAGTCACTCTTTATCTGGGTATAACAAATAAAACTGCAGCCCCATGAGAGGGGGGTGCTGGGGGTGATAGATACAGCCAGTGAAAGGGAGATACAAGAAACACTGCAGTTCGTGGGGAGCTGGGAAGAATCGAATTCTCTCAAGAGCCTCTTTGTAAGTGCCAAAATTTTAGTGAAGATGGGGTCCTGGGCCTCCTATGTTCTGCATCTACAAATTCAGGCTGTGCTCCACCAACCCTAGCTGGATCCTAGTTGAGCTATGTATCCTTCATTAAGTGAGAGAGGTGAACGACCTGCAAGTCTGACAGGTTTCTCAGTGATGTGCATGTCGCTGGTTCAGGCACACTAGGACCTGCTGTCATGGCCTTTGTCCAAACTGAGCATATCCATCAGTGCACAGCTAGTCTCTAAGCTGTTCCTCAATCCTTCTCCCCACTAGGAAAACAGACTCTAGCAGGGGAGTGGCAGCTGTCCCCTCCCCACAGTCTAGGGTGGAACAGTGCTGAGACGTGAGACCTCCTGGCACTACATTTTTCTCAGTTGTACTGTAAGGAAGTTGAGCGGTGTGATTGTGTTGTCCAGAAAATGCCTGCCCACTGTAGAGAGAGAACATTTTGTAAAAGCCAAAGACAGTGTGCTAAAGAGAAGAGAGCATCATTGTTAGCAAACATGGCCTACTCCCAAACCTTCAACGCACTCACATCAGAAGCCCTAAGCACCTGGACAAGCACTTTACTCCTTGTCAACTTTCCTTCACTTGCTTTGTGGCCTTCTCTTGCCTGTTTCTTGCCTGTAAGATCTAAGCAGCACCCTACTTATGTAGACTAAGGTGCTTGATCGGTTTTTAATTCTAAGGCCCCTCACATGTTAAGCAAGCCGCCTGTCACTGGGTTATGTGTCCCTACAAGTTTGTTCTTTAATGCATGGTATTTTGCATGTGCATGCACATTTGTGTGTGTGGGCAGGTATATGTACATGTATGTGAAGGTGAGCGTCTACATGTATACATGCATATGGGGAGGCCAGAGGACAATGTTGGGTGTCATCCTCAGGAAAGCTGTGCTCCCTACCTCCTGTGAGACAAGCAGGTCTCTTACCAGCCTGGAGCTCAGTAACTAGGCTAGACTGGCTGACCGGTGGGCTCTAGACATCTTCCTGTTGCTAGCTCCCCAGTGCTGATGTTGTTAACACATCCCACCATGCCTAGCTTCTTTTGTGAGTGCTGGAGATCAAAACTAGGTCCTTATGTCTGTGAAGCACATACAGTATTGACTGAGTACCTTCTAGGGCCTCTTTTTATTTTTCATTTTGGTGCAGGGTTACCCTACCTGGCTTCAAACTTGTGAGTCTCCTGTCTCAGCGCCCTGAGTAACAATTATGTCTATACTTCCCTGTTTATAAGCCTTTGCCTCCAAACCAAGCTATATTTCTTTACCAGAAATACCCCTAATGTGATCCATTCCATTCTCTGGTATAATGATATGTGGTCAAAGATATTAATTCCCCACAGAGAAGGGGAAGGATCTAGACAAAGGAGATACACTATAGGAAACCACAGCCAACAGCCTGGGTTAGAAATCACAGACTTCCCTGGAGACAATGAAAATGCACCTTCCAGAACCTGGAATCCCTCAGTTTATGAAGAAGACTGGGCAAGAGGAGACCCGTGGGCAAAAGGAGAAGTCTCTGCAGAGGAAGCCCAGGCCTGCTGAGCTCCTCCAAGAAAGTCAGGTCAGGGAGAGGGAAGAGTGGCCCACGGGGTAGCACTTGTGAGAACCCAGAACTGCAGGATATAATCCACAGGGGTCAGCCTGGCTTGGCAGGTCTCTACTCTGTAACCAGACACAGCCCTTAAGGACACCAGTGGAGGGGGCAGGGAAGCAGAAAGATATACAAAGGATTCAGAGGATTTGGTTACCAAGTTACACCAGCCATTTCCGGGAATCCACTGAGAATGAGTTCTGAGAATCTGAGCGGGTGGGGAGCACAGCAGGGAGGGAGAAGTGAGGTAGACTGTGGAAAAAGAGATGAACTTTACTCCCAGGTCAAGTCAGGCTAGTAGACCAGACTTCTGCGGGCAGGAAGGTCTCAGAGCACCTTTCTCCCCAGCTGGCAATATTCCTGTATCTCAGAGGCAAGCATCTGCCTTTTAGCAAAGCTCCACTTGCCCCCAAGGTCCGTTTCCAGGCTGAGTCAGCTCTTGGAAAGTCTGTAAGGGTACTTGAGCCCCACACCAGACCACCACCATACACATACCTGGCCCCAGGAAGCAGGAAGGTGCTTTCCCCTTCCTTCTGAATCAGGTTTTTCTTCTTCAACCTCTCATCTCCTCAGACCTTTTCTTGTTCCCTCCCCTTTAGCATGTCTTGCCCCCTTGTATTTCCACTCCCTTTGTGGTTCCACATCCAATAGCTAAGCCATCAGAGAATAAATGGAGAGCCTAGACCTGAACCCATCCACACTATGCAGTGTTTAGAGGTGTAGCCATGAGTTCCTTGGTTCTTTAGTTAGATAAGAACAAGCTTGCCCCTGTTTCTCCAAGTGTCCAAGTGTCCCCTAACAGAGGAGCATGTCCATTCTTCCCCCAAGTGGCCCCACCCACCCCCATACAGAGCCAACCAGTCCAGGTTTTCCAAGGGATGCTGCCAACCCCAGACATCTTATTTACCTGTTTCCAGCAGTCCTTCATTTACCTGCCAAGAAGGTGAGGACCACTTTGTCTATACCTCAATGGTAGCTGCACACACGGACTTTGAAAACACCAAGTCACACAACAAGACAGCTCCAGACACTACACTAACAGGCTCCTTGAAGCAGGGCAAATGCTTCTTGATAGAGGGAAGCAGGGCCACCGACTGGGACCACACATTCCAAACCAACAATTTACAGTTGCAAACAGCCTGGAAAGTCATTTAAAACCTCCAGGTCACTGTATCACTGAGGGAAGTTCCAGGTCAGGAACTCAAACAGGAACAGAGTAGAAACCATGGAGAAAACGTGCCTATTGATTTCCTCACATAGTTTTCTTATACAGCCTAAGCCCACCTGGCTAGGGTCTTGCTGCCCATAGTAGGCTGGGCCCTCCTATATAAATAACAATTGAGAATGCCTCAGGCCAAGCTGATATAGGCAATTCATCTGAGGCTCCTCTTGCAGGTGATTCCTTGTTGAATGGAGCTAACAATAAAAACTAAGCAAGATGTGGACAAGGGAGAATACTTTTGTGGTGCATGCGTGCATGCACGCATGCCTGTGTACAAGTGTGATTTACCTGGATCAAAACTAGGGCTTTATGCAAGGTAGTCAAGTGTTCTCCCACTGAGCTTTATGCACTGCTCTTCTTGCAGGAGACTTTCTGATTTGTCCTTGATGTTTCCTTGCTGTGAACTTATGAAACATCCACTGACTGGATTGGCCATCTGGCTCCTGAAGCCTTTTGGTCTGTATTGTGACTTTTATGTATCCATATAACAGCAACCACCACAGTGCTATGCAGAAACCCCCATATCCCTTTAGTGGGGCCTCTTCAAATGCTAGTTGTGTGCTTTTCTTCTCACAGGCTCAATACGGTGAACTCTTGAGAAAGCTGCCTCTGGCAGACATGAGCCAGCCTCTGTGTGAATAAGCAAAGGCTTGTCATGTCTGGCAGTTTAGGACGGACCCCTGTTTTTCTTATCCCAGAGAGACAGAAATCATTCTAGCTAGTGCAACACAGATCTTCTTGACATTTTTTTCACTTAGCCCTTTTCATCCAAGAAGTTTTTACATGGCCCCTCATATACGGGCATATAAAATAGATCTATAGGGATTAGAGATGGCTCAGTGGGTAAAGTTGTTTGTTGCCAGACTTAATGACCTAGGTTTAATCCCCAGAACCCACACTGGAAGGAGAGAACTGACTCCCAAAAGTTGTTCCCTAACCTCCACATAGGAATGCAGATGCACCCACACTCACTCAAACATCATGCACACACACATACATACAAAATAATAATTATTATGATATGTAAAAGACATGTATAAATCAAACTTTTGCTGATAATAAATCATCAAGAAATGTGTTGTAAGACAAATATTTGTTGTGCATATAATTTTGCCACTTATTAAAGAAAAAAGCAAGTTTGCTTTCTAAAAAGTATACTTACTTTTAAGTAATTAAATCTGTGATGAATATTTGATATTATTGGAGACAGAACATCTTCAGCATTTTTCGAAGTTAATTGATACCTTCATTTTATAATTGTCAATGCCAAGAATGTCACCTCACATAAATACATATTACAGAATGACAGAAGTGTGTTTAGAGCTATTTCAGAATTCATTGAAAATTCTATCTAAATTCCCAGCCAGAATTCACTTCACAATATTTTTATGGGACAAGTCAGCAACTTTTAAAACAAAATATTCTAACACAATTCAAGCCAGATATGTACTAATTTGATCCATTCTGAAGAGTGAAACCGTTAGTAGGAAAATATTTTAAAATCTGTCTTCAATAATTAGGCCATTCTATTTCTAAGGCCAAAGGACTATGTAGAGTGAAAACATCGCAATCCATAACATTCAGTGGTCTCCAGTCTGAGCGGATGCATGTCAGATAGCAGTAACATGTGGCATGATGACATGTACAGTCTAGAATGCACATGATGCATGCATGCTAAGAAGACAGACCAGGGCTGGAGAGATGGCTCAGTGGTTAAGAGCACTGACTGTTCAGTGGTCCATATGGTAGCTCACAACCATCTGTTGTAGGATCTGATGCCCTCTTCAAGAAAAGGATACCCATATACATTAAATAAATAAATGTATGTTTAGGAGGAGAGGAGGACCAAGTTAAGAGGGATAAGATAATATGAACACTGACAAAGCCACTTTGGATTCAAGGCATATTTGATTCTAAATTAACTTTTGGTCATTTTATTAAGGGTACTTTGGGAAAGCAACAGAGCACAAATACCATAGGCACATATTTTAAATCCCATATTCTGCTAGCCACCATGATTCTGGAAACCCCAAGCTCATCCCAACCCTAAAAATCCTGCAGTCTGATCTCTGTATCGTATGAGCTAGCAGCACCATGGTATGGAAATCCATAACTCTATCCATACACTCCCATGGCATGTGCCGATGCCAGAACTGGGTAGCCAATAGCTCTTGCTGGGGTTTTCAAGGAATGGCCAATCTTAGACTGTGTGGGGACCAGCCAAGCCAGAAATCAGAGGCTCTCCTGATTCAACCTTGAAGGTAAGACCTTTGACCATCCTAAGCAGGAGGCCTCAGAGGAAACATGTACATCTCAGTTTATCTTAAGGTTTAGAATTCTTAGTTTCTATTCTCCCCGTTTCTGGTGATGATTGGCTCCTGGGTAGGGGTCAGAATAAACAAGCTTTCTGTTGAAGCAAGAAAGACTCATGAGGCACTGGAAAATTCAGGTGTGTGTGCATTTCACCTTTCACCTGAGTTCTATGCAAGAAATGTGGTTTTGGAGCTGGGGAGATGAGTGATTAAGTAAAATGTATGTCACTCACAAAAGCATGCAGATCTGAGTTCAAATCCCCAAGACCCACATGCTCTACGGGGATGTATAATGAAATGGGGAGTCAACACAGGAGAATCCTGGGATACTCACAGGCTAGATAACACTGAACAAAATAGAGATCTCATCTCAAATAAAATGGACGGTGAGGAAGGACGCCTGAGTTTGTCTTCTGACCTCTGTATCGTATGATTGAGGGACACACGTGTGTCCCTCAATCACATGCATACATGCAGATCTGAAAGAAAAAAAAAGCCTAAACTGAAGTTTGGATTATCCTGGCCTTTATAGTTCCCTCCTTTTCATGATCAACATTTAATCTCTTTCTCTGAGCTTTTATTTAATTCCTGGGAAAGAAGAAACAAAGGAAAAGTCAAGGCCATTCGAACTCAATTCATCGATAACTAGCTTAAGCTCTCTCTTTGTCAGAATTTCTCCGAAGCATTTAGTAACATAACTTGAAATGCCAAGGGCCCTGTATTTATTTGAGTTATCTTTTCCCACATAATCATGAGCATTTGGACTATGGAATACCTAACACCCCAATTATTACATGAATACACAGAAGATAAAGGGGTAGTAATGTGCAGGTAAATTCAGAACCTTTGAAAGCTCGGTTAAATAGCTCCCAAATGAGACTCTTCAAAAAAAAAAAAAAAGACACCTCCTACAATAATCCTTACTTGTGGGAAGTTCATTCCAAGACCTTGAGTGCCTCAAGTCACTCACAGTGCCAGCCCTCTGTGACACTGAGCGCCTTCCCCTTTGCTCTCAGGTTCTCTTCGGTTCAAAATTGCTACCATGCCTACCCTGCACTTCCAGACCTTCATACGGATTCTTTGAACATACTGCTGCAATACCACAGCCCATTTAAGTTTCTGATGGGATGGTGGTGTGTACAGTGCAGGTACAGTTGATGAAGATGCCTCGTGTCTCAATTGGAGGGAACAAAGAGATGAGAGTGTGCAACACTCAGAAAGGTGAACACTTTAATACTCAAGGACTGCTTACTTTTAAACTCTCGCTTAATGTATTCATACAGTGGTTGACTGTGGCTAAATGAAACCATGGAAAGCAAAAACATAGCCAGTGGAAGATGTTCTGTATGTACACACAAATCTATATTTGGTGGTCATTTGCTATTTGTAGAATGCAAAGAAAATGGGAGAATGCCTCCGATCCCCTCCTAGTTAAGGAAGACTGCCCTTAGCTGCCTCTACTGTGTTAAAAACTCTCTGAGCAATAAATCTGACAATCTTTCTTAGTCACTCACTCTCAGGTCATTGCCAGAGTTCACCTTTAATGGTTTCTCACAATGCTGATGGGACTGCAGGTCAATAAAAAACTTTATATGGAGCAATTTAGTTGGAAGAGGCTAGAGAAGGGATGAATCCCCTCTGACCTAGCCATTCCACTTCAACAGTTAGCTGTAATACACTAGGTTGTTTTGTTTTTAAGAACAATAGTAGATTAAGGTAGAAGCCCCTGCATGTATTTTAACAAAAACAAATCATTGGAAATAACACTATACATCATGGTTGGTTAATAGAGTATGTAAATCCAAATCATAGAGTGTTTAACAGGAGACAGAGGGAGGGAGAGGGAGAGGGGGAGGGAAAGAGGGAGAGGAGGAGGGGGAGGGAGGGGGAGGGAGAGGGAGAGGGAGAGGGAGAACAAAGGTGCAGGGCAGCAGGAAGGAGGCAATTCACACTCCTAGGTGAAGCTTTTCAGAACAGAGGGAATCATGGGTAAGAGGTTGACACATTCTTCAGAACTGCTCACAGGATAGCCAGCTGGATTGAACCCACTTCATCCACAGCAGTGACCAGCTTGCTAACATATTCTTGTGCTCTCCCTTTTCTGACCCACACACCCTTCTCCCTTCCTGCCTTCTTACAATGCACTTCTCCTTAAGAAGCCTGAATTCACACCCTTACCTTAAGCTTCACTGGAAGGTGAGATAAAATTAAGTCATCCCCCAAACACAATGTCCCCTTTGGCCCAGTTATTTATTAGGTATCACAGACTCAGGAAGCTAAGTAGAAAGAACTTCAATTCAATCCCTCGGTCTAAGCAAGAAAACACAAAAGGAAATTATGGTTCTCTGCTTGGAACAGGGGGGGAATTACAGTGGAATACATGCAATCTGATTCAGTGAGTTATTTTGTCAGAATCCAACCATATCACTGTTGCTATACTGCCAAACACTTAGGCACCCAGTGAGGTCAGACCTGATCCTTGTCCTCCAGGAGCCCCCAATGCTGGAAAGACCCTCAGAAGGCCAGAACCCATTTATGGCATCTCCTCTGCCCTACACAGTTCTCTTGCTGTCCCAGCTACTTTGTAACGGATTGGCCTTAGAGACCACGGCATCCAGCAGTGTAAAGGATAGAAAGGCTACAATGTTACTAGCCCCATGAATCCAGGCCATACCCATACTTGGGGGGGGGGGTGGGTGTCTCTCTTCTCCTTGGTTAAATTCCTAGAATTTCTTTATGGCTCTCAAACTGTGCCCAAAACAAAGCGGTCTCATCAGGTGTGGAAGTCTGAGGACAAGCTCCAAGGGAAGATGGTCACTCTTCTATGCCCTGCTGGGTTCTCACACTTCTCTTTATTACGGAGAACATCAAACTCACCTCGAACCAGTTGTTGGATGTGGACAAGCAGGATGCAGGACCAGCAGAGACAATGGTACCCTCCATCAGGATTTAGAACAGAAGTTACAAAGTCACTTAGAGTTCAGGAAGGCTGTGTAAGGACTGTGGGCAGGGGTGTGTGAAAAATGAGGGCTCCAAGAAGTGAGGATCCAGTGTGACAGACATTGCATTTTTTAAAGCCAAAATGGAGTAAAAAAAATGTAAATTTCACATTAAAAAAAAAAACCCATCTGACCTTTTCTTGGTTAGCAACTAACTTAAATGCTTATCCTGTATTGACCCACATAGTAGGACAGAAAAGATACATTTGTCCTCTAAGCCACCAGCTAGGAATGTTTCAGCAATGAAATTGTCTGTTGCAACTGGAGCATGTATTGAAAGCCCATAGAAATGCACAATTATAAAATATTGAAAAGCAGAAAAACAAAGGAAGATTTTTAAGGGATGAATTCTAAATAGACATGAGGAACTCAAATTCATGAGTTCCTAGTGTTCTATTGGGGCCCGGCTGCATCATCTGGCATGAATACAGGATCATGTGACTGCAATGTTATGGCCAGTATTGTCACACAAGTCCTCATCCTATAAATAGTCTATTGGCTGAGTTTGTCCTCTCATTGGCTTAACTGCCTGAGAAGCATCTGGTTTGGACCAGTAGGTTCTATGCCCCTCCAACCTTCTCCACTCCCACACAAATGATTCCATTAATAAATTTAAAAAAAAAACTACCATCCCACTTGAAAAAAAGTAGCAAGAGCCCATTGTACAAAGAGATCCAAAAGAAAGATCTTCAAAGGAAAAATACCACAACAGTTCGTGGACCTCTTGGGAAAATGAAGCAAAAACTGACATACCATTATGAAGTACAAAAATCCAATCTCCCAGGAACCAGAGATCCAAGAGTGGGGACATGACTGAAGGGTGTCTCCAGCCCCCTTTCTCATTAGTGCTTTGTTTTTTAATACATTTTGATCTTATCTTTTCCCTTATCCAGCTCCCAGATTACCCAATCCCCCTACACACCTAAATTCATGGTTGTGCTCTTTCTCAAAAAAAAGAAAGAAAGAAAGAATATCAAGAGAGAGCAATAAGCATGCATAAGAGAGAGGGAAGGTGGGGGAGGGAGAGAGACTGAACCATAAAGCCCATTGTGAAAAGGGGGGGGGGGGAATGGGGCCAGGCTTGGGTCATGGTTGCTGTATTCAGTGACACTCCGCTGAACATTTTTTTTCCTTTCCTGGCAGCCACAAATAGCTTCTTGACTAGGGCTGGGACCTTTTTTTTTTTCCGGAGCTGGGGACCAAACCCAGGGCCTTGTGCTTGCTAGGCAAGCGCTCTACCACTGAGCTCAATCCCCAACCCCCGGGCTGGGACTTTTACAGCCACCTTTCCTCGTTAGTGCTAAGAGTTTGATGTGAACCTCTACAGGTGCTGTGTGTACTGTCACAGTCCCCGGGAGTTCAAATGTGACGGTCATATTGTGTCTACAAGACGCCAAGTCGTCGAAAATTGAGATCACAGTTACCTCAGTGATATAAGATAAATAAAACATGATTAGTATTAGTTCCAGAAAAGCTTGCTACACTACCAGCCCACAGGCCCAAACCCAGCCTACATACATTGTTACAGTTCTGTAACAATGAATCACAGCCACGGCCATTAACTTACTATAGCTGGTCTCACCTGTATAGGCTAACACTGTGCTACCTTTTAAATGTCTATCGTTTTCTAGAACTCACAGAAAACTTGGGTCATAATTGGTTGCTTCCTCCAGGATTTTTGAGCAATAAGTCTTTTGGGATGCCTTATACACTGGAGTTAAACTCTTGGATGCCAAAGTTCTCTTCCACAAAATCTAGCTTCTCTAAAGGTTTCAGGATTTGGGCACCTGTTGGATCTTCTTGCACTGTTTGGCGTTTACTTGTATGTTTGTTTTGTGGTGCTGAGTAGAAACCCTGTATCCATGCACAAGCTAGACAAGTGCTCTTCTGTGGAACTGTAGCTCCCAGCCCTGCTGCCTTCCCTTAGAGGATGCAAACATATATGTCATGGCACAGGGGTAAACACAGCAACATTACTCGGCAGTAAAGAAACTCTGTGGAAAACTTACAAAACTAAGGAGTATAGAGGCACAAAACAGCAAGGAAGGCTATTTGCTTCTATCTTTGCTCTCTCTGAGGTTACTCTGACCATCGGTTTCCATAGAGCTACCATTGCCTACCATGAGATGTGCCTGTCAAATATTGCTGGTCCCTGATAAGTAAGCTTAAAATCTACCATTGCCTGAATAAAGACCTTTCTGAGCTCAGTATAAAATGTGGGATTCCCTTCATCAGCAGGGCTTTTCCTTCTCGGACCTTGACTGGGGAGCTCGAAATCCCAAACCCTCTACCTGCAGAATGTCATATTGCCTTGGTGCTTCCTTTCTCCCAATAAGAAACCTGTTCAGTAAACACACAAGATTGCTGGGATGCCTCCCATGCTAATGAGGTTTCTCAGAACCTTAGCCTTCAGCCAGTGACCTTTGTCCCCCTGGATATTCCTACCCACTTCTCTAAAACTATATAATCCTTGATTCAGCCCACATAAAGTTGATGTCTCCCCGAAGCTGATCCTGGAGTGTTGTCATTTCTGTTCACACTCACAGGCTGTCCGAAAGCCTGTTTGTTGACTCTGCTCCCTTTGTCCTCGTGGGCTGGTGGGCAACAACCACAGAGAGCAGGGAGGACCACAAAATATCACTACTATCATCAAAAGACCAACTACTTTCCTATAGTACTATTCCAGTACACTGCACCCCAAGATTCTCTGCTATTGGGCCCAGAGACTCTATCATAAAGTCTTCAAACAATACAGCACCATTTCTCCCCAACCTCATGCCAAGTCCAAATATGATGACCAAAGTGCAAAAGTGCTCGTCAGAGAAGCCTAGGAAACTGAGCCTAGGCTCTGCGAACCGCCTAAGTCGGCCGAACCCCAAGAGGCAGCACCTATCTAACCTTTGCCACTTTCTCTACCTTTCATAGTCTAAGGAAGAGTTTTGAAAAGCCACTTCTGAGACCTCACACTTACAGATTAGTTTTGGACTTGCTGGTTTGAGAGGAAGATGTGTGTGTGTGTGTGTGTGTGTGTGTGTGTGTGTGTGTGTGTGTGTGTGTGTGTATTAAAATATATATATATATATTATACCATATATATATGGTAAGGCATAGTATGTGGATGTACAGAGGCGGAGGTTGATGTCAGATATCTATCTTATCACTGACACCCACAGCTGGTACCCAAGGCTAGTCCAGTTAGCCAGCTTTGGTCCGGAAAGTCCTTGTCTCTGCCTCTCATGTGTTGGATTAAAATTGGGTCATCACACTCACTCATCGTTTTACCTGAGTTCTAGGGTTCTGAACGCTCATCGTTGGGCTTACACACCAAGCACTTTACACGCTATACCGCCTCCCTGAAACGCCTTGCCAATTTTTCAAAGCCACAGAAGAAGGTCCTCTGTGTAGAACAACGTCTGCAGTTTGTGAGGAATGACTTGGGGGTAGAGCTGCTAGCTCTGTGTAAATCACACATGATTCAATTATACGAAGAATACCACATATCTGTATTTCATCCCCAAGTTGTCCCAACACGCATCAGAACTGGGCACACTATGAGACATTTGGGGATGTTGCCCTTTAAAGATGTTCTGAACAGGCACATATTGCTGTAGGATAACTACCTTTGCTCTTATCCTTATACTAGAGTTGGAATGATATGGCTTGTTCTTAGAAATAGATGCTTCTCCATTGCGGCCAACAGATGACTAGAAGTGTAAGCTGATGGAGCCGTTTCACACCACCTCCACCAGCACATACTACCCAGTATTTTGGCCCAGTTTATAGAGGTTATCAAACTAAGGCCTTTTCCGAGCCAGAGAGCATCTCAACTTATTCCAAACCAAAGCCCAACTATGAATTTCATTAGTAACCTTCCAAACAAGAAAAAAGTGACATATTTCCTCTGACTCACGTCTCTCTCAACCTACCACACCCTACTATCTTATTACATTAAAAGGGGGGGATCATGGGTGCTCCAGGGACCACAGATAACTTCTTAACTAAATAATTACACTCAAAAACATTTTTTCCAAGAAAGAGGAGGTTTTATTTAGAGACCCTGGGGTGGAGTAGCAAGCTCAATGATGATTATGGTGGTCTTGGGCTTGCAGCGGGAACCAGTGTTCTTTGAATCAACGGGAACAAATGTAACTTGGTACTTCATGGTATCAAGCAGCTTCTTCAGCCAAAGAATGTGTACCTCACTGAGGAGACAAATGAGGAGCTGTCAGGGAACACTGGAAAGGGCTTTGTGTTCTTCAAAGGGACCTTACTAACACTGTTATCTGGAAATCCCGTCAAAGACAAGGTCTCAAAGAATTTCAGAGCCCACCTTCAAAGAGGTAGGGCCAATGACACAGTGTCTCCTACTGAGTGGACAAGAGAGAGGGAGGGAGAGAGAGAGAGAGAGAGAGAGAGAGAGAGACTTTACAGCACAATGACAGTAAACACAGGCATCTGGTTCTTTGTGTACAAGTAGGAAAAGAGTTGTGCAGTTTAAAGTAGAGGAGCAGGTGGAAAAGCAACTAAGGCAGAATTTTGGAAGCTGCGTAATGACTTACTTTATGCCCTAAGCTTGCAAGGGGGTCTAACATTTTGATATTCTGGTGCATTTGTCAACAAATGTCTTTGGGCACGTTCATAGCTGTCATACAGTTTGGACATGCCTACTTCAGATAAAAGTGTCCTGTTTTAGAGAACTGGCCAAGCCAAGATGGTAACTACAGTTTTGAGAGTCCCTTTTGTAATGAGAAGGCGTCATCAGTACCTTTTCTTCCTTTTCTGGCATGATTTCTTTGCTTTGTATCTCTTTGGGAAACCCTTCATGTAACATTTTGGACACCAACATGTACAGACTTTTGCCATCTTCTCGAGGTCCCAAACTCTGGTCAGCAGTGAGGTTCCAGTTGAAATAATGTTCAATGGCTGCTCTTCCCGACATCCCTTTCCCTCACCCCAAGTCCATCAGTCCAAAGCAGCCCAGCCATCCTCCCTTTATAAGTGACTGTGACACGGACTCTCCCAGAGAGGGCCTGGTGACTGAAGAGGCACTGTCACAATGGCCGAAAGTCAGCACGAAAGCTTGCTTGGGTGGCTGGGAAAGTATGGGGATATTTCATTAAAGTCAAGCAAATACTTTTGAGACCTCCTTAAATTGACTTGATACTCAATCAGTATTCACATAAGAACTTTATATGAATGATTTAAACCAAGTAAAATCCCCATGTGCCTTTCGAGCACAAGTCTGGCATGTTGGATAAGCATGCCCTATTGGTGTCAGTGTCTTGATTCTAGAAGGTTCTTGAGTGGGAACTTGAAAAACATTGAATTCTCAAAATGTATCTCCTGAGGTATAATCAACATATGAACTTCAATATTTCCAGGGAACAATTTGAGAACTTTTGACATTTATATATAACCAATGACCACACTGTCATATATCAAGGTAGTAAATGTATCCCTATGTCCTTCCAGAATGTTTCCCCTCTCCTTCTCCAGTCCTTCTCCAACAGTGTGGTGGCTAAACCTCTAAGCCAGCACCTTTATTAAAAGTCAACTACCCCTGTTTCTCCCAAAAACAACACAGAGATACAACTTTAAGCTTAAGCCAAATAGCTAAGGTATCATGTAAAGAAAAAATCAGGACAATCTAATATGAAATGTGACCTAAAGAGGTCTTTTGGGAGCTGGAGAAATGATTCAGTGGTTACGAGTACTGACTGCTCTTCCAAAGGTCTTGAGTTCAATTCCCAGCAACCACATGTGGCTCACAGCCATCTCTAGTGGGATCCAATGCCCTCTTCTGGTGTGTCTGAAGACAGTGACAGTGTACTCAATACACATAAATCTTTAAAAATCATTTTTTTAAAAAAGAGAACTTAGATTTCATGTGTGGTGAAGCCATAGAGTGTGGCATCCTTGGATTTTGGATTATATAAGTTATTTAATGAGTGTTAAGAATCGGATTTTTCCATGAGTAGATTCACTTATTGACTCTTCTTGTGTTAAATAATTTGGCTACAGAAGTGAAGGTAGAAAGGAGAAATGAAGAATATGAACTACATCTGCTAGGAATTACTGAACTTCTTCAACCAAAGAGTTATAGAGTTAGCCATGTTTTCAGGAAATTTCCCTGAGCAGCACTGAAAGAAAAATAACAAGGATTCTCTAAATGGGCTACCGGTTATGTTCATGTAAAGGTGGGCACCACAACTGCAGACTTAATAACTGTAAGAAAGAAAAGGAGAGAGTCCAAGAATGCACCCAGGGTCAAGTTGGCAATGAGGTCCTAAGATAAATCTCTAACCTTGAAAGCGTTGTCTAGAATTTCTTTACAAAGGAAGACAAAGGCAGGAGCTCCACACTTCTCTTGTCATTCATTCTTGGCAACCTTGGGTTTTAACCCCCGGAAGAGCAGAAAGGGGGGAAGAAGTGCAAGGGGCAGGAAGAAAGAGAGTGATGTGTACACTACATGCATACATGTCTACAAAGTGCCTGGGCTGAGCAAGGAGATGGGCAGGTGCCGGAGGCAAGGACTGTATGCATCACAAAGAGCCCAGGACTCAGAGGAACCCTAGGTTCATGCTGCTGGTGTCACTGGATATTTTTTTTAAACAAAAAGCCAGTGGACTTGTCTTATACCATGAATAAATACAATTGGCTTTGAGAGGCAGACACTTCCTGGAGCAGATGGTACAGAGAGTGACAACTAAGACAGGCCAAGAGCACCTGCATGTCACCTGAAGAGGTTTTTAGATTCTCCTACTTTAATCAGGAAACTGTTTTAAGCTCAGTGTTTTTTTTTCTTCTTTGCTTCATTACAGCATGAAGGAAATGTCCCTATACCATTGTGGAAGAGTGCACTCTGGAGGAAACACATTTCTGCTTGCGACAAAGTCCCCAACAGAACCCAGGCCATCTTGTACCATTACCCTTCACATTTCCATACTCTGATGAGAATAAGGCTGCTCTGTGTCCAGAGCTTCTTGACAATAAAGTCTAGCTACTGCAGCATTCCAATACAACTGGGTATGGTTCTGGTCCTTACCTCAAAACCTAAACTTTTTCTAGGCAAGTTACATGTGCTTTCCCAACACGGGGACATGAGGGGCATGGGTAAAATGTAAGCACTCCACGCCTCTGCTTACTGCTGAATCCTCCAACCATAAAGGACAGGAAAGTTACTCTGTTCTTTTTCATATCGTTCTGAGATTGTCACATATGACAATTCTACCAGGGGGTAGTGACAGTGTCAGTTCCATCGTTCTGTAGCCACAAGCAAACAGATACTCTGTGTCCCTCAGAACAAAACTGAGCTCTGACATCCCTTGAGCCAAGCCTGGTCAGAATGTTTTATAATGATTTTTTTAAAAAAAAATACAGTAGTAATGGTGATAAAGATATTTTTTGGTCCCTTAAGGATGCTTCTTAGAATATATCCTTGCTGTTAAGCGTTGTGTAACCACTTGTTACCTCCTCTGCCTGATGCCCCAGCACCAGCCTGGGGGTCACAGTGCTTTATATCAATTATGAAGGTATTTGTCTCAACATGGGGGAACCTCTGAATCTTTTCCCTTCTTAGTGGCAAATATTTGGGGGTGGGGGTAATTCTCATAGTAAATGATGTCCCTTGGGTGGTGGAATGAATTCTAGAAGGCAAGAAACCCAGCACATTGTTCTTGGAACATAAAGAGAATAAAGAAGTAGGGAAATCCATGGGGTATGAGGAGAAAGAACAAAGAAAAGAAAGTTCAACTGTGCATCGTGGCCCGCGGCAGGAAGCCTGAACGGGGATGAGCAATTCTAGGCATAGTGTCTGACTTTGCTTATAATTTGTGACTTTGCCTAAGTTAACTTCATCCTGGGTCTATTCGCTATGTTCTCTAGAAACCCCCCCCCAACTCAAATGTCCCTGCTCCAGTAGATAAATGGATTAAAACATTCATTCCTCAGTCACATGTGTAGGTAATGTAACACACATATGAAATTTAAAACATGCCTTTCTGACAGCCTAATATGTGGCCTGAATTTTGCCTCTATCTAAACATTGCCAAGGAATTCTGACAACTGGTATATTCTTTAGATGCAGACTAAGGTTAGTGGGGGCAGGAAAGTGGTCAATGTTATCTGGGACCTTCTGAAGCATGAAATTTGGCTTTGCTTTGTGTATAACCATACCATGCAGGTTATTATTAGTGATGGCTTCTGGGAAAGCAAAGTGAAGTCCAAATAAATCAGATATTTATTCCCCTGGAGGACCAACAGATTTATTGCCTGCCTCTACCAGAAAGACCACTTTTCCCAGCTCTTTCCTTTCATGTTTCTTCTACTATGTTCCAACATACATGTGAGAGAAAAGGCAGAGTGTAGAGTCAAGGCTGGACATGTTTTTAAGCCAAGTAAGAAACATTGTGGAGCCATGGGCAGTTTTTAGCCTTGAGAGCAGCAAGAGTCAGACAGCCTTGTCCCTTCCACTGTTTAGGTACATTTCTTTAGACAAAGAAGACCCTAAAATAAGCAGGACAAGGATTTACAAAAGGTCTCCCATAGATATTGAGCCCCTACCTTTTAACTGTTCAATGTCTATGTTACTAGATGTTTGTGGAAAGACAGAGGGAATTCTGTAGAAAAGATGGAAGGGGAGCCAGGCAGGAAAAAAGAAGGGGAGGGTGGGACACAATATCTGTAAAACCCATGTTCCAAAATATTTCCAGCATTTCGCGATTGAAGTGAACGGAGTGAAAGCCCCTCCTCTCAGAAAACCACAATTTGTTCTGGGTCTCCGGTCTCTCTAGATTGTCTACCTAAGATATTGGATATGTTCTGGGCTCAGAAGGCTCTGACCCTGACCTGTTTTCACCTTCCCTAGCCTCTCCCCCAATGGCCATGACATGTTTGAACAAAAACAGCAGCAGCAGTACACAGACAGGACGTACACGTGAGCAGAATAGAAGGTCCCCTCTCCCCAGCTGAAGTCAACATCTGGAAAAACTTAGATTTCAGAGAGGATCTCAAACTTAGTCACCACCCATGTGTAAGGACTGTCTGAAACTTTTCTATTCTCCCTCTTAATAAACTCCAAGTCCTAACTTGCTGGGTAGATCCATCCCTGTGAAGATGCCTGTTGGAGTCCTAATGAAAATCAGTAGAGTTCAGAGGTCAGAGAGGATCCAACTGGGGATATGCCTGTCACAACAGTAAGACTCTGAACTTGTCCTTTCTAAGAACAGAGCCAGTGAGAGAAAAGGCCTTAAACCCCTGAACTACAGTGTAATTAAGGACTACCATGCCATCCACCCACCTGTGGAAATTAATCTCTTTCTCCCCCCCTCTTGCCCTCACCCTTCTCCAATAACTATCAGAAGCTATTTCCTTCTATCTCCCAGAAATAAAAGGCACAAAAGCTGAATCCCAAAGGACAAGCCAAGGTGTGGAAGGAACAGATCTACCAGGCTCTTCCTCTGTGGCTTTACTTGAAGCAGCTCAGGCAAAAGTCCATTCTGTTTCCACACCAAAATTAGACAGCAGAAGCCAAAGTAAAGAGACAGTGAGCACACGGAGCTAACAGATGGTTCTTAATGGGATGGGTGTTTTTCTCTGAACCTGCTAAGGGTCAGGGGTGAGTTCACTGGTCTCTAAGCTGCCTTTGGCTGGCTCATTTCCACTGGGGCAGAAAGAGCTCAAAAGGGATTGATGTACAACCTTACTCTGTCCAGCCCAGGGGGTATGATATAAGAGCCAACCCTCAGACCCCCAGACCAAACCTTGCCTAGCCTGTGATGTGCTTCTCCACAAATGGCTCTCTGTGCCTCATGGTTCTCGGTAGGATGGCAGGAGTACAATTGAACCTGGGACCTTTCTGTTTCTTCTTCACCAGCTCTGAAATTCATTTGCTTTCCCCACTGCGATCTCAACTCACCTTGAGCAGAACAGCCTCTATGGAGGTAGAAGTTGGAAACTCTCCTTATAGGAGATAAGACATTACATTATCTCTCCATCTGACCAGTTCAAGAGAGAAGGTCTATTCACCTAATAATTCCATGAAAAGGATACACATCCCTTTTCAACAAAGGCCATCTCCCTGCCACCACCACCCCACATTCTACCAACTACTACTAGAAACTACTTCCTTTTGTTCATCAGAAACTTAAAAAAAGGAACAAAACCTGAGTTCCATTGGATAAGGCAAGGTGTAGAATAAAGACAGCCACAGTTGGGGGAGAACATTTGCTATGGGAAAGTGTTGGTAACTCTGAGAGGACCACCATGGTTGCCAACTCATCTCAGAGACCACCCAGTCACCTAATGCAGCCTGCTTATTTTAGAACAATAGAGATGAGTCTTGAGAAATCCAACCAGTACCAGAACCAAGATGGACTGTCTTCTGTTGAAACCAACTTAACACCACACCAACACCACAGAGCAATCCAGATACAAAATGGGCTTTCACATAGTTTGTTGCCTCAATCTGAAGGGCAATGTTACAGGATAGTAGACTTTGAATAAAGGTCAAAGGGCAACAAGCATGTGAAAAGTGGGGTAAATCTTCCTTAGATTAGAGAAGTGGGAGAAATAGGGTTACTTAAGCAAATTAAATTCTATTCTCTTATCAAATGTGGAAACAAAGGCTCATTGAGACCCCATTCTATGGCAGAATCACTTACCACCAAGATCTAAGTAGCAAGCTAAGTCCTGGATTTCTTGGGGATGTGTGTTCTCATGGGTCTGTAAGAGGAAGAAGTGGCTGAAATGAACAGAGGAGTTTGAGATGCAAAAGGGCAGCTTTACCCTCTCTGTGGGAGTGAAAGTCACCAAGGAATCAGTAAATCCATTCTTAAGGAGTCTTTTTGGTTAGTGTGGAAGGGATCCTTTATATGATGATGGTTGGGAGAAAAGCAGTTGCCAAACCATCTTCAAGTGCACCAGGAAGTGCTAAGAATGTAAAGAGGCTGTCATGATGACCTGAAGTTAACAGGGAAAAGCTACAAAATCATGGGAGGAATCTGGCACTCAAAACATCCTATCATTTTTACCTATAAACATGAGAAATATGAGGCAAGTTGTTGAACTACATCCTTTTTTCTACTCCACCAGTTCATTAATAGATTTCAATAGCCTCCTATGTGTCTGCTCAGTTCTTGAAAAAGGATAATGGTGGTGAAGAGAGAATGAACTTTCAGTGTCTATTGAAATCTATTAATGAACTTGATATGAGTTATAAAGGCCAAAATGTTGACTGTGAAGACTTGCTTGTTCATATACTCAATAGTCATTGCTCGGTTCCTCTATTTAGAAGTCGCAAAAGCACTTCAAACCCACATTCAAAAGCCCAGGCTGATCCTGGAACCTCAAGCATCCATACAGCTGCATTACACAGAAACAGAGCACTCCCTGACACTATCTGTCCTCATCTCCTACATCCATCTCCAAGATTCAGTCCTTGTCTAGCTCTCTACCTCAACCAAAACATCCCCTTCACTCCCACAGCTAAGCCACTATAAAATACTTTCTCCTGAACAATGCACTGCCTTGGTATAGAGGTTATCTCTCAATCACTCACTCAACAGCATGAACGGGACTCACTGTAGTCTCCTGACCACTGGCATAATGGATTTCATCCACTAGGCTAAAAGGTCCATGCACACACGGGACTTTTTTTCTCATTTTACTAACCTTTTATTAACCACACCCCACTCACTGCCCCTCCTCTAAAAATTCCTTCCCCTTCCCCTTGTCCTTTGAGAGGGTAGGGGCTCCCTAGGTTTCCCCTCACCCTGCCACATCAAGTCACTGTTGGAAATAGGCACATCCTCTCCCATTGAAGCAAGATAAGGCAGCCCAGCTAGAACATATCCCATAGATAGGCAACAGCTTTTGGAATAGCCCTGTTCTTATTGTTTGGGACCCTCACAAAGACCAAGCTGCACACCTGCTACATCTGGGGGAGGACTGGGGCTAGGTCTAGCTCTTTGGTTGGTGGTTCAGTCTCTGAGAGCCCCTAAGGTCTAGGTTAGTTGACTCTGTTGGTCTTCCTGTAGAGTTCCTATCTCCTTTAGGGCCCACAATCCTTCCCCGCCTCCCAACTCTTCCAGAAGAGTCTCAAAGCTCCACCCACTATTTGGCTGCACACACAGGATTTCTGTCTCTAAGCTATGTCTTTAGGTCAATTCCCTAGTGTCCAAACATGTGATATACATATCCTATGTAAGCAATAAATTTGTGACCAAAACTTAACAGATTTTGCATTCCAGGCTCCCAAAATGACAGGTGGCAATCTTTGGAGATATCTGTCACATCTGCCAGGGTTCTGGCTCTAATGGTTTGTAGCAGTAGAAGCTAGGAATATCAACAAAGATCCCAAAACACATGAAGCAAACTAAAACTTAACCCTGTCCCTGGTATCAAAAATGTAATAAAGATTGGGACCGAAACTTCCTATTTTTGACCAGCTCTCCTAGACTCAAGTGCTTATGGAAAAACATTTGCTTCCTGAGGATACTGTTGAGACTTACACATGCACACATACAAATATCTACACTCAGTGACTTTTAAGTTCTCTACAAACAAATATACTTTAATTAATGACCACTGGTAAAGCACTTCACAGGCCTAGTACAGGAATGGGAGTTAGATGTTTAATACCTGTCTGAAAAGCCGTCTTTAACCTAAAATGGGGACCAGACCAGCACTGAAGGGACTGCTTCCTTATTTCTTCTGTACCACCTAGGTGTATGTATGTATGTAGTGACGTCACAAGAGAGCCCCACCCAGCTGCTAAGCCACGCCCCTTTTCGGTCACAATGGCTAAGGCCTTAAATACATGGACTACTGGCCCTGCCGGCCTTGCAAAGCCCCTCATTTTGGCAGAAATTACAATGTCGACCAGCCGCAAACTAAAGACTCATGGCATGAGGAGAGGCAAGAACCGAGCTCCTCACAAGGGCGTCAAGAGAGGAGGAAGCAAGAGAAAATACCGGAAGAGCAGCCTGAAGAGTAGGAAACGGGGCGATGATGGTAAGTGCAGGGCGAGCGGGAGAGCAGTCAGATTCCAGGACATGCTCTCCCAGCCACCCTCATGGAGGCCAACCTCAGTAGTAACCAGCAATCTCAGCCTGAGATGCCAGCGTTCTAGGGGCTGAATTCTTAGGGCTAAGGATTCTGATGGCTGTGTTCTAATGGGTGTCCTTGTTGTAAATCTGTCCTTCCCCACAGCAAGTCGCAATTACCGATCCCACTTGTAATGCGGCAATGAGCTCTAGCCTGGTGGTCTTCAAACTACACCAGGCAGCAACAAGACATCAGAGGGGGACTGCCAGAGAGATCTGAAGTTAGACCAAAGCCAGAGAAAGATCCTATCAGAGTGGGTAAAATGCCAGTTGTGACGAAATTCGGAATGTATATGTTGGCTGTTTCTCCCCAACATCTCAATAACAATTTTGAAAACAAAATAAAATTGTGAAAACTGAAATGGTCTCTGGTTTTTGTTTGTGGACTTAAGCAGGGTTGGAAGAAAAACCTTTATGACCCTCCGTCTGGTTCATCTTGAATTACACTTTGAAGTATGTTCCAACCGAGCCTACCCAGAATGTGGTCCTCCAGAGAGAGCTGGTATTCTGGGTCTGGGTGGATGCTTAGTGGAATGCCCTGTGTGCTGAAAGTCAACTTCTGATTGTATACAGCAAGCCTAACAGACTTGGTAGGTAGGTATGGACAGAGGGGCTAGCCAGAACCCACCCAGTGGTGAGAAAGTCTGTTGGCTCAGAACATTCATCCATCCCTCTTCCCCTACTTAGGGAACATGCTTTAGGGCAACTGGAACAGCCTCATACTGGGTGATGTTTGGTCTTTACTGTAACATCCTTCAAGGACCGTGGGTGGAGTATCTCTGGAGTCAACAGGAAGGTTAGCACCTAGATCAGCTTAAAGCTGCCATGCTGAGCATGCCCTGATTCTGAATGCAGTATTAATCAGAAGAGCAGTTCCAGGTTCCCTTTACATATTGGTTGGCATGTCCAAGGGGAAGGCCCTGGCACTAAGGGTATCTCACTTCCCATGCCCCATTTCCATCAAACTATAAGCCACGGTCTCTGGTGCTTTTTTATAAAATTGGTCACCAACTGAGCCACCCCTGTATAAAGGTCTCAGGCTACATATGCCATATGGCGCATCACAATGGCTTTGCTGTTCAAGAAATGGAGTGCTAAACTATGTATGGAATAGTTTATCTTGGTCCAGTGTTTCCTCACCATGCCCTCCCCTTTCCCCTTTTCTGGAAGGTAATATCTACACTTGGGTTCTTTGGATAGGCCAGTTCGAATGAGAATGGCCCCTATAGATGTTTGGAAAGAATTAGGTGTGGCTTGTGTGTCATTGGAACTTGATGTGAGGGATACCAAGTCCAGTCCTGTCCTGATCTCCAGCACCATGCCTGCCTGTGCTAACGGATAAGCAATTCCAGTGCTTTCTTAGTCATGCTGTGATGTCTAGACAGTGACCATACAGAGCAACATGTTATTTCTCCCCAGGTAGAGACACCCAGACCAGCTGATTCAAGTACTAAGCTTCAGCACCAGGCTACTTTACCATAGATTTCTCCTGACCACTTGACAAATTGCTCAACTTCTCTGAGCTTTGTCACCTGTTCTACCGAGTCAGAACCATGCACGAACAGCTACCCGGGGCATCAAAAGGGACCAGATGAACCTTAATCTCCACCCAGAGGTCTATAATGGGATAAAATAGTGTGTAGGTTTAGCTAGAAGCTTGCCTCAGGGACTGAACAGAAACCACATCATTCACTCCCCAGCAAGTTGGGCAATACAACCACCAGGCAGAGAGCACCATGGCCTGCTTGAGTCACAGAAGGCCTTTGTGTCTCGCAAGAGAGGAGGGTGAGGCCTCTGGCTTGGAACAGTGGTGGGCCAGCCTGAATGAAAGCTGGCATGGTGCCTAGTCTGCTATGTTGCAAGGGCAGGTGGGTAGAGGCATCCATAAGAGGGGGACAGGTGTGGGCAAAGACTTGGAAAAACAGAAATGTCTCTTATTTTCAGCTTGTAATTGAGTTCCATTTTTAATGAGTGGCTCATAGGCAGACACTCAAAACATCATGGAGCCCTCAGACGAAGGCCCAGGGCCCATCCTCTCCATCTCCCTATGGACCACATTCTATGCTGTTGAACAAAACAGAAGACAAACTGGTAGTGGTAGCAAACTCATTTGACTTCCACAGGTTTCACTGGAGGGTAAGATTGTGCTTCACCATCACCGTGGTGGCACTGTTCAACAACAAAGGTCTAGTTCTAAAACATTAAAGCTGCAGATTTGTCTCATGGCCCTATGGAGCACAGCTTTTCTAGACACACAACAGGCCCTCTTAGGTTAGGAAAATATCCTCCCTGCTGCCCACATCTCCAACATTTCAAGTATGAGGTCAGAGCCTGGAATTTGCCTCAGAAAAGCTAGGATAGTGTTTTTTACTTTAAATACACTGAATGGGGGAACGCTCTTGACAGGGGACACTGTTTAACTCCCATGGGGGAAACAAAACTCAATCTTTTTACTGCAGTCTTAAATGTTTAGATTAGAATCTAGAGGCCAGTGTGTGGCAGTATGGAGAACACGGAATGAGTGCACTGGAGCTCTCTGAAAAGACTGAATAGTAGTGTTGGTAGGCAGTGGAGGTGGAGAAGCCCCCTTTGCAAAACAAGGCCCCTCTCCGTTAGCCACACTAGACAGGTCAGATCTCTTTATTCTAGTAGTGTGCTAGAATGCTCTCTAACATAGCTGTAACACTGTGGAGAGAGGACATTTTCACTGGAAGCTTCCTAAGGCTAGAAGTCCATCACTGAGGTTTCTTGTCAGTGGGACAAATGTTCACCACCATAACTGAATAAGTATCTGTTAAGTGTGTATTATATATCCCTGCTCAATTATAAACTAATTTGTATAGATGTGAGAGTAGCTCTTATGGAAAACAGTCACCTTGTAACTATAAAGTTGGTCTGAACAGAAGAACAGAAGATGGATGAGAGAAAAATACATAGCTGTTGGAGCCAATTAGATGGGAGAGTAAAACTGAAAGCTGGGGCAGAGGGCTGAGGACAGACATTTCCACTAATGGATGTGAAAAAGCAAACAGCCAGCCAATAGTGTCCAAGAGGGAGAAGGGTGAAAACTTCAGAGTTCTAAGTACACCAAGGTAAGTTGTACTGATGTGCCTGTTGCCTCTTATTCACACTCTGGACTCTAATCAGAAAAGAGACAATGGTAGACAATGGCATAATGAGTTTGACTCATGGTGGAGCTTTTTGCGAAGTGTGACAACTGAGTTCAGTCCCTGAGACTTATATGGTGAAATGAGAGCACTGACTCTGGAAGGTTGACTTCCACTCACACACCATGGCACACATACCTCTGCTTGCACGTGCACGCGTGAGCACGCACGCACACACATACACACATACACACACACGTGCACATGCACACACATATACATACACACACATATATACATGCACAAGCACATATATACACACACTTACACGAACATAAACAAGCACACATACTCTCACACTGCCACGTGCACACACACACACATGCACATGTGCCATAAATGTTTTTTAAAAAGACTGAATGAGACACAAAGTTGTGGAGACAGAATGGACTGAACAAACCAAACTGTCAATCCCCACATCTATCTAGGGAGTATAGGTTTTGAAACTTGGATGGATTGAAATCAGAACAAAAACACTATGAAGAACATTGGGCCCAGAAATTTCACTTGAAGGACCCACTATGGCTTGGACATGTGTGTTCTCTCCAAATTCATATTGGAACTCAGTCCCCAATGTAATGGCATTAAGGCTGATTTGGGCCATGAGAGATTCACCTTCTTAAAGGGCTGGAGAGAACTAGAAACCCATTTTACTCGGGGATGTTCAAGTCTCAGGCCTTCAGTAGATTCCCAGTCTGCCAGCCCCTTGACATCGAAGACCACTGGACATCTTGGTATTTTGTTATACTACTGAATTCTCTAGACTACATCATATCTTCTAGAGAGGTCCCCGTACCTCCACACCAGAAGTGTTTAATAAAGTTCAGGGCAGCATCCAAAGCATAGAACTACTCATGTTATAAAACTGAGTCATCTGTAAGTCTAATTTGGACCTCTCCATTGTAGTACATCCCGGGAGATTAGTCAAGTTCCTTCTATGCCCTCTGTGCCATTATTTTACAGCAGTTAAGAAGATTACCTATGTGGGTGGTTATTCATTTGTTTCGAGACAGCATTTGCTTTGTATCATGGGTTGGCCTGGAACTCACCACATAGGCCAGGCTGACCTCAAATGACCAAGCCTCTTACCTCAGCCTCCTAAGCGCTGAGATTACATGTATGTGCCATCACACTCAGCTCAAGTACATATGTGTATATGCGTAGACAACACAAAGACACATAGATTAAAGACACACACATAAATTTTCAAGTCATTATTGGGTGGGGCAAAAGAGAGATACAAAACAATACATACAATAAATATTCATATCTCTTGAATTTTTTTCTTTATTAGCGTCTTGATGTGGAGTGAGCAGTTTCATTAAGGCATGTTCATGTATATATGTAAGGTAAGTTGATCAAATGTATGTTTTTTTGTTTTCACACTGCTGACATTGATCACCTCTCAAGAAAAGAATAAAACTGAAGGAACATAGAAGACTTGATTTTTTTATATACTGTACATTTTATTACACAGCACTTCTATAATTATTTTAAGCTTCCTTGGGCTGTGAGCAATTTCTATCTGATAGAGAATGAGAGCATCACTAGTCCCTTAGCAACGAGTCTCTTTTTGTCTGAGGGAAGTGCCCAAATGAGGCTTTCGATGACAGAAATGGAAAAGGTTTTTGGAGTACTAATATTCCCTGTTAACATGTCTCTGGGTTGGAGCAAAATGAACCAGGACAAGGAGTGTTTGAGGATACATGTCATATATGACATAGCTGAGAAAAGAATGAGAAGCCAGAGAGGAATGGAGGGCCACTTGTAGCACACCCATTAGCAGGATTCTTAGCAAGTTTGAGGACAGAGCATGGAATAATTTCATAAGAACTCTCGCAAGAATCTAGCTTCAAGCCCTTATACCATGAACAGGTCCTCAAATGAAGCCCTGGGCCAAGATAAGCACCTTTGTCCTCTGCCTCAGTGAGTGCTGACTAGGAATGGTGTCTTTCTATATGTTTCCAATAGCTTATTGCTGCAGTAAAGTGTTCTGATCTTTCTCTTGGGTTTTCAATTATTTCAATGTGTTTTCAGAATATTATCAGCACTGGGCTGAATTGTGTCCACCTAAGAATCCCTGTATTTAGAGAGGGCCCTTGAGAGAGGCTACACTAAAATGAAGCTGAGCTGACAGCTGTTCCCCTATTATGATAAAATTTGAGTGTACAAAGAAAAAATCAGAGAGATGTGTACAGACAGAGACAAACATGAGATGCCAGGCCCAGGCAACAGGTAGGCCTGGCAAGCCAAGAAGAAGGACCTCTGAGGAAACCAGAGTTGCTGTCCACTTTTACCTGAGACCTCCGGTCTAAAGAAATGTGAGATTAATTTCCATGCCACGGTGGTATTTTATATTGACCACCTTAGCAAGTCAATATATCATCACCCAATTAGAAAATAATATGAATTTTGGCTGCTTTTTTCATAGAGCTCTCCCTCTCGTTGGCTTCCTGTCCAATTGCTTTGACTACTGCACTCACAATTTTTAAAGTTGAAAGGTCAACCATGAGAAAAGAGGTGCTCGCTGGTTTTGTAATAAGTTCATGTTCATTGGCCTTCCTAGATCAAAGAGTTAGCTTTAAAAGATATGACGTCTCGTTTAATTAATTCCGTGAAATTAACACTGCTATCCTGGTGAGAAGATTGAGGATAGGGGAGAGTCAATAACTTGTCTGGGCTGCCAAATGCCTTTCATAGTCACTCTTATAACCAAACAAATTACTAACAAGAAAGAAAGAAATTTTGGCTGGGCGTGGTGCTGCATGCCTATAACCCCAGCAGCCAGGAAGCTAAGACAGGATGACCCAGCCTGGGCTATAAAGCAAGACTATCAAAAAGAAATGGGATGAAGGCAAAGAACGGGGGAAGGGAATTATTTGGGGCAAATGGATAAGTATTAACTGTTATCACTTCGACCTGGAGGTAAAGTGTTCTTTACCCCACTAACTGTGCTCTCTCCTTTTTGAGAGTCACAGTATCTTCTCCAAAGAGGTGTCTGCTCCTGCCTTTCTACTACATTGCTTTAGAAGGAACAAATCAGATCAGAAACAACTCAGAATAGTGGGCAACTTCAAAGAGGACTCTGTGTCTGGCATTCCGAAGTAGGAACTGTGCACAGCGGTCACCTCATTGAGGGAGATACAGCAAAAGTGATGGCGACAGTTTCACTTCTGTCTTGCACACCTCTGCCACTCTTCACTCCATCCACACTAACAGAAGTAAGCGATGTGTCCGTTGCAATGTGGAAAGCAACACAGGGCAGGAGGTAGAGGGCATCTGGCCTACAGCCAGTGGGAAATACGAGAGCTTGGTCCAGTCGACTGTAATGAGCAGAATTCTCTCTCTCTCTCTCTCTCTCTCTCTCTCTCTCTCTCTCTCTCTCTCTCTCTCTCCCTCCCTCCCTCCCTCTCTCTCTCTCCCTCCCTCCCTCCCTCCCTCTCTGTCTGTCTTTCTCCCTCCCTCCCTCCCTCCCTCTCTCTCTCTCTCTCCCTCTCTCTCTCTCTCTCTCTCTCTCTCTCTCTCTCAGCTTGCTCAGTGATGTCAGAAGTAGGCTTAAACACTCATGTCACATGACCTAACACTTGGTCACAGAGTCTTCAGAGATTTAGCCAGAGCCAGAGGACCCATCCAAACAAATCCTTGTTCCTAACCTCAGAAATTGTAAAATAATGTTTGTAGTTCTAAGTCATTCATTTGAGAGGTAACTTCTTATGCTGTAATACATTGCTACATGCCATCTGGAGGTTAAAGGACCTGGGAACAATTCTCAACTCCACCAATCACTTACAGTGAACACTTGGGCAAGTATTTTTGCTCTCTGGGAATCTAGTCAGTCTCCTCTCCCATGAAACTGGGAATGTGGGAAAGATCTTACTAAAAACTCACTCCTGACACAATTCCCCAAGTCTTTCCTATGAGTCTCATCAGTTTATTCTATTGTATTACCCTGGACTGACTCCCTTCAGGTACCCAGCTCTTCCTGAGGAGTCTGCACACACACACCTCAATTTCTTCAGTCCTGAAAAAAAGGGCACTCTTTCAGCAGTGGAAGAGAAGGGCTCTTCATGGGATGAAGTGGTTCAGTCCTACCATCCATCCCAAGCCTTATTTGAAAGCCAAAGGGCTGCTGACCCAATGCTTTTTTTTTTAATCTTCTCCAACCTTTTAGACACATGTTTTTTACAGCCACCCTCGGCTTTCCAACCCACAGCTTAGGTATCCCTCTACAGGGAACTCTGAGAGGCTCTCGATGCCTACCACTTGCCCTTTGATAACACTGAGGCCCAGAGTTAACTCAGCATAGTGAGTCCAGGAATGGCATCTCGGGGGATCAGGCCTGGCCACCTGGAATGCTAGCACAATGTTTTCTCCAGAATAATGTCTGTGGTTCCAGGAACTT